>NC_051400.1:31428465-31430111 GCF_015228065.2 Penaeus monodon
GTGGTTAAAATTCCTTAGTCAACACTTATTTGCAAGATTCATGCAATTTTTCTTTAGATTATTCAGTTTAGTACCTGAATGACTTTGATGACTTTGCTTTTCTTCCCTACACAGTCATGATAAAACTAAGAAAGTGTGACTAAGTAATAAGGATTCTCAAATAGCTCTAAATACTTTAACAAGTCTACCTTTTACTTAAAAAAAAAAAAAAAATCTCAATTACTGTGAGAAAATTTTTTACTTTCCTATAATACGGTTAAACATCGAAAGCCCATTAATGGATTATCCGTATTTCTTTTATAAAAATTCTTAATTAAAATAGCCTTTTTTAAACCCAAAGGGAAAATAATCAGGAAATCTAAAATCTTAAATTATATATAAAAGGTCCTATCTACAAGCCTTTGGACACTATTTTTTCAGATCAATTAGCCTTTGTACAAATTCTTGTTACCTCTTACCTATGACTGCATCAAAACGTCTTCACAGTTTATCCAGAGGAAAGGAATTAAATGAAACTTGTATAAGGAGGATCAGAGCTTCAGAAAGGAAATATCATTCCGGAAGAGATAATAATGAAAGTATCCTACAGCAATAAACCCCTTAATTAATAACCCTAAATTTATTGGCCCACAATCTGGACTGAACAAGCATATATACAGTTGTATGTGCTCACATATTGGCTGACAAAGTGCATAAAAGGCAATGCAAAACATGTGCAGAATAAAAGCATGACAAGTGACGGAGCTTCTAGCAGATGGCTACACAAGCAAGGCATGGTTCAAGCTTCATGCCAAACCGTAAGCTGGCAACCAGTGTCTCTCATGTAGGCCTACAACCGTACTTTCCTGATTTGTATTGCCGTCTAAGGTGAGTTCTTTGTAATTACCAAAGAAAATGAAGTGTTTTACGCTCTTATTATATAGTTTATTATATATATAGATAGCTCACTGCAATCGTCAATTATATATCAGAAGTATATGTCGATTTATAAATGAATCATTCCTCCAAAACCGAGTTAACCCAGGCAACCACGCAACCTCCGCGAAAAATGGCTGCTAACCCTAGTGTCATGTGATGGCGAGTGAATGTTATGTTTACCTCCGTTTATCCAGCCATTCTGTGTCCCTCTACGGAAGCACCTTTGCATTCGCTTAAGTATAAATGTTTACAATAGAGTGAAACTGCGTCCCATTGGACCATTTCCGTGAAGCGTAGAGCTTTTACCTCAACAGTGGGTGAAAGAGAGAGTGACTCACTACACCTCGACTAAGCCCAACTTGACTTCAAAGATTGATGGGCGTTATTGGCGTTATGCCTGATGTTGGCTGTTTGTTGATGGGTTTAGCGTTATTGTTGACTACATTGTCCTCTTGTTTTTCATTTCCCTTTGGACGGTAGGGCCCCTTTGCAACCGAAAAGAGGGCGGAAAGGAAAAGTGTGTGATTTATCAAGTTCTCAAAGTATATAATCAACTGTGAGAAGGGAGACAGTGGGGCAGGTACATAAACCCGTGACGATGGTGGTTTGGAGAGAAAGTGATCGAGCCCCTCCCATGAAACGCTGCACATACACGCAAGACAGCAACACTGCTAGCTCTGCCGATTCTAAGGTATAAGGTTTGTTGTATCACTGTCAAATAAATATGT
>NC_051400.1:31430279-31431382 GCF_015228065.2 Penaeus monodon
GTGAACAAGACTCCTTGCCCCCTCCAGAAATGGGGGTCCCAGCCTTATTACTTCTCTGTATAAGGCTCAGAACTAGCTGCATGTGTCCCACATATAGCAATGATATGTGAATGCCTACAACTACACAGACACCTGGGATGAGCTGTATTCGTAGGTTACATTGGCACAGGGACAACTACCTACTGAGGGACTCCTAATCTACAAAAATTGATCATCCCATTCTCAAGTGTGTGATCGGAAAGTTTTATCGTGGCAATAAACTTAATCCATAAAGTTTGATCAATACAAAAAAAGGGATCACTATCTTTATTTCTTTAGGGTTTTATTACAAGTGGCAAAAGACAAGTTTTATAGTATATAAAAACAAAATGGCTTTGGTCCCAGTGTTACCATCACAGCAGCTTTCAACAAGTGCTGCTACTGCCACCAACCACTACATCACGCTACAACCAACACCATTAGTTCACCAGTAGCCACCAGACCACCTCACCTTCATGAGTTAACAATCCATTAAATGCCTGTGAGTAGCAAGAACAGAATGTGTGTCATTTATCAGAGGGCAATGATACAGTGCACTGCTAGGTATGGTAACACGAGCAAAACTTACCCGCCACTGTGCTAGATTTGTATCCATTCCATTGGCAAGTTTTACTATATCCGATCTACTACATTTCTGCGCTATGTATGTCACTAGTTTTCTTGTTTGTTAAGGTATCCGCTGGTACTCCATGAAGGAGAGGTGTCTGTGTGAGCACCAATTAGTACACACGGTATTCGACGTTTAGGTACACACACTTTATACACACCTAGAGCACCGTACATCCCCCATCCGAGCCTGACCTGTTTTTTTGTTTCAAGAGCGAACATACAGAAGACATTGATACACGCGATTACATGCTTTTTAACTATAAGAGAAGCAAATTGGGGTTAGACTTCATGTTAGACTTGGTGGCATCAGAAATTATCACATTTATTTAAATTAAAAACCCCAAACAACCAAATATAAACACCAACACCATATTCAGCTGACTACAGCAAGAAAGCCTCTTTCATCATCTTGCAATGTTTAAAATTCTGTATCAGGTTTAATGGTATCCTTGAAA
>NC_051400.1:31431932-31432287 GCF_015228065.2 Penaeus monodon
AACAGAGGGAGAGATTAATGGGAAAAGCCTTGCACGGAATACTGAATTCAGGCAATGACAAAGTTAGTGACAACTTCAACATGTGTTCATTAGTAAACAGACCAATGAAACCATGTGCAGAAACTCAAGCCACCCACCACATTTCCTGCACCTTCAACCTGCATATGAGAGAGGGTTCCACATAGCAAACACCAACTTGTGACAAACACTTGGCTTGCAGTAGCTTCAAGTACAGCGTAGTTTTGCACATGTTTGGGACGGAGGTTATCAGTCTCACGGGTATAATGTTCCAAGCTGAATGTTAGGATCCCTTGGGTCGAAGTGGGCTCAAACTCAATCACACAAGAACATACAA
>NC_051400.1:31432332-31432752 GCF_015228065.2 Penaeus monodon
ATCATTAGTAGCTTAATTCATTCGATACCCAAGAGGAGACATTAATGCAAAACCAAAATTCATCAAGCAGCTGCATCCTAACTACCCTCTTGAACCACAGAATTTCCCACTAATTACACTTTATTTGAAAACCGTTCTTTGCCCCCCTACCCTTTCCTAATTACCAAGTCCTCAAGACTTCTAAGATTAGGGCCCGTTTCTTTTTTCATAAAAGTAGATCCATCTAGCTCCCTATATAAAAATCTGATACCTCATCTAAATATGTGAGAACATAAAATATATTATAAAAGGAGTTATTTCAGATTCATTCTCGGCTCATCACACTTGTGGACCTTTCCAATTTGCCTAGACTTGTTCCAAGTCACAGACATTAAAGATTAAAAACTAAAAACTTAACCATATTAGCTTTTTGCTTCTTCT
>NC_051400.1:31432770-31433421 GCF_015228065.2 Penaeus monodon
TATGACATTCAAATACTTGCATACAAACACATTAACCTTTATAACTTCTCTAGCTGTGTAACATATGCTAAAAATAAAACATTTGGGTAACCTGTGAAGCTATGCTAAAGACTGAACAATACTGAAAGAACGGAAAAAAAGGAAAGAGAAAAAAATTATACACGTAGATTTCACATTTCTTATGATTTCTTTGTTTTCTTCTTTTTGTCTTTTTTTAATCATAGAGCTTTTAAGAGAAATTTAACCCTAATGCCCTTCAGCACTATCTTACACTGCTACCACACAAATCCTCCTCCTCTACATTCATCCCTTCCCTCAAGAAAACAGTGCCAGGCTAAGACGCACTTCCTTCCCGCAGCACCACTACTTACCACAATGTTGATGAAGACAAGTAGACCGTGAACTCCCATAATGATCATCATCTGTTAGGAGACATATGTATAGCACATTTTAATTATTGTATATCAAAAGCATAAAGTATGAGATTTGTTTTTTTTTTTTCAGACAAGAAATAAATCAAGCTATTATGCCAATAAATTATGCCTATAAGTAATTGTTTTGAACAAATGATAAGCAGTCAAGTCAACACTATGTCATAACTAATGCTCCATCTGTATGCTGATAAATAAACAGACAACTTCCACAAAGCAT
>NC_051400.1:31433505-31435715 GCF_015228065.2 Penaeus monodon
CAACATGTTCTCCTTTATGTCTTGTTAAAAACCTTATCACATAGTATAAATAGTGATACAAACCTTAATGTTCTTCCACCACATTTTCCTCTTTAGTTTTCCAGCCTGCTGCTCAAACTGTGAGGCTCCCTGCTGAAGGGCATCTGTAGTACACCATGAAGATTAATATCAAGTAAAAACAACACTGAGTTTTATACATTCATCTAATTATCCAAAGGTGGTTTTCCAAGCAAATTGGAAAAAAATCATGATCTTTACAAAAACTAAAACCTAAAAAAATAATATCACATATAATTCAGGTGTGCATATTCTTCTTCAATTAAATTCTACAGTGGCCTTATAGTGAAATCCAAAAGAGGATAATTATATTGAAGTTAAACAAAACTGCTACTACACATATGTTTGGCAATTATTAGTTTCATTCTTGATGCCACACAAAAGCAAGCACTGCCAAGAAAAACAGTCATGCATGTGAAGAGGAAAATTAAAAGTAAAATAATAGAATTCACAAAGTATCCCCCAGACCTTGAAAAAACAAGACACTGTCATTTGGGGTATTTGCTGAGTATAAAATTTTCACTGAATAAACAATAGTCCTTTAGTGGATGTGATTCATGCATCTTGTATCTGTTCCAATAAAGGACCATTTTCATGTTGCTACTCACTACACCAAATACCAAGTAAATGTTATTCAAGTTACGGGATGTAGGTCATTACACTGTTTTTTAATCAGTGTGTTTAAATTTAGTCTCACAAGAAGTTTGGAACTAAGTTATAGATTTATATAAACTACCTTTGAAACTGCATCACTTGAATGATTTCCTCATTCATTCCCACAAGAAGATTAAATCTATGCTTGTTTATACATGACCTGTTTAGGTAACTTAAATAGTCCTCAATCATACATCTACAAATTACTTTATATAAAGGTTAAAACAAGTCTCATTCCCACCAACTGAGTGTGTATGAAGGGTTGACAGGAAGATTTTTGGAAGAAAAAAAATAAGAATACTTTCATAGTAAAATAATAAATTAGGAGGAAGAAAACTGAAAGTTTTAATCTAAACCAATTTCTTAGCTGGAAAGAGGAGGCTCGCAAGAGAGCAGTGCCAATCTTTTCCACTCAGGACTTTCAGTTGCATGCCTTGCATATGGCACAACACTGAAAGCACTCAAAGTCTGTCTGCAGGAAGGTGAGATGTGCATTACACATTGACACCTACACAGAAATACAAAGGGGTAGGTTTCATACTTGTGCACTTGACTAATACAAATACCACCTTCTTTATCCTAAAAATTCTGAATATCTATATTATTTCCCTTCTTATTAACCCATGTACCTCAAACTTTATCCTGATTATCAATATATCCTTTATTATTATCACTTTCATTTTTTCTTGCAAAAGCAATTGTTATCTTACCATAATGCTATCACTTGCTTATGATTTAAAGAAAATGCAATATATTATCAAAATCAAGAATTCCAATAGATCGAAGGTAGCAAAAATTCAAAAGTGTGTGTGCAGATCTAGACTTCACTGACACACAATGCACTACAGGATGTGCAGCATCATTCCCTCTAGAATCAGGTTGGGTCCTACTCTGATTCACATCAAGCTAAGAACAATATGGCAAGGGCAATGTCTATCAGCTTTGTGGGACTGTCAGTAATATTCCGACATTTCAGTATCATCACGACCTCAAATTCTTTAAGTTATCTGAGGTGACAATTATAAAAAATGCCGCTCATAATGGACACCGGTAAACTATGTCATTCTGCAAGAGGCAATATCACTGACCCTACAAATAACAAAATGTTAGAAAGAAAAAAATCCTTGTCATGGATATCTAATTGTAATCACATTAGGTCCATGTTTGTTTAATACTGAATATGTACATGCAGGAACATCAGTGATATATGTTACCATGACAGTAAAATCAAGTTTAACCGGACCATTTGCATGAGGTGAAGTAGTGTATATTTTGCAAACCAGAAAGGATATCTAGATTACATAGCAATTCCGCATTATCTAGCCATGAGCAAGCCCTTTATACCTGCGCGATCATCAAGCTCTGAGAGTTTCTGATCTCTCTCAAGCACCTTCTCCACGTTGGTTCTCATCATGTCCACCACCTAAACTTGCCAAAACAACAGTGTTCAGGAGAGGACAAACACAAAGAGAAAATTACAGTTCTCTGAGGGGCAGAGG
>NC_051400.1:31435768-31436966 GCF_015228065.2 Penaeus monodon
CTCAATTTACACAACAGCCTGAAGGAAGGAATGAAAGAGGGAGTACTGTGTTATACATAAAAGATAAATAAATCAAATATACGAGTCCCCAAGAAAGAATAATGTTAAAAGCATCCAATAGCAGATTAAACAAAAATACATCTATATGTGGAACCACAACGGACAAAATAAAACATTTGCCAAATTAAATTCCACTACTGTGCTAAGTATTTCAGAGTTGCCTAATGTAATTCATATAATTTTTAAAGCCTACTGCCACCTGCTTAACAACTCAGCAGTAAATACTGGGATATGCTAACATGAAGCTTACATTTGGCAACCATGAGATGCCTCTACCAAGAAGTTCTGTTGACAAGTACATTTAGCCAAAGTCAACTTGCCAGTTTATATAACCAAAGTATTATGTCTATCAATTTTAAGATCAAAGATTTATGATGTATGCAGACTACTTGTCAAGACAACCTCTGAGTACATTTTGAAAACAAAGGAAACACATCTGGGCAGAGAAGCCGAAGAGTAAACAATGCCCAGTTTTAGGGTACCTGCACGATCATCCAGCTCAGATAGTTTCTGATCCCTTTCGAGGACCTTTTCCACGTTTGTCCGCATGATGTCCACAACCTATAGTCCATAAAAAATCCACCACACAGAAACAATGAGAAAAGGAAGTAGGAAAAGAACATATCAGTTGCAGAATCAAATTTGAATCCCACACATTTATGAAGTGAATCCCACAGGAACAGATAACTCAACTTAAGACATTTCTTGCCCAAGCTTGTGTATGGCTGGAGACAGGGATTATATATATGGTATTAAAATGTATTCAAACAAGAAAGACATGTACAAACAGCCTTCTGAAAATAACAATCGTTAGTTACATGCATCAAACATTCTACCAAATACTACCAAAACATCCCTGCTGTTGTGGATAGACGTCACCTTTCAGCACTGACAAACTCTACACCTGTTTTGATCTATAAATCCTGAGGAAAAGGATTATGATAAGTCATGCTCTTCATTCATAATCACTTCAGAAAATCCTGCAGTATTAAGGGATAAAGTTCAAATTTCACAACTTTCCACGAGTTACTAGTACATTATAGCAGAACTAGTCTGAGTTTAGACAACCAGGTCACAATCATGATGAGGAGCTTCCCTACACAACATATTCTGCCACCTTCTCTTTACTTTTCTCTTT
>NC_051400.1:31437000-31437340 GCF_015228065.2 Penaeus monodon
CATAGAACTCTCCATCAAACTTGAAATATGGTAGAAAATTTCAATAAGACAAAAGAATTCTATAAGAGCTTCTCTCTAACCCAGTGCCACGTCACACAGACCAGAAATCACGAACCATGTCTAATCAAAGGGAGGGAAAATATGGGAAAAGAAAAAAGAAAGAAATCTGCATAAACTGGGTCGCTTACATGGCACATTTTGCCACACAAGTTTTTGTTAATTAATTACCATATTTCCCCACAGATCTGAAGAGAACCAATAAATTTAGTTTGTGTTAATAGTCTGAGCCAGTACAAAGCAAAGAGTACAAGGAGTCAAGAATCCCTAAACCCTTCAAGTT
>NC_051400.1:31437370-31437556 GCF_015228065.2 Penaeus monodon
ATGACTGCCCCTCCACCAACACAATGTCACACTCTCACCTGCTCGGTCATCAAGTTCAGACAGTTTCTGATCACGTTCCAATACTCTTGCCACGTTGACTCGCATTATTCCCACAACCTGTTTAGCGCAAAGTGCAAGCAGTGCAAAATAATGTATACATGAATAGAATACATTTTAAACTTAATC
>NC_051400.1:31437593-31438215 GCF_015228065.2 Penaeus monodon
CCTGTACATGTCTGGTCTCAACTTTTCTAAGTGGTATGTACTAAATATCTCATTGGCATGCACAGACCAACCTAGCCAAATACCACTTATTTGCAACAGAATAACAATGTATATTGGTTTCCTCAGGCTTTTAATATCTTCCTAAGCTTTACAAGATATAGCAATACACATTCTGCCTAATGTAACTTTTCTCCACTTTCATCTGAACTACAATACAGAAATCAATATTCCCCTACTTTTCTCAGTTATATGAGTTATCATGGTTATGAAGAAGAAATAAAACTGAAGGTTTACTTCAATAAAAGAGTACAACCTAAATGTGCGAAAAGGCCGTAAAAAAAAACTTATTCAAAAACAGGAATTGCTGTCCAACTCTTACATTACATTCTCCATGAATGTACCCAGTTCAGGGCCATAAATCAGCTAATCTATCTAATTATGCACTTTCTCCAAAGCTCAATTACAAATCTATAAATCTGTGCATTACACCTTTGAGACTGCAATGACAGATATTTAATGGTCACATCTACTCGCACAGCAAAATGCTTTACTACAAAAACATTCCACAAGAAGACATTTCTACAGATATTCACTACAAAGGAATTTCTAAACGGGTAAGAAA
>NC_051400.1:31438246-31438463 GCF_015228065.2 Penaeus monodon
ACTATATAAGTCAATAACAATAAAAATAAATAAATAAAAACTAATCCAAAATCATGCAATTAATATTGTCAATTAGTTGTCAGAGAATGAGAAACTGTTAGAAAAAGGCTTTACTGCATTAGTCCTCTGGTTTATTGGAAATCACTGAACAATACATCAACTGAGAGACATCTATATGAGCACGAGAGAGCAAGAGCGACAACAATAGAAAGAATGA
>NC_051400.1:31438686-31438827 GCF_015228065.2 Penaeus monodon
ATTCTCCCCGGCAACCCCCCTGGGCCCGACGGAACTCAGAACGCCGAGCACAAAACCCGGGCGGATGTTCATCTCGGGTCCCGTGCCAAACACTCCTCCTGCCGCCAGAGCCACTCGCCCGGCTTACTGTGCTCGCCCACA
>NC_051400.1:31439297-31441330 GCF_015228065.2 Penaeus monodon
AATGTATAATCAAAACCAATTTAAGTGCCAAAACTTTAAACCAGAATTCAAACTCTTAGTCTATACCAAATTTTTAATATCCCTCTCCTGGGGAAAATGTGGGCAAAGATGAACACCTAATTAATTATGCATTCATTTCTGAAGTATAAAAAGCTGAAATTTCTTAAAATACACAAAGACAAACTGAAAACACTAAAACCCTAAAAACAGTTACAGAGATGGCCTATGAACTAGAACTATCCTAAACCCAACAAGTTCCCTCTCTATCAAGTCCAATCCCCAATTCATTGAATAAATTTTCCCCATATTTTTTTTTTTCAAGAATATATGAAGAATCTACTTCTATCCCTACCAGTTCAGAAGTCAGATATTCATTCCTTACCAACTAGTCGACTTTGCTCAGACCCTCTTTGCCATCAAAACCAGAAAAAAAATTAAAGCCCTCCACCAGTGCTGTCACACTGCCACTCTGAACTCAAGTGATGAAGCTCCCCAGAATATGCCTACCTGCACGCGCCTCAAATTCTGACAGTTTCCCTTCTCTGATCAGCACGAGTTCCATGTTCTTACGCATGACCATGGTAACCTGTTTGTCCATGGGAGAGAGCGACCAAACCCGTGGATTAAGTTTGACCACAGAACCACTTACTCTGTAGTTTATGAGGATACAAGTATCTACAGCAGTATTGTGGTTGGGTCTGCCTACCACATAAATTATAGAGAAAGTAACAACCAACTGAAGTCACAAAGTTTATTAGCAATTATGTTATCTGGGACAAAATATGTATGCCTATGCACATTCACACATACATAGTGAACAACAGGGATTATAAGATCAGCCATATTGAAATCATCATAAAATTTCATAACAAATTTAAGTCATAGTAAAGAGGAAACAATTCACTCATGACAATTGATCTTATCATCACTGCCAATTTCTAAGATTAGCTAACAGGACATGTACATAACTCAAGACACACACAAAGGGGACAAGCCCTCTGAACTCAGCCTGGCCTGCCTAGCTAAGCCATCTCAAATTCTGTTCGTGATATATTAACCACTGGGTACAGGTCTTAACAGAACAATGCTGGCAGCAACACCAGCACCAGACTCATTAATGTGTAGGTTATAGTGAGACAAAAGCATTTCCTTCCCCTACACTTCAGAGACACTTATACTCCTAGTCTTTGCTACATGAAGACAAATTTATAAGCTATTATATGAAGATCCTGCTGTCTCCCCATGTCACCTGCATTCATAAAATTGTTGCTACTAAGCATTACAGATTTGATTTTGCATCCTGAAAAATAGAAGATTAACTAAGAAGGCTGCCATACTCCAAATATCTGAAAATATTTTACAAACTCAAATAACCTAGCAAAAGTAACATCCTGTAAATACAAGAATTAATAAAAACCTATTTTCTCTACACAGAACTAGCTGACTAAACCCTAATCATTCTTCTCTCTTGTAAAAGTTCTAAATGTTACACTCTTCTAAATCTATATCTTTTAGTAAGTGAAAATTCAGTCCCCTTTTATCTATATACTGGCAAATGGAAAACTCCCATAATTGTGTTAGACATATTCCTCTATCATCTAGGAAGTCAATACTAAAATTACTCCCCTAACATTCAACATCACCCCACTGACAGTCCAACACAGGGGCTTACCTTACTCTACACCAGCTTTTATTTTTATTTTCTAAATCTTTCCAACCATACTGATTTCCACCATACCTCATCGACTTGCGCCTGAGTCTGTTGAAGTCGTTTCTGTGCTGCCACCTGCTGGGGTCCTCGGGGTCCTCCCACGATCTCGCCATTCTCCCCCGTAGGAGGGGCCCCCTCTGGAGCAGCCCCCCCCGCTGCTGCTGCACCTCCTTCAGCAGACCTGCAACCAACCCAGTTTAATTAGTAACAGTGATATGTCACATCTCTTAACAATCAGTTATACTTAACAGAAAATTTCCCCTAGGAAATTATGCCATCATTATCACTAAGTATTACATAACCATTCTGAGAACAATAACCA
>NC_051400.1:31441378-31444002 GCF_015228065.2 Penaeus monodon
GGTGAAGTTGAGGTATGGAACTCACTGTAACATAAGTAATAATATACATCAAAACAAAATTCAATGTGGTAAATAAGGCATGGAATCATATTCAATAGACACTTGGCTAGTTGTCATAATAACAGCCTACAAAGTAAAGCAAAATATTTCAAGCGCCTTTTTTTTTTTTTTTATACTGCACAGCTGTTGCACACAAAAAGTATAACATCTGAGATCAGTAGTGAGTAATTGCTTGAAGAATGTCTTCTAGCAACATATCAAGTACAATACACTATGCATATAGTGGAAATGCGGCTACATGGCAATACAGAACAAAGCAATATGAGCTGACTTCAGTGGAAAAAAAATGTGTTGATCTAAAGTGTGATGTACTGCAGTCTCATACGTGACATCGGCCATTTCTAAAGTACGTGCGTAGCACATCCTTGTTCAAGTATCCAACCTACCCTCCTTCCCTAATTCCGTGGTCCAGCAAGTGTTACAGACGGGGTAGTGGAAAGGGAAAAATTTGAAAAAAATTATTTTCTTAACATGAAACACCAAGAAAAATCTTCCGCTAAAGCTATCAAGAAAAATGGAAAGTAAAACATCATATACATCTCACTTTGAAACATTTTAGCCATTGCTATCATCACAAAATATCTATGCAACTAAATTCCTAAAGATGTGTACACATCTTATTGTTTGTGTTTATTACAGAAAAAGAACGGGAAGATTAAAGTCTTGAAAAAGTACCCAACTCCGTATCAAAGAAAAATGTTTCTCAAAATGTTTTAATCTTTTTATGAAATATCACCCGCAGAGAGAAAAAATCATGCTTGTTTTTGTTCCTCAGTCTGTCTTCCATGAAGGAACAGCAAACAAATCTGTCCAAAACATGCCTCTTTTATATACACTTTTATGTATTACTACATCACCTGACACGCACCATTTTCGAAATCCTATGGTGCATTATTTCCTTTTCCACAGGAAACCTTGTAGTAGTGAGTTTTACATTGTTTCATGAAGTATGTTATTGTTAAACTTACACATGGTTCACATACCATTAAGACCTCTCATCTTTATTTGCATTGTTTTTTTTTTATGGTATTCGCATCTATTTACACATATTTATACAGTATATTACCCACTACCTTCCCATTCTACACCTCTTCTATAAAGAATAAACAAATAATTAATATAAATATTTCTAACTAGTGTATAATACATCTGAGAGATTGAATGTTTTTTTGCTGTATAGTACAGCAATATCATTATGTGTTATCATTTTCATTACATTTACTGTACAATATTTTGCCACTGGTTCTATGATACTATATTTGTTTATCTTTGATGCTATTTGCATGATACTATTTACAATAAATGTTTTATAACACAATGGAAACAGGAACCAGTTCTCTATTGATGAGCATATATAAGGGTTTTTCTATCCATATTTGTCCATAGTACAGCACATTCAAACTGGATTAACAGAGGAGAAAGAACAAGGAAAATGTTGAAAGGTTTCTTCCTGAGAATTACCCTTTTACTCTAACTGAAATATAAGTGTTAAGTTATTCATATGTCACTATACATATCCAATTGATCATAAAAGTGAAAAAAAAAAACTTTAGTATTGTCATCTCCTACAAGAAACAAACAAAATAACAGCAACCAAACTGGCAACACTATTGATCTTCCAACATGGCTACTTAGGCGTTTATGAGCCTCACAATAGTTTGGATGCCTATCTAGCCTGGTGGGTATGAATGCGATATCTTTTAATCATGTATTTAAATATCCCTTCTTATGCTTTGGGACATTCTGACTCCAGCTTATGGTTTAGCCCCATTGCTCCACTAACCTAGAAGACTGAATGGCTTCTTCCTACCATACAGGGTTAAAGCAATGTGTCTCATATATACTCATAAACAAACAAAGAAACTGATTGCAATATATGACCAGTTAATTACCTCTACTAAATTCCCAATAAAATATAAAGTAGAAAAAAAAAGAAACAAAGACATTCTATGACTTGACTTCGATTTGGCAAGAGTGAAAGCACTTATTGCTGAAGTCATTCATGGACTCATGTGATGAAAATGGGGGCACATGCAGTCTAAGCAAGTCTTATACTATACTAATTCATAGTTACTTAAACACAACTCAACCTTGAACTTCATGTTGCCTTTCTTCTACACAAGCAGGATATACTTGAAACATGACCACATTTCCCATAAACAATTCTTGAAATTCATATCCACAACTTTTTTTTGGAAGCAAACAAGAATAACAAAGGAAAGAAATGTATAACATGCTTTGAATCCTTCCATACAGTTCTCTCTGATGACACAGACCAAAGGATAAGCCACATCACACCAAAAATACAATAAATCAATAACCATCTTTCCATCCATTCTTCTCTCCCATAATCTCCACCTTCCTAATATCACTCACAGAGGCTTGCTCATTATCATTCTCTCTCCTTCACTAACCCACTCATCACAATGAGTCAATGTCATGCTCAATCACTCTTGCGTTGTATCACACATTCAGACTTGCAAACATTCACTATCACACCCAGTCACACCCTCACACTTGCTCCTACAATCCTTCTCACCATCACTAACCATGTCTTGCCAGAT
>NC_051400.1:31444231-31444340 GCF_015228065.2 Penaeus monodon
CCCATTTCCTCCTCCTACTGCTTTCTCATCCAGCATCTTTCACCTCTAATAAGTCAACCTGCAAATCCTTTACCCTACCCCTCCACCCCACTCTTGAAACCAGAGTGAC
>NC_051400.1:31444633-31444712 GCF_015228065.2 Penaeus monodon
CAGTAAGAAGGGCAATAATCAATACAGAAGTACAATAACAGCATCTCTTGCCAAGTCCCTTGAAGGGAGTGAGAGCCTA
>NC_051400.1:31445318-31445700 GCF_015228065.2 Penaeus monodon
AGATTTTGAAAGTAAGGTGGATAAGAGTAAGGGAGCAAAAACATAAAGGAGTTTTTTTTAATGCATATTGAGAAACAAAAGAAAGGAATAGACAAAAAGAAAAAGTGAGGCAAAGAAAAAGACTAAAATAGAAAGAGTAGATAGAAAAACAAAAAGGCAGAAACAAAAAATTATCCCTCCTCTTAAAAAAAAAAGGGGGGGGGAGAGGGAAGAGGGAAGGAAGATGTGAAAAGAGGTGCATGAGAGGGGAGATAAAAAAAAAACGAGAAGACGACAGGAAACAGATGATAGGAGAGCGAAGAAAATAATGGAAAAAGCAAAGAAATGGGGGTTAGTATCATAATAAAAAAGGAATCTACTGTAAAAATTAGAAAAACTTAAG
>NC_051400.1:31445907-31446009 GCF_015228065.2 Penaeus monodon
TCCTATAAACTTTCCTCAAAACCAACAATCATCTTCCTCCACAAACACTGATTGGCTACTTAAACTTCCTAACTTTCAACAGATGGAATGGACAACAGCAAT
>NC_051400.1:31446547-31449214 GCF_015228065.2 Penaeus monodon
CCAAGTTGATGACCTAACACACCGTCAAGTGTCAGCAATTCAACCATTCAGCAAATTAAAAGTTATATCTCCACTGACAGGAGGACTGAGCTATCCATACGGTCAAACTTTAGCTTTTCCCACGTGATTATACAGGGTTCAGATGCATTACATTTGCACTATAAACCAACTTAAAACTAGTGACCCACATTATCAATTTCTCTGTCTCTGTCTCTATTATTTCACTGATTACTGACTTCAATTGAAACCACACATTGTAAAGGTAATGAATAACAGCTAATAAACTAACAGGTCAAGTCAAGGTGATCACTGTTATATAAAACATCCTCTTGACATTTTCCAACATCACTGACATTTGCAGACTATATCAAACACATCCTTTGTGTCCCTACTGCTTCTGTACATTTCTTACACTCATCTAAGGAATAAACTATTTTCACTATTACACTCCCAAAATACCATTCCTTATAAAGGCTGATAAATTAATTAGGCAGTTCTTAAAGTCACCATATCAGGCACCGTCTTTCAAAAGATCAATTAAATATACTTCATATGCATGCTTCATTATAGGTTCCAAATTATTCTCTTCCTTCAGCAACTTACCTTGATGAAAAAAAGAATGAAAAAATTAATGATCATAATAACAATGAATATATAATGGTCCTTAAAAAGCAAAATTCATATGCAGTACTCAGTTTTAATTTGTTGTTAAAATTCATGCAAAATTCAAAATAATCACTGATAACATACTACTTTATTACTATGAAGAGCTCTGTCACTACATTTCCCTCATTTATATGAAAATAATATATGAAATCTTTATCAAGAGACCACAAAAAAAAGTAAAATTTGTTTTTTTCTCCAGATAAAAGACATCCTGTTACTAGTGTCCTGCAAACACGAGACATGCAGGAATTGCATCACATGAGAGCAGCCTATTGGAAAATCAATGACATGTTATTGTCACCGACATGAATTAAAGGAATCAAACTTTATACTTAGGTCAGCCATTACACGATGAAAGATCTCCCTACACTTTTTGTATTAAAAAAAGGAGTTTAGGGGGTAAAAATTAAACATCCTGAAAAATCCCTACTATTAATTAATGATAACATCCATGGAATGCTTCTGCTGAGCAGTGAAGCCCTTTTCCCACCCACCATCCTATACCAGGATGGCAATCAATATTCAAGTACTTAATTCCAGTTGCCATGTCCTATTCTGGCCACCATTCTCAAGTCACAGTATGGTTTTGGAATGCATCTCCAAATGCATGGATAATGTCATCCTGGACAGTTGAACTGCATCTTGGCCATTTCCAGTTTTATGCAATAGAAAGACACTTGCATCATTTGCTTAGAGCAAAATATGGCAACTCACTCCTCCCCTCCTTCTTTCTTTTCTTCTCCTTCTCCTTCTCCCTTTGCTTCTCCTGAAGCATCTCCTTCCTTTTTCCCATCCCCCTCCTGTGATTCGTCTACCTCCTTTGACTCCTCTTTATCCTTAGTCTCTTTTGCCTCTGCATTCTCAGTCTTATCAGTTTCAGACATGATGACTAATGGCTACGAACCCTCAGGCTGGAAGGAAGAGTTACACCAATGAACCTGATACAGATCCAACACAATCAATCATGTCCCATGTCTTTTAGCAAGGGTCTCTTAAGCAAACATTTACATTATCTTCATATGCCTTACAAATAATAACATGGGATGCAAAACATTTCCATATACCTTTCTACCTGTGCTTATACACTCTCCAGTGTGGGAATGCACTGATCAATATAGCATTCTATTAATTTTTTACCCTTAGAGAACAAGATGCTTTCTCATTTAAAAACATGTGATTTTAACTATTCAATTTGTCCTTTATAACTCCAATAAAACCATGTAAGAAAAAAACATCACTGGGAAAAAACAATATCAATAAAACAAACAAAATCTACTGACGTAAGCTATGATCAAAGTTCTGACATGAAATATAAAGTTAGACCAAGCAGTAAATTTTCATGGATAAAGCTTCATTTAATGAATGAAGATTTTTGAAGACAAGTTTTCTAAAATAATCTTCCCTTCCCCTTAGAAAAAGAGAATGAAGTGAATAACAATCTGCTAAAAATTGTGGATAATCTTCCCAGTGATATCAAACCCAGTATTAACCCACACCCACACTCAAGACTTGCAGTTTACTCTGGTCTCCTCCAGAAGCTTGCTATTGATTTAGACACACCCCTTTTCATAATTTCTAAACCCAGAGGGCATCTTTAAACTTTCTTACATTTTCATTGTGATGTACTAGTTCCCAAATGTCGGATTTGACCTTCTTTCCTGTTCAACTCTAGATGTGTTTTAACAAAACAATAAAACCTACTGTCAGGAAAATGGTGCAATAGATACATAATCTTTTCCCAGTACACTATGACTCTTTAACAATTAGATAAATAAATCACAAGTCTTCTGAATGCAATCAAGGTCTGGATTTTATCATTGAATATTAATCAATCAATTAGATTGCAATCTAAAATATCACTTTAATTCCAACATGAGCATCCTTTTACTTACAAATGACTAAGCATGGAAAGAAATTATTTAATGAGCTAATAACTGTCCTTGAAGTCTTTGCAATGGTACTGCACAAAAGTGGTATAAATATATAGATACAAATATACAT
>NC_051400.1:31450382-31450591 GCF_015228065.2 Penaeus monodon
CATACCCATTTTCATCATGCAACACATCTTTAAATCTATTTCTATTACATTTCAAGTGGATAGGTTATTTTTGTGTCAACCAATTTTCATTTAGAAAAATGCTTGAGAAAATAGAAAAAAACAATGTCACACAACTTATTTAGGTCATCTCACACATCTGAGTCAAGTAATACTTTCTGAAAAGGAAAATGACTCTGAAAAATTACTCT
>NC_051400.1:31450692-31450879 GCF_015228065.2 Penaeus monodon
AACATGAATCATAGGTTACATCCATCCACTGTAAACAATATTAGGCTTACATTTGACTCTTGACCCAAGATCACATTAATAATTCAAAATAAATATATTTTTCAACTTTGAAAAATAAGTCGGGCATATAAAGGCTGATCTTCTTAGAAGCTGAAACTGTTTCCTAATATATGTCAAGATACAAAAT
>NC_051400.1:31452157-31452534 GCF_015228065.2 Penaeus monodon
AAATACTGACGATTCCCTTGGGAATATTATCTGCTCAATCAAAAGACTACTAGTGTGTCCAATAATAAAAATAACAATCATAAAGTTGACAAATAAGACCATGAAAACAAAAGCAACTGCAGAAATTCCTCTTGCAATCAATACCACCTAGATCAATATTTCAGCTTTTAAGAACTCTGCAGCTGCACTGGTGATATGTGAGTATGTCGATACTATCCTCGCTATATTACCTACTCATCAATTTACATCAAGTCTATTCATTGCAGTAAAAAGAAAAAGTTCAACCAATGAACTTTAACCTGCATGACAGACCTCGCCCCCCACTGGCCTGTTCCCCTGTATATATAAAATAAGAAATGGACTGAATTGCAGAAAAA
>NC_051400.1:31452599-31453201 GCF_015228065.2 Penaeus monodon
AGAGAGTACAATTCTGCAAGAAAATATTTAAAACCAAATTTAGTTAGAATTTAGCTTGAGAAAAAAAAAGAGAGAGTGAAGTTTCCAATAGTACTATTGGGGCCACTGAAAATAATATGAAATTAATCTTCACCCGAGTCGTACACGTTCTGGGTATTCACACCTCAACGACCAACACGCGTCACAGACAAACGGGACAAAAAAGAATAAATCACAGAATAACTAAGATAACTACTGTCACAACCTGAAAGCAAGAGGAATTACAAGCCCCTCAGGCACAGGCCCCAGGCTCACATTCCTGCCATACCCCAAAGTGAACAATATTCCCTCAGAGTAGAAAAAAATGAAGAGCACACTTTCAAACACTGTCAAATAACCTAAGTGGGGGGAAAGCCGAGCCCAAACCCTTGCAAGCTGTCACAGAGAACCCCAAACGGAACCCCAAAGAAAACCCCACCCTGAAGACGACCTAACAGACGCCCCCTCCTGCCCTTATATTGCACTCGCTACGCCCTAAATGCACCCTTTTCAACACTAAATATCCGAGCACTAGTTACACCCCGATGTGAGAGGAGTTCGGTGTCGCTTACATGTTCGTGGTC
>NC_051400.1:31453223-31457200 GCF_015228065.2 Penaeus monodon
CGAAAATGAGGAAGAAAATGACAACTTCTCTCCTCTTCGTGTCCTTCGATCGATGGATCTCCAGACACCCCGACTCTCCTCTTCCTCAATTTCCGACCTTTTTCTACCCCAGTCTACCTTCCTGGCGCTTTCTATCTACCACCAACCTCTCCTTCGACATTTCTCACGCAAGCCCCGACAAGAAAATTTCTAGATATACTTACATTTCCCTTAAAAAATGAGATAATTAAAGGAAACCCAAACAACAATGGCAAGTCTATCCCAGTGACGTCTGCGCACTCTCAATCCTTCACTCGACCAGAATTGTCAATACTCGGCTTTCTAAGGGTATTTCGGGTCCTTTTAAACGCTGCGGTTCATTTCATTGGGTTCTTGGACCGGAAGGTTGGTGGGTGGCCGGTTGCAGATGCATTTTTATCATTTTTAATCATGGGTAAATGTGGGGGGTTGTTCGGATTTGGGATTAATTCATTAATTGGCAACTCGTTTTTTTCTTCTGGGGGGTTCATTTTCGTCGATTTGGTTATCTGATGTATGGTTTTGCACTTTATTTAAACTATTAAAAAATGTAGATAATGAAATATAAAATAAATAGAGCAGAACAGTCAAATATGTAGCTCATGAAAAAAACATTAATCCGTCGTTGGCAACTGAGAGACTATAGGTTTGATGACTCACAATCCATCGATATCGTCAAAAAATACATCTAAATCAAATACAGTCTCTTACAATAAAAAATGTTTTACAATACATAATACAACCACACGACGCACGACAAAATGAAAAACAAAAAATAAACCGGCCCCAAGAGAGGCGAAAAATCGTTCGCGTGGATTTCGTGCGGTCGGCGTCGTAGTAGTCCCTCCCGGGCTGCGTGGACGTCCTTTTTCCAGCGAATATCGAGAGATGCCTGAGGTAAGCTCGCCGATTTCCTCGCTTTCGACGGGAA
This sequence comes from Penaeus monodon, assembly GCF_015228065.2. Taxonomy (NCBI): domain Eukaryota; kingdom Metazoa; phylum Arthropoda; class Malacostraca; order Decapoda; family Penaeidae; genus Penaeus; species Penaeus monodon. The sequence goes on from NC_051400.1 coordinate 31,454,173, forward strand.
AACGAGCCCTTTGGTCTTTTTCCCATGGGGAATCACGCGGAAGAAGTTATATAGTGTTGGTTATAATCTCGTTCAAGTGTATTTATGCGGATTTAAAGGAGATAATGGCGAAAAATACCGGTGTTTATATTAGGTGTTGGAACACATGTGCTCGACATTGCGAGGTGCAAGGAGTGTCCAAGCAAGAGTTTCAAACTGTTCCCAAGTAAGAGTGTAGTGCGATATCCCCGTCCACGCGGTGTGCAAGGGGTTTTCGAAGTAGGAAGACGTGAAATCGGACCGAGCATTAGCGAAAAGTGCGAGTGCGACGAACGTGCGACTCCGCTTGGAAACACGAGGCTGAGTCGAGGCATAAACAAAGTAGAAGCAGCTTCTCCGATTCCAATTTTTTATTGTGGTTCCCGTCATTTTGTTGTGTTCTTGCATTTGGATATAGTAAACGCTCTTTCGTGTTTTAATTTTTTGACGTTCTGAAGCTGGGGAAAATCGCCCATGAAGTGTTTACTATTGACCAATACAAATTCAAAATTGTGAATATTGTTTCAAAAATTCAGGAAGGTGTTTTCTTGTTTATTAATAACAATAATGTTCATTTCCTTTGCAAAATAAAAGTTTGATATTTACTTTGCAACATTTTCCTTAAAGTAATTCATAGATTTGTCAGTTTGGAAATAATGTTAATGACCGTGGGTGTATTGACTATTTGAGAGGGAAAGGTTAATGTTAATTTAAACTGTATTATGCAGAGAATGATCTTCCTATAATATAAACATTGTATTTGAGGACTACACAAATGGATCAATGTTTACAAGACCCATGCACCTGCCACAGGACAGTTCCTTCTTGCATTTTATTAAAGAATATCAAAGCTCTGCTGTATTTGGCCTTATGTAGCTAGAACAACTCCCTGTCAAGTGGGGAAGGAATCCAAGTATACTTCTTGTTAGAATATTCTTGACGGCTTTTCTTTTGAGTGCAGAATGTTGTTGCGGGAATTGTTTGATAATGTTACTGTTATGTATTAAATGCTTTAACAAGAGTAAAGTATTGACGGAAGCTTAAGTCATGAATAGTTCCTTGTTGAAAGCCTTCACAGGTATCTTCTGTATGGCTGGGATTACTTTGGGTAAAATAGACAATGAGGTAGATGCAATTATGAAGATCTTAGGAATATCTCCTTTACATATTTTGAACTCTTAATTACATATATTCATTGAAAACATTCTAGCTTATGCATATGATGTGTTAATTGGACAGAGGCAGTGGCAATGCTGACCAAACCACCCATCTTGACTGATGAAATTTGTTCCATTGTTATATTTATCTTTTTAGTACAAGAGTTTCATTCAATCTTCTCTCTCCCCGCAGGATAAGCCTCCCCAGAAGAAGGCCAAAGGTGCCAAGTCTGCCGAGGCAAAGGCTGCCAAGCCTGCAGCAGCTGCTGCGCCAAAGCCTAAAGCAGATGCAGCCCCCAAGACTGATAAGCCTAAGCCAGCAAAGGCAGAGGGTAAAGATGCCAAACCCAAACCCGTGAAGACTGAAGGTGCTGCCAAGCCCAAGCCAGCAAAGGCAGAAGGCAAAGATGCGCCCAAGGCTGCTAAGGCCAAGCCAGCAAAGGCTGAAGGTAAGGATGCTGCTAAGGCCAAGCCAGCAAAGGATGCTGCACCCAAGGCTAAGGCTGACAGCAAGGCCAAGCCGAAGGAGGCAAAGGCTACCAAGACCGAGGCCAAGCCCAAGACCGAGGCCAAGCCTAAAGCTGCTGCTGCCAAGGGTGACGCCAAGCCTAAAGCTGCCGCTGCCAAGGGTGACGCTAAGCCCAAAGCAGCTGCAGCCAAGGGTGATGCTAAGCCCAAGGCTGATGCCAAGCCCAAAGCTGCAAAGGGTGATGCCAAGCCAAAGGCTGATGCCAAGCCCAAGGCTGCAAAGGGTGATGCCAAGCCTAAAGCTGATGCCAAAAAAACCCAAGGTTTGATGCAAAGGGCCCAAAAGGCCAACTGTAAACGCCCACCCCGGGAACGCAAAGGGGGGAAGGCTAGCCTGCTCCCAAGGCGGCCAACTCCCAAGACGAAGCAAAGCCACTTTTAAAAGGGGCCAAGGCAAAGGTGCCAAGCCAGCCATTTGCTGGAAACCCCAAAGGAAAAGAGGCCCAAAGGGCCAAGGGAGGGCAAAGGTTTTCAGCCCCCAAAGGGCTAAGCCTAAACCCCCTAAGACAAAAGCCAAGCCCTCCCCCTGCAGTAGAAGGGAATAGGTGCGGCCCGGGGTAAGGGGGAAAAAACCACCAAACGCGTACCAACCCCAAAGGGTTTTGGCGGAAAAAAAAGGGACCCCCTTAACACCTGACAGGCAAAACCTACCCCAAAGTGCTGAGAAAAATTTTTTGGGCGAAGGGCAAAAAAATTGTTTTGGCAAAAAAAGAATAAGTTTGAAAATCTGCGTGGGGGGTCGCAAGGGCCCTTTAAGAATGTATTTGAATATTGCCGATTTTGAAAGTAAAATGGGGGTTTTTGGTTTTTTTACGTTTATGCCAAATTATAAAAATCATTAGAAAAATTTTAAATTTGGAAAGGGTTTTAAGGGGACAATAGAAAATTTATTAATTTAAAAATTAAATAATGTATATTTTGGGAAAAACATGATGTTGAAAAATTTACAAAGTCAGTGGCAAGGGCTGACGGGGAAATTACTACCCACCTTTACGGGACTAAAGAGAAACCTAATTTTCCAAAAATTTTTTTAAAATATTAGTGAGGGACCCAAAACTTTTTTGCCAAAGGAAAACTTTCCGCAGAAAAAAAATTAAGGGGGGGCCTGGCGGGGCGAAAAAAACCTTCTGCAACCAAATTTCCCCTGGAGCGCAGAAAACACAAAGGTAACCAAACTACATTCGAAATCCCCTTTTTTGGAAAAAGGAAGTAATTCGTAAACTGTGGTTCTTTTGTGTTTTTATCCTTTAAACCCGTTTGAAAATTTTATTTTGCTTAAAAAGTGGCAAATGGGGAAAATAACCCACAAATGCCACTTTCCCTGA
>NC_051400.1:31457220-31458152 GCF_015228065.2 Penaeus monodon
CCCTTTCATTGTTTGGGTGAAAGGGAAATGATTTTTTTTTGGCTTCAATGCATCTTTTTTTTAAACCCAAACGGGTTACCTAAAGTTCTTGACAAAAAAGTACCTGCAAAGAACATTTTACTGCTGGCGAGAGTGGCCCTTTCCTCCCCCCGGAAAAGGAAACACTTATGACCTGGGAAACTTCCAATCAAAAACGATGATGATAAAGATGCGGGATGATTAAGCCTTGCCCAAATTTAAAAGGGGAGGAGTTTTAAAATGGTCGTTTTTATTATAACCGGGTGTTTTGGGCCCAATTAAAACTGGTTTTTCAAAAGGTTTAACCCCAGTTTTAAAGCATTAAAAACCATCAAGTTTTCAAACCCCTGCTTTAAATAAAAAAACTTTACGGGGGGAAAAGAAACTTAAAAAACATTTCTTTTTTTTTTTTTCCTGCAAAATATATTCCCCACATTAAGATTGCAAGGAGGCGGGGTTAAAAATTTGGTAAGGGTTTTTCAGGACTTCGCCCAAAGTTTATTTTCCCTTTATCAAAAAAATACCATAAGGTAAAACCTTTAATTTAACTAAAGCTTGAATTTGAAAATTTAGGAAAGCCCTAAGCCAAATGCTTTTTAAAGGGATCCGGGGGGGGGGGGGATTTTTTTTTTTACATTTATTAAGTGGGAATTAGAAAATTTGGGTAGGGAATTATTGGGAAAAATTATTTTCGGCCCGGGGGACTTCGGTTTTTGAAAGGGGAAAGGGAATATTTCCTAAAAATTTGGGGTTTAATATCTTAAGACTGCAAAAGTTGCCCCTTTAAAAACCTGATACATTTTTTACTAAAAATGTGGGAAAATTTTAAAAAACTGGGGCAAGTTTTTAAATTTGACCCTTTGTAAAACCATTACCCCCCTTTTCCCGAGGGGGTATTTTTTTCAAAAGGGGCC
>NC_051400.1:31458665-31458733 GCF_015228065.2 Penaeus monodon
GAAAAAGGTATGGAGTTATAAAGGGAAAAGGGGACCTAGGTAAAATTTTTTCCCCCCCCCAGGGGGTA
>NC_051400.1:31458917-31459111 GCF_015228065.2 Penaeus monodon
CCCAAATACTCCCTTAAACCCCCCCTCTAAAAAACCTTTTAAATTTTTATAAAAGGTGCCCCATAAACCCCCTTTTCCCCCCCCCCAAACCCTTTTCTAAAAACCATACTCCCTCTAGAAAGTTTTTAAACCCCTTCCCCCTTTTAACTTTTCTCCCTCTACTATATCCCCTTTGCCCAAAGGGGTGTCAGAGC
>NC_051400.1:31459147-31459565 GCF_015228065.2 Penaeus monodon
GGGGGTTTTCCCCCCCCCTCAACCCTTTCACATTGTTACTGTATTTTGAATACTCTGCAAAATGTTTTGGGATTTTTGAAGCGCAAAAAATTATTCCATTTAAAAAAAATAAAAACACTTGAAAACTCTTACTTGGGGGGTTTGGCCCCCCAAAAACCAAACCTATCACTAAATTTTTCTTTTTTATGTTTGCCCACAAATTTACTTAGGATGTTGATAAAAGGGAAAGGTGGGGTTTGGGGGGGATGTTTCCCAAAGGGAAGAAGGGGGGTAATTGGGGGGGAAATAATTTTATGGGGGAGGGGTTATGGACCCGGGCCCAAGATCTCTTTAAATTTTTTTTTGAATAATTTCCCCGGGTAATAAAACCTTAGAAAGTTGGCACTCGGGGGTTCCTGGGGGTTTTTGTTTCTATGGG
>NC_051400.1:31460037-31460330 GCF_015228065.2 Penaeus monodon
CACACTGACATTAAAATTTTGAAAATGGCCCTAAATGAAATTAATGGGGTTTTTTGGGCAGAAAATTTTCAATCAGGGAATAATAATCAGGTGTTGGGTGCAGGGAGAAAATTTTTTCCACCAAAAAACTCCCCACCCCCCCCATCCCTGCCTTTTTTCCTGGGGGGGGGGGGGGGGTTCTTAAAGATTGGGAGAAAAAAAGACCCCCAATGTAGGGGAAACACAAAAAACTTTTTTTCCTTTTTTTTTTTTCTCGTTCCCCCTTTTTTTTTCCCCAAACCCCCATCTCCCCA
>NC_051400.1:31460495-31462308 GCF_015228065.2 Penaeus monodon
AGATATAATTAAAAATAATAATATTTTATAATATATTTAATATAATTTTAGGGGTATTAATATATATTTTAATATATAATAATAATATATAAAAATATATATATATTTTATATATATGTTATATATATAATTTTATATATATATATATATATATATTAAAATTTTATTTTTATATAAATGAGTATATATATATATATATATTCATATTTTATAATATATATTTTAAAATAAATATTATATATAATATAAATATGAATATATATATTTTATATATTATATATATATTAAAAATAAAATATATATATTTTTATATATATTTTATATATAATTTTAAAAGAATATTTTTATATTATATTTATAAAAAATATATATATGGGGGGTTTTTTGAAAATAATATATATATAATTATATTTTAAAATATATATATATATTTTGTTTTTTTTTGAGATATAAAATTTTATTAAAATTAAAATAAATATATTATAAAATTAAAATTATATATAATTTTTATATATAAAATTTAAAAATATGAATATATTAGTGAAAAAAAATTTTTTTAGTAAAAAATATTTAAAATTCTATTTTATAAATAATTTTCCATTGGGGCCTTTTAAATTATCCTTTGAAGAAATTTCCAAAAAATAATTTATTTAGTGGGAAATTAATATTATTTTGAAATGGCTATTTTTCCCCATAAAACCCCTTTTTTATTGGGCTTTTTACAAAACCAACATAAAATTTTTAATTGATAAATTTAAAAATATATATATAATTAAAATATATATATATTTTATAGATATTTAAGGTTATATATAGTTTAGTATATAATAAAATAATAAAAAAATATAGTAAAATATTTTTATATATTAAAATATTAAATATCAAAAAAACATATATATATAATATATATATATAATAATAATATATGTATTATTAAAATTAAAATATATAATATATTAAAATAAAATTGTATATATAAATTAAAAATATATATATATATATATATAAAATTAATATATAATAATATATATATTATATATATATATATTTTGTATAGGGAGGGGTATTATTATATATGTTTTAAAATACTTCTTATAATAATATATTAATTTTATATAAAAAATATAATAACAATAATAATTATTTTTATTTTTCTTTTAAAATCTAATATATTTTAATATATTGGAAATAATTATAAAAGTGGGATATATATGTTTTAAATATATATTTATTAAAGTTTAAAAATTAAGGTTTTTTTATATTTTATATATATTTTTATATATAATATTTTTTATATATATTTATATTTAAATTTATATAAAATTTTAAAATTTAATGTTTAAAAAAGTTTATAATAATTTCTATATATAAATGTTCTTTATATATAATATCTAAAATCTTTTATCCTAAATTATAATATATTAAAAATTTTTTAAACTATATAATATTCTATATAAAATTTATATTTATATCTATTAAAATAATAATTAATATATTAAATATAACATTTATATATTTTTAATTATATAAAATCATTATATATAAACAATTTTTATATATTATTTATAAAAATAATTTTTTCATATAGGTTTTATCTTGTATTAATATCTAATAATATTTTATATATATATAATATTATAAAATTTTAATATATATTTACATAATTAAAAATTTATATATAAAAGTATATAAATAAAATAAAATTTTAAAAATTTTATTTTTAATATTTAATTTTATAATATAATTTTAATATAAATATAATATTATTTTTATATATTAGTTTTATTTGATATTTTTATTACATATTATTATG
>NC_051400.1:31462355-31462980 GCF_015228065.2 Penaeus monodon
TTTGGGGGTTTATTATAAATAATTTTAATATATAATACATATAATAAAATATAATATATATATTATTTTATAATTATTATAAAATATATATATATATATATTAAATTTATATATACTTTTTATTTTTAAAATTTTATTATTTTTTATATATTTGTTATTAAATTAAAAAAATTAGTATTAAATTATTTATTATATATATATTATTTTTAGTATTAAAATTTTAAAATATAATAATTATATACCCTATAATATAAAATATATATATATATACATAAAATATTTTATTTTTTATATTTTTTATTATTATATTTTTAAATCTTATTTTATATAATATATTTATATATAATATATTATATAATATAAATATATTATTAATATAAAATATAGAAATTTTATATACATTTTATATAAAAAAATAAAAAAAGTATAAAATATAATATATATGATTTTATATAAAATAGTATATATATATTATATATTTTAAAATATATATATATTTTTTATTTCAAAAATATAAAATAAAATTTAAAAAATATAAAAAAAAATAATATTAATTTAATTTAATTATTTAATTAATGTTTATAAAATAAAATTTTAATATATTAAAAAACCCCAAATATATATG
>NC_051400.1:31463007-31463459 GCF_015228065.2 Penaeus monodon
ATAAAATTTTAATTATATATTTAATTAATATATATTAATATAATAAATATATATATATATATAATATTTTTTTAATATAGAAATATAAATTATATATTATATTATATATATATAATTAAAATTTAAAAACCCCTTTTCAAAATTTTAAATTTCAACACTAAAAAAAACATTTTCCCTTAATATATATTTTATTTTCGAAAACAAAATTTTTTTTTATTCCCTTAAAATTTAAACAATTATTACAAATTGTTTAAGTTTTAAATAAAAAAATTTTAAAAAATTCACCTTTTTTTTCCTAATTTTAAAATACAAAAAAACACCTGATTATTTTTTTTAAAAATTTGATTTTATATTTATGAAATGTTAAAAAAAAAAAATTTTATTAATTTACATTAAAAATTATTTTTTATTTAAAAAATGTTTTAAAACCCCTTAATATAAAATATTAGTTT
>NC_051400.1:31463506-31463581 GCF_015228065.2 Penaeus monodon
AATTTTTATTTGGGTTTTTTTTTTTTTGGTGTTAAATAAAATTTTTAGGACTTTTTAATAATGTAATTGGTGTTT
>NC_051400.1:31463666-31464903 GCF_015228065.2 Penaeus monodon
CCCCTTTTTACTAAATATTTTTTTAAAACTTAAAAAAACCTTTTGGTTTAACCCTTAAATAATTATTTTTAATTGGGGGCCCCGGAAAAAAACTTTTTTGTTTTTGGTTTTCCCCCCTTCCCAAAAGGAAAGGGGCCAACCCCCCGTTTATTTAATTTACCAAAAATTTAATTTTGTTTGGTTTTTATTAGGTTTAAAACAAAACTTCCCGGAAAATTTCATTTTTTATTGTCCCTTCTGTAAAAAACTTTTTGTGAAATATTTTCCCGGGGGAGAAAATATTGTTTTACCAAAAATTTGATTTAAAAGCAGTAAAATTTTTTTTACTGGTAATCCCAAAAAAATTAAAGGGTTTTACCACACATTATTTTCCTTTTCTAACAAAAATATTTCCCCTTCCCCCCGAGTTCAAAATATGAAAATATTTTGTTTTAAAATTGTTTTTTCCCCTTTCCTACAAAAAACCCCAAAATCTCCAAAAAACATTAATTGGGGGAATTTTTTATTCAACCCATTTTCCCCCCTTTTTCCTCAATTTGAAAATTTCAGTTTTTTTATATTAATATTTAAATAATTTTTCTTAAATTTTTTTTAAAAAATAAAAAAAATTTAAAAGGTCAAGATTATCCTTTACCCCAAAAATTTTAAAAACAAAATTTTAATCTTTTTTGGTTTTAAAAACATAGAAAAAGTAAAATTATTTTCATAAATTCCCGGGGTTTTTTCCCCAAAAACTAGGCTTTCATTTCCCGTAAATTTGAAATAATTTGGTTTAATTAAATTTCCCATTTTTTTTTGGGATAAAAACAAAAGAAAATTTAAAAAGTTTTGTGTTTTTAAACAAAATTGGAAAAAATTTAACAAAAATTTTAAAATGCAACCCCCCAATTTATTAAAATTTTAAACCCAAATTTAAAAAAAAAAACATATTGGTTTTTTTTTCCCCCCCTTTTACATTGTTTTAATAACGCAGGGATGGGGGTTATTTTTTTCCCCTTTTGTAAAAAAGTTTTTTGCTTTTAAAACCAAACCCGGTTTTCCTTTGGGCCCTTCCCAAAAAAAATAAAAATGGTTTTTAAATTTAAAAAATTTTTTAAAATTTCTTTTGAAATGAAGTAACCTCTATGTTAATTAGTTTAAAAAATTTTAAAAAGGTTTTCCCACACAGGTTTTTTTATTCCAAATTTTTTTACAAAAAAAAAAACTTTTTCCCCTCCCAAGGGGCCCCCCCTTTCAA
>NC_051400.1:31464937-31465211 GCF_015228065.2 Penaeus monodon
AAAATTAAAAACAATAAAGTTACAAAAACAAGTTTAAGGGGGAAATATTACAGTTTTTAAAAACCCCTCAACCCCTTTTTCCCAAAATTTTAAAAAAAAAAAGCAAAAATTTTTTTTTTAGGTGTTTAAAAAAAATTTTAAACCCTTAAAAATTTTATAATAAAATGGGAAAAAAAAAAGGGGGTTTTTTCCCCTTTAACTCCTTGGGATTAATATACCCCAATTTTAAAGTTTCCAAAAAAGCAAAAAAGATTTTGTTCAAATGGTTTTGAAA
>NC_051400.1:31465324-31467092 GCF_015228065.2 Penaeus monodon
GGCCCAAAACAAAAATTTTTCAAAACCCACAAGGGCCCAGGTTTTTTCCTGAAAAATTTTTTTAAAGGTTTTTTTTTTTTTCAAAAAAAAAAAATTTAATAAAAAAATTTTTCCCCTTTTTTAAAAAAAAAAAAATTTTTTTTGGTTTTTAAAGAAAAAAAGTTTAAACCCAAAAATTAATTCCAAGATATTGCAACAAACCGTTTGCAAACACTTTTACAGATAAAATCAACCCAACAAATTTATTAAGAAAAACTTTATAAAAACATTTAAAACACCCCACCAACCTTAGAAGTTCAAAACCAACAAATATTCAACCAACAATATCCATCCCCCAAATAATATCTTATCTACCTCTATCATCATCAGTTAGTCCTTTACATAAAGACAGTGAAGATGTAGTTACTTTTCTCAATTATTAAGTACAAAGTTTATGCTTTAAAGCTAATACTTGGTTTTAAGCCATTCCATTTAGAAACTTAAAATATAATGAGAACTTAGTCCAACGAATTTAAATTGCTATGTGAATGTTAACTGTAACTCTCTAATAGTTAAAGCTTAACAGAGCCCTGTTGGGGGGGCAGAGGTCCTGAACAACATCAGGTTTTCTATTCATGTTTTCACTTACAATATATTTAAAAAACTTGTTCTATCTTTTATTTTTTTAGCTCTGCATTTCTTTATTATTTCCCCTATGATTTTTTTTTCTTATTAAAATTATAAAAACAATATTTGAGTATTACATCAAGTAAGACAGTAATTCAGTTTTTAAACGACAGCCTCAAGAGCCCAAAACTTATGCCCAGAACCAATTTAAAAAAACAAAAAAGACAAAAGGCAGTTTTTTTTTAAGTGTAAAACTACCTAATACATATCAATGGGATATTATAAGTAACTGAAAAAAATACTTACACTTTAACTGCATATATGTGGATAATATACAATTCAAGCTATCCAGCAGCATGAGATATTTGTTCATGGTATGATTCTGCATCAATTTCACAGCCAGTCTGAATAAAGTACACACAATTTATAGATTTTCCTTTTTAAAAATTGTTAATATAGTAACCACTATTTCCTAAAAATGTTTTTTCAGCAACGATCAGAAATCCAGATTCTCAAAAAAAATCATAATACTATGTATAGTACAATCTATTAATAGATACCTAAAATTAAGTGAATCAGCTACAAATACAGAAAGCAATCAGCACATACAAAACTTGGATAATCACTTATTAGTATTGCCATCAAAACATTAAAGCAGTTATGCAGAGATAAATATAAGCAATGCTTCTATGGAAATAAAATTTTATATTAATACATTAATACCTGAGAGTAGCCAGGTACCATACTGCACCTCATAAACCACCATGGTCTTACATGCTATGCATTAATGCATCATTATCTTTATTATTATCACCCATTTATCACTGATGAAAATTATGGTAATTTAAAAAGCAAAACTACATTCAAAACATGGGTCCCTCATTTTCCCTGCGAATATTGCAGCAATTGCTAGTTGAAAGAAAAATATCCAAAAAAAAAGCCTCCTATAAAAAAAACATAGCCCAAAAAAGTATGGCAAGACCTTAATACATTAGGGGGCCAAATATCTGTTTTGGGGAATAATTAATTTTTCTATTTTAAGTTGGGCATGTTTTTCTTGTGTGTGCTTAGTACATGGTTCTTCCACAAACTTTTTTTTTTATCACAACGCAGTTTGATTTTTTTTTACCACTAAATTGTTCCCCCAAAATGTTGTGGGTTT
>NC_051400.1:31467284-31467375 GCF_015228065.2 Penaeus monodon
CCCCCAAATGGGGGGTGGAGTGAGTGGGGACCAAGGGAGTGAATGACCCCAAATGGGTGGAGCATGGGTGGTATCTATGTTTTGGAGAGTG
>NC_051400.1:31467436-31468456 GCF_015228065.2 Penaeus monodon
GGGCAACCCACTGGAAACATGGAGCTTGCAACCCCCGTTACTGGGTAATGGGAAACCTGAAATTTTTTTAAAGAACCCTGACTTAGTTTCATTAACAGAAAATCATTAACACAGGTTCAAAAATGGTTGTATGAGATCTGTCACATGGGGTCCCGTTCCTTAACATATTACCCTGTGCAGTTTTATAAATAAGGCCCTGACAATTTGCCCTGCCACTGCAGGCAAAAAATGGCTTTTCCAAAGAGGGGAAATTTTCTATTTACAATATTAGTTACCAAAAGGATCCCACCTTAATCAGTTCAAGGAGAAATAATTTTATTATTCTTGAAGGCCAAAATTAGTAATGGACCCATTATTTACAGCAATAGTACTCTGTGATTATTAAAATAATTACCCATGTGATGGTCCACACCACCATTAAAAAGATACCCAATATCTCCTTGCTGTGCAGTAATCTGTTGTTGCATATAGCTACATATGGGACTAAAAGTTCATTTTTTTAATAAAGAAAATATGAATCCCCATGTCCATGGTCCACATCCACAAAGGATTTTTCCTTTTTCCAAATTTTTAAATTTTCCCAAAAAACATTGTTATAAAGAAAACTCACTGAGTTTATATTCATTTCACAAAAACCAAAAAAAACATTTCGGAAATAATAGGGCAACCTTGCAATCTGCATGAATATACTTTTCACTACGTTTTGCTAAACTGCTAATACAAAAAAACATGCTCTGGATCTTCTATTGTAAAAGGTAGTTAAAAAACCTTCCCAGATAGTTTTTTGTCTAACAATACCAGGAAAATTTTCACTTTTTACAATGAGATGATTGGCATTTTTAATGATTTACGGGGAAAAAGTATTCCCAAAGTTTTCTGAGAATCCAGACTCATAAAAAACAAAAAATCTGATTTAAAATTTAAATTTTTTTGCTGTCCCCAAGAAAAAATATATGCTAAATGAGCTCTGCCCTTTTTTTATCAACAATTATCAGAAAACATTTATTCCCACTCAACTAT
>NC_051400.1:31468499-31468867 GCF_015228065.2 Penaeus monodon
CATTATACCATTTTAAAAGGGAATTTATACATATCAGTCCATTCCATTAATCCACAAAACATATATTTTCTTCCTTTTACTTTGTTTCCTTATTTTACAAAAAAAGTCAAAAAGGTCCCCCACTAAAAAATACTTTTCTAGAACCCAAAAGTAACTCAAAATTCAAAAAGGGTTTCTTCTTCTGAACAATAACTGCCAAGAAAGTTTCTATGTGGCAAAAAAAAAAAATATCCGGGAATATCCTCCATCCTTTTTCAGTAATTTAAATTAGATAAAATAAATAAAAGGCAGGGAGATTCCAATTGTAGTAGATGAGTAAAAGCATTCTACTACTTGGAACTGGTTCAGTATCTCTCTTTTTATCCCAG
>NC_051400.1:31469190-31469634 GCF_015228065.2 Penaeus monodon
TTTTTGAGGTCTTTTGCTGGCTAACCCCCAAATTTAAAGGTTTTTCCTTCCCCTTTAACTGTTTTAGTTTCCATCTCTGCCCAAATTTCAAGTGACTTTACTTTTTTCCTCATACCTTTAAACAAGAATGGTCTAGCACAACAGACTTTAAACCCTGTTGAAACAACAATTTTTACATTAATGGAAGCTATGCCATACATTCTTTGGAGTTAACCTGAACATCATTTTTCCCAAAACAAAAAATTTACAATCATGGGACAAATTTCTAATCAGCATGTTTCACTCTAAATGCTTTCCATATTATTAGTTATAATAAACTCTTACTACTGACCCCTCACTTTCATAGAAACACCTTGGGAAATAAAATCAAATCTGGGGGACCCAAGCAACAGATTTTACTTTAATGCATGTCAAAAAAAAAAAAAGCATTTTTCCTGAAAAATC
>NC_051400.1:31469734-31469828 GCF_015228065.2 Penaeus monodon
GAAGAAAGTGTAAAGCCCTCCAGGCAATACCCAGCGACAGCAACATGCTAGCTCGGCCGAGTTAGGTAATAAGGGTTTTGTTGTATCACTGGTC
>NC_051400.1:31469910-31471140 GCF_015228065.2 Penaeus monodon
GGAAGGACGCCCCTCCTCCCCCCTGCATCATTTGAAGAGGTTCCTCGGTAACTGCCCATGCATGAGGAAGTCAGTCAGTCAGTCAGTGTTGAGCCAAACATGTGAACAAGACTCCTTGCCCCCTCCAGAAATGGGGGGTCACAGCCTTATTAATTCTCTGTAGAAGGCTCAGAAACTGCTGCATGTGTCACATATAGCAATGATAGTGAATGCCCTACACTAACAGACACCTGGGAGTGAGCTGTAGTTCATGGGTTACATTGGGCACAGGGACAAACTACCTACTGAGGGACTCTAAGCTACAAAAATTGATCATCCCATTCTCAAGTGTGTGATCGGAAGAGTTTTATCGGTGCCAATAAACTAATCCAAAAGTTTGGATCAATACAAAAAAAAGGGATCACTATTCTGTTATTTCTTTAGGGTTTATTACAAGTGCAAAAGACAAAGTTTTATAGTACTATAAAAACAAAATGGCTTTGGTCCCAGTGTTACCCATCAACAGCAGCTTTCACAAGTGCTGCTACTGCCAACCAACCACTACATCAACAGCTACACCAACACCAATTAGTTCACCAGAGCCACCAGCCCTCACCTTCATGGAGTTAACAATCCAATTAAATGCCTGTGAGTGAGCAAGAAACAGAATGTGTGGTCATTATCAGAGGGCAATGATACAGTGCAATGCTAGGTATGGATAACACTAGAAAAACTTACCCGCCAACTGTGCTAGATGTGTATCCATTCGCCATTGGCAAGTGTTTACTAATATCCGATCTACTACATTATCTGAGCATATGTATGTCACAGTTTATTGGTTTTTTAAGGTATCTGCTGGTACTCCATGAAGGAGAGAGTGTCTGTGTGAGCAACAATTAGTACACACGGTATTACAGACGTTTAGTACACACACACGTTAATACACACACTAGAGCACCGTACATCCACCAATCAGAGCCTGACCTTGTTTTTGTTTCAAGAGCGCACATACAGAAGACATGATACACGACGATTTACATGAAGTGTAACTATAAGAGAAAAATTTGGGGTTAGACTTCATGTTAACTTGTGGCATCAAAATTATAACATTTTATTTAAATTAGGAAAACCCCAAACAACCAAATATAAAACACCAACACCATATTCAAGCTGAAACTACAGCAAGAACCCTCTTTCATCATCTTGCAATGTTAAAAATTCTGTAGCAGGTTAATGGTATCTTGAAAAGAA
>NC_051400.1:31471451-31471776 GCF_015228065.2 Penaeus monodon
AGCTCTTGCATGGAGATACTATTCAGGCAATGACAAAGTTAGTGAAACATTCAACATGTGTCATTAGTACAAGACAAATGAAACCAGGTGCAGAAACCAAGCCACCCAACACACATTTCCTGCACCTGCACCTGCATTAATGAGAGAGGGTTCCACCATAGCAACACCAAACTTGTTACAAACACTGCTTGTCAGTAGCTCAAGTAAGCGTTAGTTGCACATGTTTGGGACGGAGGTTATCAGTCTCACAGGGTAAATGTTCAAAGCTGAATGTTAGGATCCCTTGGGTCAAAGGGGCTCAAACTCAATCACTACAAGAACATAC
>NC_051400.1:31471824-31472250 GCF_015228065.2 Penaeus monodon
TAGTAGCTTAAATATCATTTCATGACCCAAGAGGAGACATGTAATGCAAAACACAAAATTTCATCAAAGCAGCTGCATCCTAACTACCCTCTTGAACCACATGATTCCACACTAATTACAATTATTTGAAAACCTGTTCTTTGCCCCCCTACCCTTTCCTAATTAACCAAGTCTCAAGACTTCTAAGATTAGGCCCTTTTCTTTTTTCATAAAAGTAGCTCCATCTAGCTCTCCTATATAAAGAATCTGATACCTCACTAAATATGTGAGAACATAAAATAATATCTATAAAAGGAGTTATTTCAGATTCATTCTGCTCATCACACTTGTGGACCTTTCCAATTTGCCTTAGACTTGTTCCAAGTCACAGACATTAAAGATTAAAAAACATAAAAACTTAACCAATATTATCTTTTTGCTTCTTCT
>NC_051400.1:31472269-31472941 GCF_015228065.2 Penaeus monodon
TATGACATTCAAATACTTGCATACAAACACATTAACCTTTAGAACTTCTATAGCTGTGTAACATAATGCTAAAAATAAACATTTGGGTAACCTGTGAAGCTATGCTAAAGACTGAACAATACTGAAAGAACGGAAAAAAAGGAAAGAGAAAAAAATTATACACGTAGATTTCACATTTCTTATGATTTCTTTGTTTTCTTCTTTTTGTCTTTTTTTAATCATAGAGCTTTTAAGAGAAATTTAACCCTAATGCCCTTCAGCACTATCTTACACATGCTAAACACACAAATCCCCTTCCCTCTACATTCATCCCTCCCTCAAGGAAAACAGTGCCAGGCCTAAGACGCACTTCCTTCCCCGCAAGCACCACTACTTACCAACAATGATGATGAGGACAATAAGACCGATGACTCCCATAATGATCATCATCTGTTAGGAGACATATGTATAGCACATTTTAATTATTGTATATCAAAAGCATAAAGTATGAGATTTGTTTTTTTTTTTTCAGACAAGAAATAAATCAAGCTATTATGCCAATAAATTATGCCTATAAGTAATTGTTTTGAACAAATGATAAGCAGTCAAGTCAACACTATGTCATAACTAATGCTCATCTGTATGCTGATAAATAAACAGACAACTTCCACAAAGCATCTTTTTAAAATAACA
>NC_051400.1:31472984-31474348 GCF_015228065.2 Penaeus monodon
TGCAGGGACAGTCTTCCCAAAATGGCAACATGTTCTCCTTTATGTCTTGTTAAAAACCTTATCACATAAATATAAATAGGATACAAACCTTAATGTTCTTCCACCACATTTTCCTCTTTAGTTTTCCAGCCTGCTGCTCAAACTGTGAGGCTCCCTGGAAGGGCATCTGTAGTACACCATGAAGATTAATATAAGTAAAACAACACTGAGTTTTATACATTCATCTAATATCCAAAGGTGGTTTTCCAAGCAAATTGGAAAAAAAATCATGATCTTTACAAAAACTAAAACTAAAAAAAAAATATCACATATAATTCAGGTGTGCTATTCTTCTTCAATTAAATTCTACAGTGGCCTTATAGTGAAATCCAAAAGAGGATAATTATATTGAAGTTAAACAAAACTGGCTACTACACATATGTTTGGCAATTATTAGTTTCATTTTTGATGCCACACAAAAGCAAGCACTGCCAAGAAAAACAGTCATGATGTGAAGAGGAAAATTAAAAGTAAAATAATGAATTTACAAAGTATCCCCAGGACTTGAAAAAACAAGACACTGTCATTTGGGGTATTGCTGAGTATAAATTTTCACTGAATAAACAATAGTCCTTTAGGGATGGGGATTCATGCATTCTTGTATCTGTTCCAATAAAGGACCATTTATGTTGCCTACTCACTACACCAAATACCAAGTAAATGTTATTCAAGTTACGGATGTAGGTCATTACACTGTTTTTTAATCAGTGTGTTTAAATTTGTCTCACAAGAAGTTTGGAACTAAGTTATAGATTTATATAAACTCCCTTTTGAAACTGCATCACTTGAATGATTTCCTCTTTCATTCCCACAAAAAAGATAAATCTATGCTTGTTTATACATGCCCTGTTTAGGAAACCTTAAATAGTCCTCAATCATACATCTACAAATTACTTTATATAAAGGTTAAAACAAGTCTCATTCCCACCAACTGAGTGTGTATGAAGGGTGACAGGAAGTTTTTTGGGAAGAAAAAAAATAAGAATACTTTCATAGTAAAATAATAAATTAGGAGGAAGAAAACTAAAAGTTTTAATCTAAACCAATTTCTTAGCTGGAAAGAGGAGGCTCGCAAGAAGAGCAGTGCCAATCTTTTCCACTCAGGACTTTCAGTTGCATGCCTTGCATATGGCACAACACTGAAAGCACTCAAAGTCTGTCTGCAGGAAGGTGAGATGTGCATTACACATTGACCCCTACAAAAGAAATACAAAGGGGTGGGTTTTCATACTTGTGCACTTGACTAATACAAATACCACCTTCTTTATCCTAAAAATTTGAATATCTATATTATTTCCCTTCTTATTAACCAATGTACCTCAAAC
>NC_051400.1:31474397-31476369 GCF_015228065.2 Penaeus monodon
GGGAAAAGCAATTGTTATCTTCCCATAATGCTATCACTTGCTTATGTTTTAAAAAAAAGCAAATTTTATAAAAAATCAAGAATTCCAATAATCGAAGGTAGAAAAATTCAAAAGGTGGTGCAGTTTAGACTATGACAACAATGCCTAAGGATGGCAGCACTTTCCCTTAGAATCGGGTTGGGGGTCCATTTGATTCAATCAAGTAAGAACAATTGGAAAGGGGCAATGTTATCATTTTGTGGGACTTCAGTAAAATTTTCCCGCTTTTCAGTTAACAGGACCTCAAATTTTTTAAGTTATTGAGGTGACAATTATAAAAAATGCCCTCATAATGGACACCGGTAAAAACATGTCATTCTGCAAGAGGCAATATCCTGACCCTACAAAAAAAAAAAGTTAAAAGAAAAAATCCTTGTCAGGGATATCTAATTTAAACTTTTGGGCCCAGTTTTTTTAAAAAAAATGAATATTAAGGGCGGGAAAAATCAGTGTTAGTTACCATGACAGTAAAATAAAAGTTAACCGGACCCTTTTTGCGAGGGAAGGGAATTTTGAAAAACCAAGAAAGGATACTAATTACATGAAATTTCCGATTATCTAGCCATTTGAGCACCCCCTTTATACCTGCGCGATATCAAGTCGAGATTTTTTGATCTCCTCAAGCACCTTCTCCAGTTGGTTCTCATCTGTCCACACCAAAAATTTGCCAAAAAAAACAGGTTCGGGGGAAGAGGAAAAAAAACACAAAGAGAAAATTACAGTTCTTTTGAGGGGCAAAAGGAAATTTAAAGGGTACAATACACATATATATCACATCAAAGATATATATGTCGCTCAATTTACCAAAACAGCCAAAGGGAAGGAAAAAAGAGGGGAGTAATGTTTTATACATAAAAGATAAAAAATAAAAATTAACGAGTCCCCAAGAAAGAAAAATTTTTAAAAAGCATCCAATAGCAGATTAAACAAAAAACTTATATGGGGAACCCACAACGGACAAAATAAAACATTTCCCAAATTTAAAATTTCCCACTACTGGTAAGATTCAGAGTTGCCTAAGAATTATAAATTTTTAAAGCCTACTGCCACCTGCCCCAACAATCAGCATAAATATGGGATATGCTAACATGAAGCTTCATTTGGCAACCATGAGATGTCTACCCAAGAATTCTGTTGACAAGTACATTAGCCCAAAATCAACTTGCCCGTTTATATAACCAAAGGATTTGTCTATCAATTTTAAGATAAAGATTATGATGTATGCAGAATTGTCAAGAAAAACCTTTGGGACATTGAAAAAAAAGGAAACACATCTGGGCGAGAAGCCCAAGAGTAAAAAATGCCCCGTTTTAGGGTACCCGCACGATCATCCAGCTCAGATAGTTTCTGACCTTTCGAGGACCTTTTTCCACGTTTTTTGCATGATGCCAAACCCAAGTCCAAAAAAATCCACCACACGAAAAAAATGAGAAAAGGAAGTAGGAAAAGAAAATCAGTTGAGAATCAAATTTGAATCCAACATTATGAAGTGAACCCACAGGAAAGATAATCAACTTAAAACATTTTTGCCCAAGCTTGGTATGGGGGAACAGGGGTTTTTTATAGGTATTTAAAAAGTATTCAAAAAAAAAGAAAGACATGTACAAACAGCCTTCTGAAAATAACAAGTTAGTTACATGCATCAAACATTCTACCAAATACTCCCAAAAACACCCCTGCTGTTGTGGATAGACGTCACCTTTCAGCATGACAAACTCTACACCTGTTGATCTATAAAATCCTGAGGAAAAGGATTATGATAAGTCATGCTCTTCATTCTAATCACTTCAGAAAATCCGGGCAGTATTAAGGGATAAAGTTCAAATTTCACAATTTTCCCCACGAGTTACTAGTACATTTAGCAGAACTAGTCTGAGTTTAGACAACCAGGTCACAATCATGATGAGGAGTTTCCCCTACACAACATATTCTG
>NC_051400.1:31476427-31476767 GCF_015228065.2 Penaeus monodon
CATAAAACTCCCCATCAAACTTGAAATAGGGTTTAGAAAATTTCAATAAGACAAGAATCTATAAGAGTTCTCTCTAACCCATTTGCCACGTCACACAGACCAGAAATCACAAAACATGTCTAATCAAAGGAGGGAAAATATGGGAAAAGAAAAGAAAGAAATCTGCATAAACTGGGTCGCTTTCATGGGACATTTTGCCACACAAGTTTTTGTTAATTAATTACCAAATTTTCCCCACAGATCTGAAGAGAAAACCCAATAAATTTAGTTTGTGTTAATAGTCTGAGCCAGTACAAAGCAAAGAGTACAAGGAGTCAAGAATCCCAAAACCCTTCAAGTT
>NC_051400.1:31476796-31476978 GCF_015228065.2 Penaeus monodon
ATGACTGCCCTCCACCAACACAATGTCACACTCTCACCTGCTCGGTCTTTCAAGTTCAGACAGTTTCTGATCACGTTCCAATACTCTTGCCACGTTGACTCGCATTATTCCCCAAAACCTGTTTAGCGCAAAGGAAAAGCAGTCCCAAATAATGTATACATGAATAAATACATTTTAAACTT
>NC_051400.1:31477018-31477636 GCF_015228065.2 Penaeus monodon
CCTGTACATGTCTGGTCTCAACTTTTCTAAGTGGTATGTACTAAATATCTCATTGGCATGCACAGCCCAAACCTAGCCAAATACCACTTATTGCAACAGAAACAATGTATATTGGTTTTCCTCAGGCTTTAATATCTTCCTAAGCTTTACAAGATATAGCAATACACATTCTGCCTAATGAAAACTTTTCTCCACTTTCATCTAAAACTACAATACAGAAATCAATATTCCCCACTTTTCTCATTTATATGATTTATCATGGTTATGAAGAAGAAATAAAACTGAAGGTTTACTTCAATAAAAGAGTACAACCAAAAATGTGCGAAAAGGCCGTAAAAAAAAACTTATTCAAAAACAGGAATTGCTGTCCAACTCTTACATTACATTCTCCATGAATGTACCAGTTCAGGGCCAAAAAATCAGCTAATCTATCTAATTATGCACTTTCTCCAAAGCTCAATTACAAAAACTATAAATCTGTGCATTACACCTTTGAGACTGCAATGACAGTATTTAATGGTCACATCTACTCGCACAGCAAAATGCTTTACTACAAAACATTCCACAAGAAAACATTTCTACAGATATTCACTACAAAGGAATTTCTAAACGGGTCAG
>NC_051400.1:31477715-31477902 GCF_015228065.2 Penaeus monodon
TCCAAATCATGCAATTAATATTGTCAATTTGTTGTCAGAGAATGAGAAACTGTTAGAAAAAAGGCTTTACTGCATTAGTCCTCTGGTTTATTTGGAAATCACCCGAACAATACATCAACTGAGAGACATCTATATGAGCACGAGAGAAACAAGAGCGACAACAATAGAAAGAATGAGAGTGAGAGAA
>NC_051400.1:31478139-31478276 GCF_015228065.2 Penaeus monodon
ATCTCCCCGGCAACCCCCCTGGGCCCGACGGAACTCAGAACGCCGAGCACAAAACCCGGGCGGATGTTCATTCGGGTCCCGTGCCAAACACTCCTCCTGCGCCAGAGCCACTCGCCCGCTTACTGTGCTCGCCCACA
>NC_051400.1:31478823-31480826 GCF_015228065.2 Penaeus monodon
ATAAAAACCAATTTAAGTGCCAAAACTTAAACCAGAATTCAAACTCTTAGTCTATCCCAAATTTTTAATATCCCTCTCCTGGGAAAATGTGGGCAAAGATGAAACACCTAATTAATTATGCATTCATTTCTGAAGTATAAAAAGCTGAAATTTCTTAAAATACACAAAGACAAACTGAAAACACTAAAACCCTAAAAACAGTTACAGAGAGGCCTATGAACTAGAACTATCCTAAACCCAAACAAGCCCTCTTATCAAAATCCAATCCCCAAATTATTGAATAAATTTCCCCATATTTTTTTTTTCAAGAAAATATGAAGAATTACTTCTATCCCTACCAGTTTAGAAATCAGATATTCATCCTTAAACCCAATAGTCGACTTTGCTCAGACCTCTTTTCCATCAAACCCGAAAAAAATTAAAGCCCCCACCCTGCTGTCACACTGCACTCTGAACTCAAGTGATGAAGCTCCCCAGAATATGCCTACCTGCACGCGCCTCAATCTGCAGTTTCCTCTCTGATCAGCACGAGTTCCCTGTCTTACCCCATGACCATGGGTAACCTGTTTGTCCATGGGAGAGGGGCGACCAAACCCGTGGATTAAGTTTGACCACAGAACCCCTTACTCTGTAGTTTATGAGGATACAAGTATCTACAGCAGTATTTTGGTTGGGTCTGCTACCACATAAATTATAGAGAAAGTAACAACCAACTGAAGTCACAAAATTTATTAGCAATTATGTTATCTGGGACAAAATATGTATGCTATGCACATTCACACATACATAGTGAACAACAGGGTTTATAAGATCAGCCATATTAAAATATCATAAAATTTATAAAAAAATTTAAGTCATAGAAAAAGGGGAAAAAAATTCACTCATGCAATTATTTTATCACATGCCAATTTCAAGTTTAGCTAACAGGAATGTACATAACTCAAGACACACACAAAGGGGGAAAAACCCCTTGAACCGCCTGGCCTGCCTAGCTAAGCCTTCCAAATTCTGCGTGATATATTAACCACTGGGTAAGGGTCTTAACGAACAATGCTGGCAGCAACACAGCACAGACTTTTAAAAGGTGGGTTTTATAGGAGAAAAAGTTTTTCCTTTCCCTAATCAGGGGGACACTTATACTCATGTTTGAATGAAGAAAAATTTAAAGCTATTATATGAAGTCTGCGTCTCCCCATGTCACCTGTTTCAAAAAATTTTTGTACTAAGCATTACAGATTGATTTTGCACCCTGAAAAAAATAAAAGATTAAAAAGAAGGCTGCCTACTCCAAATTCGAAAATATTTACAAACTCAAATAACCCAGGGAAAAAGTAAAATCCCGAAATACAAGAATTAATAAAACCTATTTCTTACACAGAACACTGACTAAACCCCAATCATTTTCTCTTTGTAAAAGTTTAAATGTTAACCTTCTAAACTATATCTTTTGTAAGTGAAAAAACAGCCCCTTTTTACTAATATGGAAATGGAAAACTCCTAATTTTGTTAGACAATTTTCCCCAATCTAGGAAGTCAATACTAAAATTATCCCCTAACATTCAACACACCCCCCGACAGTCAACAAAGGGGCTTACCTACCTACACCCCCTTTTATTTTTATTTTCTAAATCTTTTCCAAACCATACTGATTTCCACCCAAAAAACATCGATTGCGCCTGAGTTTTTGAAGCTTTTGTGCTGCCCCCTGTGGGGTCCTCGGGTCCCCCCACGATCTCGCATTCTCCCCGGGGAGGGGCCCCCTCGGAGAGCCCCCCCCGCTGTGCTGACCCCTTTCAGCAGACCGCAACCAAACCCCGGGAATAGAACAGGATAGCACTTTTTTAACAATATTTATATTAACAGAAAATTCCCCAGGAAATTAGTCATCTTTATCCAAATGTATTAAAAAACCATTTGGAAAAATAACTCTTAACAACAGTTATTTAAACAGAAAATTCCCTAGGAAATTATGCCTCTTTCACTAAGTTTTAAAAACCTCTGAG
>NC_051400.1:31480855-31481950 GCF_015228065.2 Penaeus monodon
TTTTTTTTAATAAATAAAGATTTATAAGGTGAATTTGGGTAGGAAAAACCACGAACATAAGTAAAAATATACTCAAAAAAAATTCAATGTGGAAAAAGGCGGGGGAATCAATTCATAGACCTGGTAGTTGTCTAATAACACCCTCAATAAAGCAAAATATTTAAAGCCCCTTTTTTTTTTTTTTTTATAGCACAGCTGGCCCCAAAAAAAGTATAACATTGAGATCAGTAGTGAGTAATTGCTTGAAGAATGCTTTTAGAAAACATATCAAGACAATACATATGCAATAGGGGAAAAAATCGGCTACATGCAAAAAAACAAAGCAATATGAGCGATTTCAGTGGAAAAAAAAAGGGTGATCAAAGTGTGATACTGCAGTCTCATAGTAAACCGGCCATTCTAAAGTACGTGCGTAGCAATCCTTGTCAAGTATCCAACCTACCTCCTTCCTAATTCCGTGGTCCCGCAAGTTTACAACGGGGTAGTGGGAAAGGGAAAAATTTGAAAAAAAAATTTTTTTTTAAATGAAACCCAAAAAAAATCTTCCGCTAAAGTATCAAAAAAATGGAAAGTAAAAATTATATACATCTCACTTTAAAATTTAGCCTTGCTATCATACAAAATATCTATGCAAAAAATTTAAAGAGGTAACATCTTATTTTTGGTTTATACAGAAAAAAAAACGGGGAAAATTAAAAACTTGAAAAAGTACCCAACTCCGTATCAAAGAAAAATGTTTTCTCAAAAAAAAAAAGTTTTAATCTTTTTTTTGAAATATCACCGAGAGAGAAAAAATCATGGTTTTTGTTCCCAGTCGTTTCCCTGAAGGAACAGCAAACAAATGTCCAAAACGCCCTTTTTTTTTACACTTTTATGTATTAACACCACCGACACGCCATTTTCAAACCAGGGGCATTATTTCCCTTTTCCAAGGAAACCTGAGTAGGATTTTACAGTTTCATGAAGTTGTTTTTGAAACTTACACAGGGGTTTACACCATTAAGACCTCTTCTTTTTTGATTTTTTTTTTTTAGTATTGCATCTATTACAATATTTTTACAGTTATTACCCCCTACTTCCCATTTACACCTCTCT
>NC_051400.1:31481980-31483360 GCF_015228065.2 Penaeus monodon
TCTAATAGTTATAATACATCTGAGAGATTGAAGTTTTTTTTCGTATAGACAGCAATATCTTATGTGTTTTCATTTATCATTTACTGAAATATTTTGCCACGGGTTCTATGATACTATATTTGTTTATCTTTGATGCTATTTGCATGATACATTTACAAAAAGTTTTAACACAATGGAAACAGGAACCATTTCTCTATTGATGAGCATATATAAGGGTTTTTCTACCTATTTTGTCCATAGTACAGCACATTCAAACTGGATTAACAGAGGAGGAAAGAACAAGGAAAAAAGTTGAAAGGTTTCTTCCTGAGAATTCCCTTTTACTCTAACTGAAAAATAAGTGTTAAGTTATTCATATGTCCCCATACATATCCCAAATTTATATAAAAATGAAAAAAAAAAACTTTAGTATTGTCATCGCCTACAAGAAACAAACAAAATAACAGCAACCAAACTGGCAACACTATTTATCTTCCAACATGGCTACTTAGGCGTTTATGAGCCTCACAATAGTTTGGATGCCTATCTAGCCTGGTGGGTATGAATGCGATATCTTTTAATCATGTATTTTTAAATATCCTTCTTATGCTTTGGGACATTCGACTCCAGCTTAGGTTTAGCCCCATTTCTCCACTAACCTAGAAAACTGAATGGCTTCTTCCTACCATACAGGGTTAAAGCAATGTGTCTCATATATACTCATAAACAAACAAAGAAAATGATTGCAATATAGGGCCAGTTAATTACCTCTACTAAATTCCCAATAAAATATAAAGTAGAAAAAAAAAGAAACAAAGACATTCTATGACTTGACTTCGATTTGGCAAGAGTGAAAGCATTATTGCTGAAGTCATTCATGGACTCATGTGATTTAAAATGGGGCACATGCAGTCTAAGCAAGTTTTTATACATACTAATTCATATTTACTTAAACACAACTCAACCTAAAACTTCATGTTGCCTTTCTTCTACAAACGGAAAAACTTGAAACATGACCACTTTTCCCAAAAAACAATTCTGAAATTATATCCAAAATTTTTTTTTGGAAGCAAACAAGAATAAAAAGGAAAGAAAGTAAAAACATGCTTTAAATCCTTCCTCTTTCTCTCGATGACAAGACCAAAGGATAAGCCACATCACACCAAAAATACAAAAAACAATAACCATCTTTCCCTCCATTCTTTTCCCCATAATCCAAAAACCAATACACCCCGAGGTTTTCATATCATCTCTCTCCTTTACTAAACCCCATCACAAAGAGTCAAGTCATGTCAACACCTTTGGGTTTTTACCATTCAGACTTTCAAAAACTTACATCACACCCCCGTCCCCCACACGGGCCCCACAATCCTTTTCACCACACTAACCATGTCTGCCGAT
>NC_051400.1:31483587-31483753 GCF_015228065.2 Penaeus monodon
CCCCAATTTTAATTAATATTTAAAATATTAGTCTTTAAAACACACACAAATCCCCTTCCTAAAACACCCCATTTCCCCCCCACGCTTTTTATCCAGCATCTTTAACCTAAAGTCAACCGCAAACCTTTTCCCCACCCCCCCCACCCCCCTTTGAAACCAGAGTGAC
>NC_051400.1:31483888-31484090 GCF_015228065.2 Penaeus monodon
ATAATAATTTTTATATATAACAAAGGGTAAAAAAAAAAAAAATGACACCATCACCATCATCCCACAATTCCCCTTTAGTCTTCCCCTCCCCTTTCCACCCTCATTCCCTCCCTCTGGTCCCCTGCTCCCTCTCCCCCTTCTCACCCCGAAGAAAGGGCAATAATCAAACGAAGTACAAAAACAGCTTTTGCCAAGTCCTTTA
>NC_051400.1:31484772-31484870 GCF_015228065.2 Penaeus monodon
GGCCCTAAAAGGGGAAAAAGATTTTAAAAGTAAGGTGGATAAGAGTAAGGGAGCAAAAAACAAAAAGGGGAGTTTTTTTTAAGGGCATATTGGAAACA
>NC_051400.1:31484971-31485064 GCF_015228065.2 Penaeus monodon
ATTAAACCCCCTTTTAAAAAAAAAAAAGGGGGGGGGAGAGGGAAGGGGGGAAGGAAGATGTGAAAAGGGTGCATGAGAGGGGAGATAAAAAAA
>NC_051400.1:31485121-31485198 GCF_015228065.2 Penaeus monodon
AAAACAAGAAAAGGGGGTTTTGTATCATAATAAAAAAAGGGAATTTTTACTGTAAAAATTAGAAAAAATTAAGACTG
>NC_051400.1:31485351-31485531 GCF_015228065.2 Penaeus monodon
GACGCCCCGCACGCCCCGCCCCACGGGTGTTTTCATCCCCCCAAAAATCCTATAAAATTTCCTCAAAAACCAAAAATCATTTCCCCCCACAAACACTGATTGGTACTTTTAAATTTCCAACTTTCAACAGATTTGGGAAAGGACAACAGCAAAAAGGGAAAAAAAAATTTTATAATGTAT
>NC_051400.1:31486769-31488172 GCF_015228065.2 Penaeus monodon
CCAAGTTTAGACCTAAAAAAAACCGTTTAAGGGGTTTGCAATTCAACCATTCAGCAAAATTTAAAATTTTTAAAACTCCCCGGGCAGGAGGGGCCGAAGCTATCCATTTTCGGTAAACTTTTTGGTTTTCCCACGTGGGTTATACAGGGTTTAGGGCATTACATTTTCATATAAACCAAACTTAAAAAATAGTGACCACATTATCAATTTTTCTGTCTCGTCTCATTATTTCACTGATTACTGACTTAATTGAAACCAACATTTTAAAAAGGGAAAGAAAAACAGTAATAAACAACAGGTCAAATAAGGTGATCACTGTTATATAAAAATCCTTTTTGACATTTTAAAACATCAAAGGGAAATTTTTCCCGACTATATCAAAAAACTCCTTTTTTGGGCCCTACTGCTTTGTACATTTTTTTAAAATATTTTAAGGAAAAAAAACTATTTTCCCCTATTTTCACTCCAAAATTTCCCTTCCTTTAAAGGGTGATAAAAAATTTAAATTTGGGAGTTTTTTAAAGTAAACCCTATTTAGGCACCGTCTTTCAAAAAAATCAATTAAATATACTTCTTTTGCATTCTTAAATTTTAGGTTCCCAAATTTTTCCTTCCTTCAGAAAATTTCCCCCATTTAAAAAAAAAAATGAAAAAATTAAAGATCATAATAAAAAGAATATATAAGGGGCCTTAAAAAGCAAAAAATAGCAGTACTCAGTTTTAATTTGTTGTTAAAAATTCATGCAAAATTAAAAATAATCACTGATAACATACTACTTTATTACTATGAAGAGCTCTGTCACTACATCCCTCATTTATATGAAAATAATTATAAAAATCTTTATCAAGAGACCAAAAAAAAAAGTAAAATTTGTTTTTTTTCCAGATAAAGACATCCTGTTACTAGTGTCCTGCAAAAACGAGACATGCAGGAATTGCATCACATGAGAGCAGCCTATTGGAAAATCAATGACATGTTATTGTCACCGACATGAATTAAAGGAATCAAACTTTATACTTAGGTCGGGCCATTACACGATGAAAGATCTCCCTACACTTTTGTATTAAAAAAAGGAGTTTAGGGGGTAAAATTAAACATCCTGAAAAATCCCTACTATAATTAATGATAACATCCATGGAATGCTTCTGCTGAGCAGTGAAGCCCTTTTCCCACCCACCATCCTATACCAGGATGGCAATCAATTTTCAAGTATTTTAATTCCAGTTGCCATGTCCTATTCTGGCCACCTTTCTCAAGTCACCAGTATGGTTTTGGAAGCATCTCCAAATGCATGGATAATGTCATCCGGACAGTTGAACTGCATCTTGGCCATTTCAGTTTATGCAATAGAAAGACACTTGCATCATTTGCTTAGAGCAAAATATGGCAACTCAATCCTCCC
>NC_051400.1:31488217-31488691 GCF_015228065.2 Penaeus monodon
GAAGCATCCCCTTCCTTTTTCCCATCCCCCTCCTGTGATTCGTCTACCTCCTTTGACTCTCTTTATCCTTAGTCTCTTTTGCCTCTGCATTCTCAGTCTTATCAGTTTCAGACATGATGACTAATGGCTACAAACCCTCAGGCTGGAAGGAAGAGTTACCCCAAATGAACCTGATACAGATCCAACACAATCAATCATGTCCCATGTCTTTTGGGCAGGGTCTCTTAAGCAAACATTTACATTATCTTCTTTAGCCTTAAAAATAATAACTGGGATGAAAAAACATTTCCATATACCTTTTCTACCTGTGCTTATACACTCTCCAGTGTGGGAATGCACTGATCAATATAGCATTCTATTAATTTTTTACCCTTAGAGAACAGATGCTTTCTCATTAAAAACATGTGATTTTAACTATTAAATTTTGTCCTTTATAACTCCAATAAAACCATGTAAGAAAAAAACATCACTGGG
>NC_051400.1:31488720-31489454 GCF_015228065.2 Penaeus monodon
TATACTGACGTAAGCTATGATCAAAGTTCTGACATGAAATATAAAGTTAGCCCAAAAGCAGTAAATTTTCATGGATAAAGCTTCATTTAATGAATGAAGATTTTTGAAGACAGTTTTCTAAAATAATTTTCCCCTTTCCCCCTTAGAAAAAGAGAATGAAGGAAAAACCCAATCTGCTAAAAATTGTGGATAATCTTCCCAGTGATATCAAACCCAGTATTAACCCACCCCCACACTAAAGACTTGCAGTTTACTCTGGTCTCCTCCAGAAGCTTGCTATTGATTTAGACACACCCCTTTTCATAATTTCTAAACCCAGAGGGCATCTTTAAACTTTCTTACTTTTTCATTGTGATGTACTAGTTCCCAAATGTCGGATTTGACCTTTTTTCCCTGTTCAACTCTAGATGTGTTTTAACAAAACAATAAAACCTACTGTCAGGAAAATGGTGCAATGATACATAATCTTTTCCCAGTACACTATGACTCTTTAACAATTAGATAAATAAATCACAAGTCTTCTGAATGCAATCAAGGTCTGGATTTTATCATTGAATATTAATCAACAATTAGATTGCAATCTAAAATATCACTTTAATTCCAACATGAGCACCCTTTTACTTACAAATGACTAGCATGGAAAGAAATTATTTAATGAGCTAAAAACTGTCCTTGAAGTCTTTGCAATGGTACTGCACAAAAGTGGTATAAAATATATAGATACAAATATACAT
>NC_051400.1:31490975-31491181 GCF_015228065.2 Penaeus monodon
CATACCCATTTTCATCATGCAACACATCTTTAATCTATTTCTATTACATTTCAAGTGGATAGGTTTTTTTTGTGTCAACCAATTTTCATTTAGAAAAATGCTTGAGAAAATAGAAAAAAACAATGTCACACAACTTATTTGGGTCATCCACACATCTGAGTCAAGTAATACTTTCTGAAAAGGAAAATGACCTGAAAAATTACTCT
>NC_051400.1:31491313-31491475 GCF_015228065.2 Penaeus monodon
CCATGAATCATAGGTTACATCCATCCACTGTAAAAAATATTAGGCTTACATTTGACTCTTGACCCAAGATCACATTAATAATTCAAAATAAATATTTTTCAATTTTGAAAATAAGTCGGGCATATAAAGGCTGATCTTCTTAGAAGCTGAAACTGTTTCCTA
>NC_051400.1:31492876-31493250 GCF_015228065.2 Penaeus monodon
AAATACTGACGATTCCCTTGGGAATATTATCTGCTCAATCAAAAGACTACTAGTGTGTCCAATAATAAAAATAACAATCATAAAGTTGACAAATAAGACCATGAAAACAAAAGCAACTGCAGAAATTCCTCTTGCAATCAATACCACCTAGATCAATATTTCAGCTTTTAAGAACTCTGCAGCTGCACTGGTGATATGTGAGTATGTCGATACTATCCTCGCTATATTACCTACTCATCAATTTACATCAGTCTATTCATTGCAGTAAAAAGAAAAGTTCAACCAATGAACTTTAACCTGCATGACAGACCTCGCCCCCCACTGGCCTGTTCCCCTGTATATATAAATAAGAAATGGACTGAATTGCAGAAAAA
>NC_051400.1:31493315-31493915 GCF_015228065.2 Penaeus monodon
AGAGAGTACAATTCTGCAAGAAAATATTTAAAACCAATTTAGTTAGAATTTAGCTTGAGAAAAAAAAAGAGAGAGTGAAGTTTCCAATAGTACTATTGGGGCCACTGAAAATAATATGAAATTAATCTTCACCGAGTCGTACACGTTCTGGGTATTCACACCTCAACGACCAACACGCGTCACAGACAAACGGGACAAAAAAGAATAAATCACAGAATAACTAAGATAACTACTGTCACAACCTGAAAGCAAGAGGAATTACAAGCCCCTCAGGCACAGGCCCCAGGCTCACATTTCCTGCCATACCCCAAAGTGAACAATATTCCCTCAGAGTAGAAAAAAATGAAGAGCACACTTTCAAACACTGTCAAATAACCTAAGTGGGGGAAAGCCGAGCCCAAACCCTTGCAAGCTGTCACAGAGAACCCCAAACGGAACCCCAAAGAAAACCCCCACCCTGAAGACGACCTAACAGACGCCCCCTCCTGCCCTTATATTGCACTCGCTACGCCCTAAATGCACCCTTTTCAACACTAAATATCCGAGCACTAGTTACACCCGATGTGAGAGGAGTTCGGTGTCGCTTACATGTTCGTGGTC
>NC_051400.1:31493937-31497985 GCF_015228065.2 Penaeus monodon
CGAAAATGAGGAAGAAAATGACAACTTCTCTCCTCTTCGTGTCCTTCGATCGATGGATCTCCAGACACCCCGACTCTCCTCTTCTCAATTTCCGACCTTTTCTACCCCAGTCTACCTTCCTGGCGCTTTCTATCTACCACCAACCTCTCCTTCGACATTTCTCACGCAACCCCGACAAGAAAATTTCTAGATATACTTACATTTCCCTTAAAAAATGAGATAATTAAAGGAAACCCAAACAACAATGGCAAGTCTATCCCAGTGACGTCTGCGCACTCTCAATCCTTCACTCGACCAGAATTGTCAATACTCGGCTTTTCTAAGGTATTTCGGGTCCTTTTAAACGCTTGCGGTTCATTTCATTGGGTTCTTGGACCGGAAGGTTGGTGGGTGGCACGGTTGCAGATGCATTTTTATCATTTTAATCATGGGTAAATGTGGGGGGTTGTTCGGATTTGGGATTAATTCATTAATTGGCAACTCGTTTTTTTCTTCTGGGGGGTTCATTTTCGTCGATTTGGTTATCTGATTTTTGGTTTTGCACTTTATTTAAACTATTAAAAAATGTAGATAATGAAATATAAAATAAATAGAGCAGAACAGTCAAATATGTAGCTCATGAAAAAAACATTAATCCGTCGTTGGCAACTGAGAGACTATAGTTTTGATGATCACAATCCATCGATATCGTCAAAAAATACATCTAAATCAAATACAGTCTCTTACAATAAAAAATGTTTTACAATACATAATACAACCACACGACGCACGACAAATGAAAAACAAAAAATAAACCGGCCCCAAGAGAGGCGAAAAATCGTTCGCGTGGATTTCGTGCGGTCGGCGTCGTAGTAGTCCCTCCCGGGCTGCGTGGACGTCCTTTTTCCAGCGATATCGAGAGATGCCTGAGGTAAGCTCGCCGATTTCCTCGCTTTCGACGGGAAAACGAGCCTTGGTCTTTTTCCCATGGGGAATCACGCGGAAGAAGTTATATAGTGTTGGTTTATAATCTCGTTCAAGTGTATTTATGCGGATTTAAAGGAGATAAATGGCGAAAAATACGGTGTTTATATTAGGTTTGGAACACATGTGCTCGACATTGCGAGGTGCAAGGAGTGTCCAAGCAAGAGTTTCAAACTGTTCCCAAGTAAGAGTGTAGTGCGATATCCCGTCCACGCGGTGTGCAAGGGGTTTTTCGAAGTAGGAAGACGTGAAATCGGACCGAGCATTAGCGAAAAGTGCGAGTGCGACGAACGTGCGACTCCGCTTGGAAACACGAGGCTGAGTCGAGGCATAAACAAAGTAGAAGCAGCTTCTCCGATTCCAATTTTTTATTGTGGTTCCCGTCATTTTGTTGTGTTCTTGCATTTGGATATAGTAAACGCTCTTTCGTGTTTTAATTTTTTGACGTTCTGAAGCTGGGAAAATCGCCCATGAAGTGTTTACTATTGACAATACAAATTCAAAATTGTGAATATTGTTTCAAAAATTCAGGAGGTGTTTTCTTGTTTATTAATAACAATAATGTTCATTTCCTTTGCAAAATAAAAGTTTGATATTTACTTTGCAACATTTCCTTAAAGTAATTCATAGATTTGTCAGTTTGGAAATAATGTTAATGACCGTGGGTGTATTGACTATTTGAGAGGGAAAGGTTAATGTTAATTTAAACTGTATTATGCAGAGAATGATCTTCCTATAATATAAACATTGTATTTGAGGACTACACAAATGGATCATGTTTACAAGACCCATGCACCTGCCACAGGACAGTTTCCTTCTTGCATTTTATTAAAGAATATCAAAGCTCTGCTGTATTGGCCTTATGTAGCTAGAACAACTCCCTGTCAAGTGGGGAAGGAATCCAAGTATACTTCTTGTTAGAATATTCTTGACGGCTTTTCTTTGAGTGCAGAATGTTGTTGCGGGAATTGTTTGATAATGTTACTGTTATGTATTAAATGCTTTAACAAGAGTAAAGTATTGACGGAAGCTTAAGTCATGAATAGTTCCTTGTTGAAAGCCTTCACAGGTATCTTCTGTATGGCTGGGATTATTTGGGTAAATAGACAATGAGGTAGATGCAATATGAAATCTTAGGAATATCTCCTTTACATATTTGAACTCTTAATTACATATATTCATTGAAAACATTCTAGCTTATGCATATGATTGTTTAATTGGACAGAGGCAGTGGCAATGCTGACCAACCACCCATCTTGACTGATGAAATTTGTTCCATTGTTATATTTATCTTTTAGTACAAGAGTTTCATTCAATCTTCTCTCTCCCCGCAGGATAAGCCTCCCCAGAAAAAGGCCAAAGGTGCCAAGTCTGCCGAGCAAAGGCTGCCAAGCTGCAGCAGCTGCTGCGCCAAAGCCCAAAGCAGATGCAGCCCCAAGACTGATAAGCCTAAGCCAGCAAAGGCAGAGGGTAAAGATGCCAAAACCCAAACCCGTGAAGACTGAAGGTGCTGCCAAGCCCAAGCCAGCAAAGGCAGAAGGCAAAGATGCACCCAAGGCTGCTAAGGCCAAGCCAGCAAAGGCTGAAGGTAAGGATGCTGCTAAGGCCAAGCCAGCAAAGGATGCTGCACCCAAGGCTAAGGCTGACAGCAAGGCCAAGCCGAAGGAGGCAAAGGCTACCAAGACCGAGGCCAAGCCCAAGACCGAGGCCAAGCCTAAAGCTGCTGCTGCCAAGGGTGACGCCAAGCCCAAAGCAGCTGCAGCCAAGGGTGACGCCAAGCCCAAGGCTGCAGCCAAGGGTGATGCTAAGCCCAAGGCTGATGCCAAGCCCAAAGCTGCAAAGGGTGATGCCAAGCCAAAGGCTGATGCCAAGCCCAAGGCTGCAAAGGGTGATGCCAAGCCTAAAGCTGATGCCAAACCCAAGGCTGATGCTAAGCCCAAGGCCAAGGCTGTCAAGCGCCCAGCTGACGACAAAGGAGGCAAGGCTGAGCCTGCTGCCAAGGCTGCCAAGGCTGCCAAGACAGAAGCAAAGCCAGCATCTGCAAAGGGCAAGGCAAAGGATGCCAAGCCAGCAGCTGCTGGAAAGCCCAAGACAGAGGCCAAGGCTAAGGATGCAAAGGCTTCAGCCACCAAGGCTAAGCCTAAGCCTAAGACTGAAGCCAAGCCCTCCACTGCAGCCAAGAAGGAGGCTGCAGCAAAGGATAAGGCAAAGACCACCAAGCGCGTAGCCAAGCCCAAGGTTGGCGGAAAGAAGACCCTAACACTGACAGGCAAGAAGCCTAGGCCGAAAGTGCTGAGCAAGTTGGCGAAGGGCAAGAACATTGTACTTGGCAAGAAGAATAAGATGAAAATCTGCGTGGACTGCAAGCAGCCCGTGGAGGATGGTATTATGAATATTGCCGATTTTGTAAGTATATGTGGTTTGGTTTTGTACAGTTTCATGCACTAATATATAGAAATCAGTGAGAAAAATGTTAATGGAAGCTTAAGACAATATATATATATATGAATAAGAATGTATATTTTAGTAGACATGATGTTGTTAAATGACAAAGGCAGTGGCAATGCTGACAGGAAATTACTACCCACCTTTACTGACTCATGAGAACCTAATTTCCAAAACATTTTTATTATATAGATGATGACCAAAACATTTTGCCTACAGGAAACGTTCCTGCAGAATAAAATTAAGGTGGCTGGCAAGAGAAACAACTTCTGCAACCAGATTTCACTGGAGCGCAGCAAACACAAGATCACACTACATTCAGAAATCCTGTTTGCAAAGAAGTAAGTGTAACTGTGGTATCTTTTGTGTATTTATCCTTTCACATGATGTAAATATTTTGCTTAGGCAGTGGCAATGCGGACAAACTCACCATCCACTATTCTGATCTTTTTTTTTCTTTCATTGATGGGTGCAAGGATGACTTTTTTGGCTTCTAATGCATCTTTCTTTAACCAACAGGTACCTCAAGTTCTTGACAAAGAAGTACCTGCAAAAGAACAGTTTACGTGACTGGCTGAGAGTGGTCACTCCTCCTCTGGCAAAGGACACTTATGAGCTGCGGTACTTCCAGATCAATAAC
>NC_051400.1:31498009-31498603 GCF_015228065.2 Penaeus monodon
TAAGCCATTGCCCAATAAAGGGAGGAGTGTTAATGGTCTTTTTATTATAACCTGGTGTGTTGGCATTAAAACTGGTTCTTCAGAAAGGTTAAACCCCAGTGTCAAGCATTGAAACATCAAAGATTTCAAAGCCTGCATAAATAGAAAACATACAGGGCAAAAGTACTTATAAACATTTCAGTTTTTTTCTGCACATATAGTGCCACATTAAAGATATGCAAGGCAGGCTGGGATAGATTTGGGTAAGGTTTCATGGACTTCAGACCAAGCTATATTCATATCTAGATACCATAAGGTAAACCTAATAATCTGAAGCATTGAAGTTGTATTTAGGAAAGTCTAAGCCAAATGCTTTTTAAGATCCAAGTGATTTTTGTTTTACATTTATTAAGTAGATGAGAAAATATTAGTATGAGATTATTGGTAAATATTTCGGTACTGACTTCGTTTTGCAAGTGCAAGGGAATATTTCCTAAAACTTGGTTAATATCTTAAAGCACTGCAAAAGTTGTCCTGAAACACTGATACAATTTTCTACTGAATGTAGAGAATTTTAACTGTGGCAAGTATTTAATTTGATCAATTTGTACACCA
>NC_051400.1:31500036-31500120 GCF_015228065.2 Penaeus monodon
ATAGGAAGGTGTGGGGTGGATGTGCAATGTAGAAGGATCATAATGCAATAATTATGCAGTTATGGACAGCTAAGATCTCTGATT
>NC_051400.1:31502553-31503689 GCF_015228065.2 Penaeus monodon
CTAATATTCAACACTAGAAACATGGGTCTGACACCATAATATAGTATTTATGTTCAGAAACATTTTTTTTCCATTCCTTATTGCCAAGGCCACACAGAAGTGATGACTCTACAAGGATTAGTTTAAGTTTTAAGGATAACAAAAAATCTTCAAGAAACCTTCACTTTTTATTGGCCAATTTGTGAATAGACATACAAAATATAAACACATGATAATATTTGTTTTACAACAAATAGACCTTTGCAGTATTTAGTGTACTGTAATACACAAAACAAATTTTAGGTGTCAAGTTTACTAATACCATGAACATTATTTTCCTATCTACAAAAATATGTCCTCTTAATCCAGTCACAGTAAAAAATATTAGTTC
This sequence comes from Penaeus monodon, assembly GCF_015228065.2. NCBI lineage: Eukaryota > Metazoa > Arthropoda > Malacostraca > Decapoda > Penaeidae > Penaeus > Penaeus monodon. The sequence goes on from NC_051400.1 coordinate 31,502,924, forward strand.
AGTTAACAAATTCAAATTTCACTTTCCTACCTCTAATCATCTACTAAATCACTTATTGAGAACATTTTTATTTGGCACGATAATTCTCCTTTTAAATCCTCTAAGGTAAGTAAAGTACAGTATTGGTATAGTGTATCATTTAACTAATACTGAAGGTTGAAGATGTTTATAAACAAATAAACACATTATAGTAGAGAAAATACATTCCTAGTAACCCTAGAACAACCTGAATGCTATTGTTTGAATACACAGTACATTATATGATAATTTTCACTAACTTCCTTTTCACTCACAACTAGTCTTATCTATACACTGTAACATAGATAATCACATTATGGATTTAACTGTGAATATATCCATTTTTAATTGGGTACCTCAGTAACTACAGTACTATTATAATTGTTTAGTGTTTAAAACAAACACATTCACAACAGGGTTAAAGGCAATGACTAGACCCCAAGTTTATTGAATATTACCAAATATTGAATAGAAACATATATGGTTTATCTCCAGCTTTACAATGTTACATATCTGCTAGGGAATGTGTCATGTTATGTGCTTCCCTGCTGTAACAAAGACTTTAGCTAGAAGACCACCTAGGTGTTGGTCCCTAGGTCAGCAAACATGAGTCAATGTTTATGAGTTCCAAAATTAGATTTTAAAAAGTGCAGTAGATATGAGTATCACCCTACCTGAGTATCTCATAAAAAATAAAGGTTTACCACACAGGTTAGTACTCCATTTTCGTGATACACTGACACATACT
>NC_051400.1:31504073-31505392 GCF_015228065.2 Penaeus monodon
TCATGACTGCATGGGGTTAATGTGGTACTATACACAAGCATTTCATTCTGTAACTTCTGCAAGAATCAGTCCTGGTTCCTAATCAAAGCCGTTGGCAACACTTTGTATTCTTGAGATAAGAAATCATAACAGAAAACTGTAAAGCAAGCAAAAAATAAGATGAAATATCAAGATATGAAAACAATGTTATAAGCAAACTTTACAAATAGTCAACCCACACATTCATAACTTTATTAAACATTTAAACACGCAACTAGAAGTTCAACAAAAATATACACATCATCCCCAAATAATATCTTATCTACCTCTATCATCATCAGTTAGTCCTTTACATAAAGACAGTGAAGATGTAGTTACTTTTCTCAATTATTAAGTACAAAGTTTATGCTTTAAAGCTAATACTTGGTTTTAAGCCATTCCATTTAGAAACTTAAAATATAATGAGAACTTAGTCCAACGAATTTAAATTGCTATGTGAATGTTAACTGTAACTCTCTAATAGGTAAGCTTAAAGAGCCCTGTTGAGGGCAGAGTCTGAACAACATCAGGTTTTCTATTCATGTTTCACTTACAATATATTTAAACTTGTTCTATCTTTTATTTTTTAGCTCTGCATTTCTTTATTATTTCCCTATGATTTTTTCTTATTAAAATTATAAAACAATATTTGAGTATTACATCAAGTAAGACAGTAATCAGTTTTAAACGACAGCCTCAGAGCCAAAACTTATGCCCAGAACAATTAAAAAACAAAAAAGACAAAAGCATTTTTTTTTAAGTTGTAAACTACCTAATACATATCAATGGGATATTATAAGTAACTGAAAAAAATACTTACACTTTAACTGCATATATGTGGATAATATACAATTCAAGCTATCCAGCAGCATGAGATATTTGTTCATGGTATGATTCTGCATCAATTTCACAGCCAGTCTGAATAAAGTACACACAATTTATAGATTTTCCTTTTTAAAAATTGTTAATATAGTAACCACTATTTCCTAAATGTTTTTTCAGCAACGATCAGAATCCAGATTCTCAAAAAAATCATAATACTATGTATAGTACAATCTATTAATAGATACCTAAAATTAAGTGAATCAGCTACAAATACAGAAAGCAATCAGCACATACAAAACTTGGATAATCACTTATTAGTATTGCCATCAAAACATTAAAGCAGTTATGCAGAGATAAATATAAGCAATGCTTCTATGGAAATAAAATTTTATATTAATACATTAATACCTGAGAGTAGCCAGGTACCATACTGCACCTCATAAACCACCATGGTCTTACATGCTATGCATTAATGC
>NC_051400.1:31505428-31505711 GCF_015228065.2 Penaeus monodon
CACTGATGAAATTATGATAATTAAATGCAACTACATCAACATGGTCCCTCATTACATGCGAATATTGCAGCAATTGCTAGTTGAAAGAAAATATCCAAAAGAGCCTCCTATAAAAAACATAGCCCAAAAAGTATGGCAAGACTTAATACATAGGTCCAATATCTGTTTGCGAATAATTAATTTTCTATTTTAAGTGTGCATGTTTTTCTGTGTGTGCTTAGTACATGGTTCTTCAAACTTTTTTTTATCACAACGCAGTTTGATTTTTTACACTACTGTCACA
>NC_051400.1:31506011-31507176 GCF_015228065.2 Penaeus monodon
GCAACCCACTGAACATGAGCTTGCAACCCAGTACTGGGTAATGACCTGAAATTTGAAGAACCCTGACTTAGTACATACAGAATCATTACACAGTTCAAATGGTGTATGAGATCTGTCACATGGCTCTGTCCTACATATTACCCTGTGCAGTTTATAATAAGGCCCTGACATTTGCCTGCCACTGCAGGCAAAAATGCTTTCCAAGAGAATTTGCTATTACAATATAGTTACCAATGGATCACTTATCAGTCAAGGAGAATAATTTATTATCTGAAGGCCAAATTAGTAATGGACCCATTATTACAGCAAATAGTACTCTGTGATTATTAAAATAATTACCCATGTGATGTCACATCACATTAAAGATACCCAATATCTCCTTGCTGTGCAGTATCTGTTGTTGCATATAGCTACATATGACTAAAGTTCATTATTTAATGAGAAATATGAATCCCATGTCCATGTCACATCACAAGATATCCTTTCCAAAGTTAATACATAAACATTGTTATAAAGAAAACTCACTGAGTTTATATTCATTTCACAACAAACTAAACATTTCGAAATAATAGGCAACCTGCAATCTGCATGAATATACTTTCACTACGTTTTGCTAACTGCTAATACAAAACATGCTCTGGATCTTCTATTGTAAAAGGTAGTACTAACCTTCCCAGATAGTTTTTGTCTACAATACCAGGAACATTTCACTATTACAATGAGATGATGGCACTTTAATGATTACTGGAAGTATTACAAGTTTCTGAGAATCCAGACTCATAACAAAAAATCTGATTTTAAAATTGATTTTGCTGTCCCCAAGAAAAAATATATGCTAAATGAGCTCTGCCATTTTTATCAACATTATCAGAAACATTATTCCACTCAACTATAAGAAAGTAGGAAAAGCAAAAGAATAAAATAAAACAATTATACCAGTAAAAGGAATTATACATATCAGTCCATTCCATTAATCCACAAAACATATATTTCTTCCTTATTACTTTGTTTCCTATTTACAAAAGAAGTCAAAAGGTCCCCACTAAAATACTTTTCTAGAACCAAAGTAACTCAAAATTCAGAATGTTTCTTCTGAAGCATCAACTGCCAAGAAGTTCTATGTGGCAAACAAAAAATATCCTGAATATCCTCCATCCTTTTTCAG
>NC_051400.1:31507568-31509389 GCF_015228065.2 Penaeus monodon
CCATTTAAAGGTTTTCCATTCCCTTTACTGTTTTAGTTCCATCTCTGCACAAATTCAAGTGACATACTTTTCCTCATACCTTCACAAGAATGGTCTAGCACAACAGACTTTAAACCCTGTTGACAACAATTATACATTATGGAAGCTATGCATACATTCTTTGAGTTACCTGACATCATTTCCTCTACAAGATACAATCAGGACAAATTCTAATCAGCATGTTTCACTCTAAATGCTTTCCATATTATTAGTTATAATAAACTCTATACTACTGACCCTCACTTTCATAGAACACCTTGAAATAAATCAAATCTGAGACCAAGCAACAGATTTTACATAATGCATGTCAAAAAAAGAAAAGCATTTTCATGCAAATCACTTTTATCTAGACTATCCATCCTTTCAAAAGATAGGTTTCTATTCCATTTGTTAATTGTCATTATGTACACAGCTAAACTCCTACAGCACACTGGATCTCTAAAATATATATACTACAAAAAATACAAAATATTTAACATTTCTGGGGCAATACAAAACATTCATGATACTTCCAGCTTTCTATAATGAAATATCAAACAGCAGTGAATCAGGAATCTGAGGTACTTGTACAATAATTTACTAATCATACTCCCACCTACCAGTTCATTTTGCAGTGGTCCTCCCATCTTCATTTTAAACCTTTCTGACAAAGCCCAATAATGTAAATACTGCTGTCAAATACTAATATGTCTGACTTCAACCATCACAACAATAAATACTCCATATATGAGATCACAAGAGTTAACGAGCCCTGCAACATGATATTTGTTCTTTCCTCCAGACATGAACACAATTCCATCAATAAAAAGAATAGAGGAAAAAATTATCCCTAACTTATCCAAGCAGAACTTGGGACAGCTTTGTATATTTGCATTTACTTTTATGTACTAATAAAACTAATTAAAATCCTTTTTAGTAAATAAACCTAGTTCATATCTCTCAAACAATATAAAATACTTTTTGCAACTTGAGAAAAGTTAATGACATCACTTCCACTACAATCAAACTTAACAACTGAATGAAAATGATGATCTGAACTAAAGTGACCAACACAGGCAAGTCTGTACAGACTAATTTGTCATTCCTGGTATTTCAACGTATGTCCATTGCTGTCTCATCAGTCATTAAATTTATTCATCCCTTTGGGCAGACTTGGCTTTCCATATTTTTTTCAAACTATTTCATACTGAAACCAAGAACTATTTCATGGGGTTGTCTGGCAAAAAAAAATAATAATAACAAATAAACAACAATTACTCAGTATTTGAAAATAACCCAAATGGACAAAACCCCTTTCAGATGCATTTGTGTAATAACTTTTACAGCAAAATAGGCAACATTAATGTCATACATGGTAGCACTTGTATGGATTTCACACAACCAGAGGGAAATTAGGTGTAACTTAAAAACTTAAAACTTGTATGATGACAATCACATAAAATTAACCACAAAGAAATCATATAGTAATGATACAAAGCATCCATATCATCACTTTAGTTAGAGGAAGGATAGGATACATAATGGTGATATGTGACTAACAGAAGAGAAAACAACAGAACATTCTCCATTGCACAGAAAATCCACAGAACTTAATATCAGAAATCCTTTAGCTAACTTCACAAAATAGACAATTCTACACTGCTGCAGATTCTAAACTCCAAAATACTAGACTGCTGGAATTATACTGTATTTCTATCATAATCCATCGTAATGAGAAAGAAAATAATCAGTTGAAATCTCTTCTAACCCAATATTCTTGTCATGGTTTAACATATATATACA
>NC_051400.1:31509630-31509959 GCF_015228065.2 Penaeus monodon
GTGCAACAGCACATCCATTACACTGATCACCCTAAAGCCTGACTTTCTGCAAGTACCTGACAAATGTACCTGTAATTCTGGCTCACCATCCTACTGGGTCTTCTTATCCTCTACAACATCTCCATTTGCCTTTGTTGAAGCTGTAACAGGTTTGTGATTGTCAGATTCTTTGCTTGGCTTCCCTTCATCTTTGGTCTTCAGAAAGCGAACCTTGGTGTAATCATCAATATGGGCAGTTGCTGCACTTTTCTTGAGTTTCTGCTGAGCCTGCAAAAATACAATGGTAAAAGGACATAATGAACAGAAATGCTACTTCTTGATTTTGGTAC
>NC_051400.1:31509977-31510097 GCF_015228065.2 Penaeus monodon
TTAATATAACCTTCCATGAACATAATGCAAGGTCTGAAAGTAGTGCACAGAACTTATGCAAAAGAGAAACAAAGATATGAAATGGAAAACTAAGCCATTTGACCACTGAGAATTTGTGGG
>NC_051400.1:31510136-31510589 GCF_015228065.2 Penaeus monodon
TGAACCATCAAAATATACATAATTAATCATATATACATTTTTATTTGATGAATACAGAATACATATACATAATGAAAGCTATCACAAATTTAATTTTTCATTAAAATTTTTACATTTCCCTTACTAACTCATAAATCTCAAGTTGTACGGTCAAACTCACCTTGCTAAAAATGAGATTGACGTATTGTGCAATCCCATGCATGAAAACCAGGAGACCATGATATATATAGCCAATGGAGTGCCAGTAGTGGAGGGTGGTGTCCACACGCAGGAGGAGGAATGCCATGCCCATGTAGGCAAAGTTCTGCATCTTCACAAACCAAGCAAACCAGTCATACATATACTGGCCCTGCAATGTAAAGACAAGAGTAATTCTGTGTTCTGGGTTTATTTTTAGGTTCTAGTTACCCTTGCACAAATAAATATATATTCTAGATTAGATTAAGTTGACAT
>NC_051400.1:31512589-31512703 GCF_015228065.2 Penaeus monodon
ATGATTGTCCTCTCATTGGTCCCCCTTTTTGCCCCTTTTGAGTACATGCCCCCTTGGCAAGGGGTTAATACCCCAAACCCATTTTTAAAAGAGATGAATTTCTTAGTCAAGCAT
>NC_051400.1:31512725-31513793 GCF_015228065.2 Penaeus monodon
AAAACTTACAAACCTTAGGACACCCATCTCCAGTCAAGCGAATAGGGATTTTTGCTTGAAAATGCCCCTTTTTCCCTTCCACCGGAGGTTTCTACAACTTTTTTTTTGGTGAAAACAGGAATAGAAAAACTATATAGTTCCCACTTTGGGAAGGGGGTTTAAAAACTTGTTTTTTCCCTTTGCTATTTAGTAACCCTGTAATTTCATTCAACTTCCCAACTGACTTTTTTTTTCCCCTTCCCCCTTTTTTACTGTTTAGACCAAGGGGGATACAAAATAAAACCTGTGTCCATTGAGGGCAAATTCAAAATAGAATGTTGATAGCTATATTCTATTAAATTTAATGAACAGTCGGGAAAGTAAATCATGGAAAATTTAATTAACAAAAAAAAACTGATAAATATAAACCCTTTTATTTTAAAAATCAAGCTTTTAAAAGCTTTTCACTATAAATAAAGAAAGTTTCATTTAAACACACTTTACCTTTCTTAAGCTGTAACCAATTTTGATTTTTACTCAATTTATCATCAATTTTAAAATATCGGGGCATTTTATAAAGTTAGAACCAACACTTCATCCAAAGGACCCCAAAAAAAAGGAAAACTTTACTTTTATCGGCGTGCCATCGTGACTCGCTTTTAAACTTTGGGAGCCAGCCCTACTGAACCCTCATTTCCCAACGCATTCCCGCCCTTACAGTTGGGGTGAAATTGCTCCAAAAATTCCCCATGTTGTGAACGGTTTTGAATTTTACTCCCTTTTGGGCTGTTCCTTCTCATCACTGTAATAGGGTTGTGAGAAATGCTGTCATATTAGGGGTTATAAAAAAGGATTATACATGTGGAAAAATGAGGATAGATAGCAACTGTTTTAAAAACTAATATCTAATATCAAAGATCATTACAAGTAAACACTTCATCAAAAAGACATTGATATAAAAAACCTCTTTTTTTAAATTTTATTCAAATAATAATTTATCTATGCCCATCTTTATCATTTTCCTCTTATTTTGAAAAAATTTAAAATTTTTTAGTAAAGAAAACTCTTTAAAAAATTTTGAAAGCACGC
>NC_051400.1:31513987-31514319 GCF_015228065.2 Penaeus monodon
CAGGGGGAAAAAAAATCTTTAAAAGGACATTTTTCAATAACTAAAAACCTGCACATGAAGGAAAAAAAAAATTTGGCACTTCCAAAATTAGCCGACCGATTTTAGCGCCCAACGCGGGCCCTCGACCCGGCTTTTGGCTCTGGGCACTGGGGGATGCCCCCGAGGCCTGCCATGAGCAAAAACCTCGGGGAACAAACCCCTTGATGGGGCAGGAAGCTGAAGAAGAAGGGGTATGTACCACCACGGGCATAAAATGTAGTCCCGGGGACCCCTTCCCTCGGCAAACTGCAAACAAAACAGAAAGGGGGAAAAGTGGGAGTAATCTTATTTTT
>NC_051400.1:31514386-31515961 GCF_015228065.2 Penaeus monodon
ATACGTTAAAAAGTAGGGCAATGCAGGATGGAGGAAAGTGGGGAAACCGGATGGAGGCTAAAGTAAAAAATAATTTTTTAATAAAAAATTTACATTTTATTAAACAAACATTTAAATGAAAACATGTTTTAGCAAACACTACTATAATATAATACCCCGTGCCGTAAATTTTTGGGCCCTTCAAACAAAAATTTTTTGATCTTAATGGACATATTTAACCTGTCTCATTCTTTGTAGGTTTATATTCGGAGTTTTAAAATTTTGGCCAAAAAAAGCGTCTTTGCTTTTCCCCCCTACCCAGGGGGTATTTGTCGGGCCAAGCTCTGGCGGGCCCCATTCTCGCGCGCTTTCGTCCCCCCCAATTTCTGTTCCTTCAGATATCGAAAATACCGCTTGAGTTGGGCCGTTGGAAGTTGGAAACCTCCTTTTAAAATTTCCCCTTTTCCCTGTTTCTTCTTTTCCTTTTTTTGTGTTCGCCGCTTAAAAATCTTCGCTTTTTTTTTTTTTTTTCCCCCAAAAATTTTGTTCTTTTGAACGTTTTAAGGGGAAAAACCCCTAACATTTCCTTCAAAACACCAACAAGTTAAAGATAATGGAAGACATCCATAGGGGACGGTCCCCCCTCATATTTAAGCTGGATTTCAAGGGGTTTTTTTGTCTTTTCGTTGCAGACTTTTTCAGCCCAGTTCCCAAGTGCATGAACCTCAAAAAAAACCAACGCTGCCAAAATTATTAAACTGCAAAAGGGGTCCGTAAATTTAAAAGGCCTTTAATTCATGATTGAAGGAAAACATCAGCCATGCATTCTGTTTTTATCCCTGTGGCAGTGGGGATGGCCCCATCCACAAACACATATTTTTGGAAAAAAAAATATCATTTTTCTTATCAACATCTTGGGCAAGGTAAGGGGGTTTTTGGTCTGGTGAATTCATTGGGAGATACCCCCAGGTTCTTCGGGGCTTTTGTGTTCGGGGATTCGGTTTTTTTTCAATGCTTTTTCCCTTTTAAGGAGCTTTTTTTAAAGTCCCTTTGGTTGGGAAAATTCAATCAAGGATATAAAAAATTGTGGGGCCCACAAAAAAAGGGTTTCTATGCTCAAAAAACACAGTAAGTTCCAATCTAGCTCCCTATTTATTTAAAAAACGAACTGGAATAAAAAATTGTAAAATTTCACTAGGAAAACCTTTTGACTATATTTGGGCACAACCAAATAAGCAAGGGTTAAGTAAAAAATATCTTAGTCTTCTTTTAGGGGATTAGGGAACCTCATTGGATATTCGACAAGGACATGGCTCTAACGACAAATAATGATGAAAATCTTAAAAACCCTGAAAAAAAAACTATATTTTATTTCTTTGTAAAACCTCTTTTTTCTAATGCCCCCACAGAAATTTTGGGTTTTTCTTGCATTTGGGAACATTCCATTTTACAGTCGACCTGGACCACTACTAACAAACAAATAATCGATGACAAAATAAAAAACCCTGACCTTTCCTACTTATAGGAAAGGTTGCTACCCCAAAATCTAAAGGAAAAAAAGTTTGCTGGCTAAAACCCTTTCAAGTTTATACGCCC
>NC_051400.1:31515999-31517057 GCF_015228065.2 Penaeus monodon
TTTCAATCTATCGTAAAAAAGATAATCAAAAAACAGCTGCTTTAAAGGAGCTGGTTTACCCTTTACTATATGGTACATTAGCACTTTCAATGTTTGCCCAAAAATAGTACAATCTAAACGACTTAAAAATTACAGTAGTACCTATAAAAAAATACTTTCTTTTCAATGTGATGAAAATAAACACACACAAAAAAAGGAAAAGACAATAAATTACAAACCCCAAAACATTCAATAAAAAATTTGTGAAACGCATTCCCCCGGGCCAGAGGAGAGCCAAACACCCCCGGCCTTTAGTGGTCATATCGAACAGGGAAAGGGGCGGGGCCTTAGACCCCTGGTGACCCATTATAATATTATTAATATATAATATAATTATATATATATAAATAAAAAATTATTTTTAAAAAATTTTAAAAAAATTTTTTAAAATTTAAAATTTATATAAAAATTATAATTAATTTAAAAAAAATATCAAAAATCCTAAAAATCATATATTAATATTAATAATATAATATTTATTTATTTTAAAATTTTATTATATTTTTATTTAATTATTATAATATATATATTTAAAATATAATATTTCTTAATACTATAAATTATAAAATTTATTACTAATATACATAATAAAATATAAATTAAAAAATTTTTAAAATATATATATTATATATTTTTATTTTTATTTATTATTATTTTAAAAATTATATATATTTTTAATAAAATTTATATATTTATTTTTATTTTATAATATTTAATAATATATAAATAATTATATTATAAATATGTTATAATTATATAAAAATATATATTTTTAAATTATAATTTTATTATAATAGGTATATTATGTTTTAATATAAAATAATAAATATATAATAAATATAATATGTATATTTTTATTTTTAATATATTATAATAAAATTTTAAATATTATATATATAATATATAAAATTTTTTATATATATTATAATAATATAATTATATATATTATATATTATATTTTAATTATTTTAATTTTTAAAAATTTTTTTAAAATATATATATATAATTTTTTTTAAAAA
>NC_051400.1:31517739-31518567 GCF_015228065.2 Penaeus monodon
CATATAAAGCCATAATACCCCCCACAAAAACCAACCCAGCAAACAGTTTTGGGGGACCCCGGGGGAAAAGGGGTTTTTTAAAAAGGGCACTTTAAAAAACAAAGGAAAGTGGAAATAAAAAACCTGACCCAAGAATATAATTTAAAAGGAAAATAAAAAAACCCGGAAAAAAAAATTTACCCAAAAATTTAAAGTTTGATGGATGAATGGGTAATAAACCCCCATCAAAAAATTTAAAAGATCCCGTTTTAAACCAAAAAATTTTTCCCGACCCCCTCCCCGTTTCGTATTTCTGACCCCCTCCCGATCCCAAATGCTGCTAACTGGCATTTGAGATACAATTGGTTTTCCCCCTTGGGTTTAAGTGGCTGGGATAGGAAGAAAACCCCTGACAAAAATCTATAGGGAACATGGTAAGTTTTACACTGCATTCAGTGTTATCTTAATAGCACAACTTTTAGTAAGAAATCTTTTCACTGGGAGGTTGGGAAAAAATTCAGAACCCATAGTACTGTATTTTGTACACATTCTATATAATTTTTTATGAATTAAAAAAAAAAAACATTTAAATACAGTGCATTTCTAAAAGATTAAAAAGATTGGCGAAATCGAGCCCCGCACCAAGACAGTTTATTTGATTACCACACATAAGTTGTTCACTGAAGGTGAGGAAGGCTGGACAAGCAGCATTCACGCAATACATTTTCGTCGATTAACTAAAATTGGTTTGGTTCTGCAGTTAATTTTTGATATAAAGAAAGAGTTTTCCTCACAAACAAAATCTAAAAATTTTTCCCCCAGTTGCTGTACCCTTTGTATCCTTAACAT
>NC_051400.1:31519130-31519727 GCF_015228065.2 Penaeus monodon
AAATGAAAAATTTATGGAAAAAAAATTTTTAAAGCAAAAAACATAGCTATTAAAATAAATATTACAAACTAAGTCTCCCTGAAAAAAAAATAAGGGAAAAATTTTGAAAAAAAGAATTCTAGAATGCATAACTAATAAGTTTCCATTTAATTTTCCCCTAAAAACTGACATAAAAAATTTCTTTTTTTGTGGAAAGTCAAAAAGCATAAGTTTTCAAACCGGTATTTTGGTGAAGGGGACAATTTTATTTCTTTGGTTGAAGTTTAAAAAACAAGTTGCTTGGAAAAATTCAGTAAAGGGGTTTATTTTAAACCGCTTTTTTAAAAGAAAAAAAAAAATTTCATATGCAGAGAATTAAAAAATAAAAAGTTTTCTTCTAGTACTTCCATTTTCAACTCAAAATAAAAGAAGTTTTTTAGACATTAAGTTTTAGGAGCCAAAGTTTTAACTGTTTGGGGAAAATGCCAGATTAAAAAAAGGTTCTCAACTACAAGCTGATATAAAAAAAAGGCTGTATCTCTGGTATGAGAATTCAGAGCAAAGGGGAAGAAGCACACACATTTTAAACTAAAAAAAGAAAAATGAGGTATAGCAGAA
>NC_051400.1:31520152-31521647 GCF_015228065.2 Penaeus monodon
TTTAAAACTCCTACCAAAAACTCACCTTAAACTTATATAGACACACACACATATAAATATTAAATTCAAATCACGAAACAGCAGAATAGCTAAAGATAACCCCTCTTGGGTACAAAAAGAATTAGGATTTTTGTCCCCCCCCAGGAAAGGGTGAAGAATATGGATTCCCGGGGCAATACGATAAGGACCCGCCCCGATGGTGCTACCCATTTTTTAGTTTGGGGATTTTATCTGTCTATACAAATGGCCAAAGGGGATAGATGCCCGAGTGAAGACAAATATTGATATCGTCCACGTTCTGATAGTGAGGGGTCAAATATATAAAAACAAACAAACTGCATCCGCCCCCTTTCCCACACTCGCCTCAGTGATACTAAAGGGGTACGGACTTAACAATGTTTATTTTAGAATCCCTGTGCTTGAGTTATTTTTTTGGGTTTGAAATATGAACGTACGCATATTTTTCAGGGGGGAAATTACCAACCTCTTGCGGGGGTAGGAAAAAAGACTGGTACATAGAACCCATCATTTTTTTTTATAAAAGTCGTTATTGCTATTTGTCATGGGATTTCATGGGAGTTTTATCTCATTGTTACATTATAATTAGTATTTTCGTAATTTAATTTTTACTTTTCAGATTTTCTTTCATTTTTATCATTATTACGTTATCATTACCATTATTTTCATTACCAATTATCATTATCTTTTTAATACGATTTAAAATTATTATAAATTTTTACTATTATCAATCACTTTTTCATTTCTATTTTTAAGTTATTACGTCTCTTTTTATCTTTTTATTATTTTTGGTTGGGGTTGTTCTTTATTGTTGTTGTTTTGTTTTTGTTGTTGTTTTATTTTATATTTTAATATTTTACCATTATCATTTTTTATTTTTACTATTATTATTATTTTTTTTTTTTATTATTATTACCCCTATTACATTATCATTACTTTATTTTCTTACTGTTATTCATAAACATTATGATAAAAATGATTATTATTTTTTTATTATTTTATTTTTCCTTTTATTTTTTTTTTAAAAAATTTTTAATTTTAAAAATTTTTTTTAAAATTTTATTTTTTTTTTTAAATTTTTTTTTAAAAATAATTTTTTATTTTAAAATTAATATTATAATTTATTTTAAACTTTTTTTAACAAAAAATTTTTAAGGGTTTTTAATTTTAATATTATTTTATATTATAAATTTAATATTTGGTTTTTTTAAAACAAATTTTTAAATTTTTAAATTCAAAAAACCCAAATTTTTTAAAAAAAAAAACCCCCCAAATTTTAAAACACCAACAACCCAAAAAGTAAAAAAATTTTTAAAAACCTTTTAAATTTTTATAAATTTTAAATTTTTTTAATTTTTTTTATAATTAACCCATATAAAATAATTTTAAAATTTTAATTTTAAAAAAAACCCCCTTTAATATTGTTAATATTCATTAAATTTATTTTTTCTTTTAAATAAAATTTTGGGTTTTAAAA
>NC_051400.1:31521940-31522735 GCF_015228065.2 Penaeus monodon
CCCAGAACAGACTGGGGAAAATGGTTTAGGTGGAAAAAGGGGTAATAAAAAACCCCTCCGACCCCCGGGGGGAAAAAAAGGATAGGTAAAAAAAAAAGGGGTTGGGGGGGAAAAGAGGGGGTAAGAGAGAGGAAGAAGGGGGGTTTCAGAAAAAGGGGAAAAAACCCCGGGGAATAAAAGAGGAGAGGGAAAAGGGGAAAGGGGGAAGAGATTGGGGAACGGGGGGGAAGAGAGGGGGGACCCGGGGGGGACCGGGGAGGAAGAAGAGAAGGGGGGGGGGAAATCCCGGGGGGAAAGGGGGAGGGAAGGGGGGAAAAAGGGGGCCCCGGGGGGGAAAAAGGGAATGGGATAAAGGGGGGGAATGGAGGGGAAAAAGACGTAGAGAATGAAGAGGGAGAGGGGGGTGGGGGTTGAGGAAGAGATGGGGTAGAGGGGGTGAGAGGAGGGAGGGGGGTAAGAATTTTAAAAGATTTTGGGTGAAAAAGGTGTGCCCCCAGGGGGGGGGAGGAAAGAGATGGTACCCATGGGAAAAAAAAGGAAGAAATAGGGGGGGAAAAAAGGTCGGACTCAAATTAACGGAATTTGAAGGGGGGGGCAGAGGGGCCCCCCCCCCGGTTGGTCTTGGTTCGGGCCCCCCTGCCGAAATGGGGGACAAAACTCGGGGAGAGGCCCCCCCGGGGAATAATTTTTTAAATCAAAACCCCAGGAAGGGATTGGTACCGAGAGGGGGAATGAGGAAAAAGAAGAGATCCCGGGGGGGGGGAATTTTAGGGGGGAAATTGGGGTTTAACGGGG
>NC_051400.1:31522990-31523311 GCF_015228065.2 Penaeus monodon
TGCAACAGCCATCCATTACACTGATCACCCAAAAGCCTGACTTTCTGCAAGTACCTGACAAATGTACCTGTAATTCTGGCTCACCATCCTCTGGGTCTTCTTATCCTCTACACATCTCCTTTTCCTTTGTTGAAGCTGTAACAGGTTGTGATTGTCAGATTCTTTGCTTGGCTTCCCTTCATCTTTGGTCTTCAGAAAGCGAACCTTGGTGTAATCATCAATATGGGCAGTTGCTGCACTTTTCTTGAGTTTCTGCTGAGCCTGCAAAAATACAATGGTAAAAGGACATAATGAACAGAAATGCTACTTCTTGATTTTGGT
>NC_051400.1:31523329-31523449 GCF_015228065.2 Penaeus monodon
TTAAATATAACCTTCCATGAACATAATGCAAGTCTGAAAGTAGTGCACAGAACTTATGCAAAAGAGAAACAAAGATATGAAATGGAAAACTAAGCCATTTGACCACTGAGAATTTGTGGG
>NC_051400.1:31523487-31523934 GCF_015228065.2 Penaeus monodon
TGACCATCAAAATACATAATTAACTATATACATTTTTATTTGATAAATACAGAATACATATCATAATGAAGCTATCACAAATTTATTTTTCATTAAAATTTTTACTTTTCCCCTTTACTAACTCATAAATCTCAAGTTGTACGGTCAAATTTCACCTTGCTAAAAATTGATTGACGTATTGTGCAATCCATGCTTAAAACCGGGAGACCATGATATATATAGCCAATGGAGTGCCAGTAGTGGAGGGTGGTGTCCACACGCAGGAGGAGGAATCCCATGCCCATGTAGGCAAAGTTCTGCATCTTCACAAACCAAGCAAACCAGTCATACATATACTGGCCCTGCAATGTAAAGCCCAAGAGAAATTCGTTTTTCTGGTTTATTTTTTTTTAGGTTCAGTTACCCTTGCACAAAAAAATAATATTCTAGATTAGATTAAGTTGACAT
>NC_051400.1:31525456-31525527 GCF_015228065.2 Penaeus monodon
CCTCCAAAGAGACTGGTTTGAGGCACCATCCCCTTTGGAGGCGTGGTTGGGATCCCACCGCCGCCACCAGC
>NC_051400.1:31528946-31529387 GCF_015228065.2 Penaeus monodon
AGACATCTTTGAAAAATACTTTCCATAACATTTACAGATAACTACCATCAACACTACTTTTCTCACCGTTTCTCCAAGTCTCCTTCTAACAAGTTTATCAAAGTAGTCTTCCACTGCTAGGATGAATGGCACAGTCAGCATAGACAGATAGTAGCCAGAGTGAACTCCATGCCAATATGCTGATGTAAACATGGTCAAGGCCTCTCTGCAGGAATACAGACATCTCAGATTTGGTAGTAAAATACAGTATACATGCTACCAACATTTTCAACATGTATTTGAGGTACACACAAAAACAAAACCATAGCCGTCCTATCACATAAAGCAGTGTTGTTTAACCTTATTTGGTCACAACCTTGAGCAGCTTTTCAGTGTTTCCTCATGCATTCATACATTTTAACAATGCCTTAGTATCTCATTGCCATTCTTTCCCAGTGATGC
>NC_051400.1:31529924-31531178 GCF_015228065.2 Penaeus monodon
TACTCCAAACCATTATGTAAAGAGATGAATTTCTGTAGTCAAGCATTCTTATTCATTTATTTATTTTTCAAAAACACTATACAACCCTTAGGTACACCCTCATAACCTCCATGTCAGATGCAGAATAGGGATTTTAGTCTTGAAAATGCCTCTTTCCTTTCCACAGGATGGTTCTACCAACTTTTTTTTTGGCTGAAAACATGGAATATGAAAATGCTATATAGTTCACCACTATTGGCAAGGATGTACAAGCATTGTTTTGCCCTTTGCTGATTTAGTAACCATGTATATATTCATTCAACTTCCCCAACTGACTTTTTTCTCTCCTTCCTCTGTTTACTGTTGAGACCAAGGTTGATGACAAAATAATAACCTGTGTCCATTGAGACAAATTCATAAATAGAATGTGAGAGCTATATATCTACTTAATTCAAAAGAACAGTCAGGGGAAAAATAACTTCATGGAATTAAATTTAAAGCAAAAAAAAGCTGATAAATATAAACCTTTCATTTATAATAAGCTTTTAACAGCTTTTCACTATATAATAATGAGAATGTTGCATTTAATCACACTTTACCTTTCATTAAGCTGTCAACCAACTTATGATTATTACTCAATGTTATCATCATTATAAACTATCTGGACATTTGATAAAGTTAGCAACCAAACACTTCATCCAAGGTACCCTCACAAGAAAAAGGAATACTTTACTTGATCGGTCGTGCCATCGTGACTCGCTTGTAAACATTGGTAGCCAGCCAGTACTGAACCGTCATGTTCCAGCAACGCATTCCTGCCCTTACAGTTGGGGTGAAATCTGCTCCAAACTCATCTATGTTGTGAACGGTTTCGAAGTTATACTCCTTTGGAACTGTCTCCTTCTCATCACTGTAATAGGGTTGCTGATGAAATGACTGTCATATTAGGAGTTATAAAATGGATTATACAATGAATGAGAAACTGAGGATATGAGTAGCAACTGATTTAAAAATCTAATATACTAATAATCAAATATCATTACAAAGTACAACACTTCATCAAATTAGACATCTGATATAAACAACCATCTTTTTTAAACTGTTTTTTCAAATAATAATTTTATCTATTGTTCCCATTCTTTATCATTGCCAATTATATTTAGATAAAATTTATTAATATATTTTTAGTAATTACTGAAAATCTCTTAACAAATTATGAAAGTCACTGCAAGAAATTTCTAAAACCTAATCCTACACACAAATTTGCATCCAACT
>NC_051400.1:31531348-31532397 GCF_015228065.2 Penaeus monodon
TGTAACATTGAGACAAGAAATCTTTAACAGTGATCATTTATCATAACTAACACCTGCAAATGAGAGAAAAAACAATTAGGCACTAATCCAAATATATGCTCTGACCTTGATTCGAGCGCCTCATACTTGCTGGGCCCTCGACCTGGCTTTGGCTCTGAGCAACTGGGTATGCCCCGAGGCCTGCCATGATGCAAACCACTCCCGAGAGAACAAAGCCTAAATAGATGCGCATCCGAAGCTGAAGAAGACAGGTGTCATGTACCAAAACACGGTACAAAAAACTGTAGCCCCGGGAAGATCTCCTTCCCCTCGGCAACTGCAAGTACAAATCATTAATTGGGAATAAGTTGAGGAGTAAATCTTATTTTAAAGGGGGAAAGGTCGGAGAGAAGCAAAAACAGAAATATAGGAAAAAGAGGGAGAGGAAAAGAGAAAAATCAGTTAAATAGTAGGGCAAGTGCAGGATGGGGGAAAAGTGGGGAAACCGAGAGGGAGGCTTAAAGATAAAACAATACATTCTTCTATAATAAAAACTATGACATTCATTAACCACATAACATTCAAATGAAAATCATTGTTTCAGCAAACACTAACTAATACATCATAATACAAAAGTGCCAGAAAAATTTCTTGGGGGCCACATTAACAAATCAAAAAAAATTTTTGATCTTTAATGGTACATATTATAACACTGCTCTCATATCTATTGTTTTGGTTTTATATTCAAGAGAATTTTAAAAACTGTTGGCCAAAAACTGACAGTCTTCGCTATTCTCACACCTACCGAGAGGGGGGAAAAAGTGTGATGTCAAAAGGAAGCCACGCATACAATGGAACGACCCATATTCCCCTGCAGCATGGACTTAACAGTCAACACCACCATCAATTGCTGTTTCCCTTTCAGCATATCAGAATATACCCGATACTTGTGTATGGACCTGTTAGAAGAAAGTTGGATAACCCCCTTATAAAATTCTCTTTTACCATGTTTATCTTTCTTACCATATTTTTTGTGTTTCTGCAAAAGACATTAAAGGGTCATTCAAGAC
>NC_051400.1:31532414-31534244 GCF_015228065.2 Penaeus monodon
ACAGCAATTCTGTTACCCTTTTAAAAGAAACAGTATTCAACAGGAAGAAAAAACCCCTATACATTTCCTGTCAAAAAACCAACATAGTTAAATGCATAATGGGAAAACATCCATAGGTGACGGGTCAACCTCCTCATATTTAAGCTGGATTGCAAAGGTTCTTTTTGCTTCTTCGTGTCAGACTTCTTCAGCTGTCCACGTTTCTTCCAAATGTCATGAACCTCAAAGCAAATACCAACAACTGCAAAAATATATTAATCATGATCAAATGCAAGTCCAGTATAATAAGCCTTGTAATTCATGATTGAAGGAAGCACTCAGCCATGCCCTTCTGTATATTTAATCCCCTGTGACAGACTAAAAGGGATGGCACACCATCCCAAAAATGCATATTTTGGGAAAAAAGTATCTATTTATCATTTATCAACATCATCTGGGCAAGGATAAGAGTGTTCTTGGTAGCTGGTGAATTTACTATGTGGGAGCATACCCATATCGTAAGATTCATTCATGAGAGGCTATTATGTGTTTCGGACTGTATCAGTGAACTTTTTCTACAAATAGCTATTAAAATTTCCCTTGAGGAAAGCTTTTTTGAAAGTTTTTTCGGTGAAATATACAATCAAGTGATATACAAAATTTGTTTGGGCACTACAAAAAAAGGTTGCTATGCTCAAAGCACAGTAGTTCCAATCATAGCTCACATTTCATTTAAAGACTGAACTGGATAAAATCATTTGTAAAATATTCACATAGGAAACCCATTTCAAACTATATTGGGTTCACAACAAACTAATTGCAAGGATTAAGATAAAACAATATACTTTATGTCTTACTTTCAGTGGGATTTGTAACCTCATTGGATATTCTGTACAAGGACATGGCTCATAACAGACAAATAATGATGAACTCTTAAAATCTCTGCTGAAAAACAAGCTATATCTTTTATTGCTTTGTTAACACCTCTTCCTCAAAATGCCCCCACAGAAAGTATATGAATTTTTTCTTGCTTGGCTAACATTCCTATTTTACAGTCTGACCTGGATCCACATACTAACAAACAAATAATCGTGACTAAACTAAAAACCATGCCCTTTTCACTCACTTACTAGGTTAAAGGTTTGCTACACCAGATAATCAATAAGGGAAGAAAAGTTTGCTGGCTATAACCTTGCAAGTTTTATACTGTCCAAAAATACAAAAGGAAAAAATCACAGAACTAATACTTTACAATCTATCTGAAAAATGATAATCAATTATAACAAGCTGTTAAGGAGCTGGTTTACCATTCACATATATGGTATCATTAGCACTTCAAATTTTTTTGCAAAACAAAATAGCTACAATCTAAACGACTTACAAATATTACTAGTTAGCTACCTATAAAAATATACATTTTTTTCAATTTTGATAAAGTAACTACACACACAACAAAGGAAGAGACAATCAAATCTACAATACCCAATCAGTCATTCAATAAATAAGTTGCTGTGAATACGCATTAATCTCGAGTCCCCTACTGAGAGATGCTCAAGCTATCGTCCAGTACCTTGAGTGTGATCATCATCTGAACAGCATTAGTGTGTGCAGTGTGGCATCTCTAGACCCATTAGTGACACACACGGAAAAAACAGGAGGTACATGAAACTCCGCCGAAGCTCACAAAATGGCACAACGCTGTTGGAGAGTTGTGTGGAATTAGAGCCAGTATGTCTTGTGATGCTTTCTTTTTACTTACATAAAAAATCAGAAATATAAAAAGGGTTTAAAATAAGTCAATAATCAGAAAATAATAAAACAATATCTACAATGCAAAGAAAAACTACCCTA
>NC_051400.1:31534608-31534760 GCF_015228065.2 Penaeus monodon
GCTTATTGTGCACAAAGAACTCAAGGAAAATTTTGATAAGTAATCTGAAAGCAGGAAGCTACAACAACAAAGCACATTTATAATGAAAATTATCATAAAACATAAAATACTCTCAAATCCTTTTAATCTGTGTTCCCGAACTGAACAGGTTA
>NC_051400.1:31535314-31536313 GCF_015228065.2 Penaeus monodon
TTTGCTGATTATAACCATGTATTTATATTATTCAAACTTCCCCAACTGACTTTTTTCTCTCCTTCCTCTGTTTACTGTTGAGACCAAGGTTGATGACAAAATAATAACCTGTGTCCATTGAGACAAATTCATAAATAGAATGTGTGATAGCTATATATCTACTTAATTCAATGAGACAGTCAGGAGAAAGTAACTTCATGGAAATTAATTAAAGCAAAAAAAAGCATGATAAATATAAACCTTTCATTTAATAATCAAGCTTTTAACAGCTTTTCACTATATAATAATGAGAATGTTGCATTTAATCACACTTTACCTTTCATTAAGCTGTCAACCAACTTATGATTATTACTCAATGTTATCATCATTATAAACTATCTGGACATTTGATAAAGTTAGCAACCAAACACTTCATCCAAGGTACCCTCACAAGAAAAAGGAATACTTTACTTGATCGGTCGTGCCATCGTGACTCGCTTGTAAACATTGGTAGCCAGCCAGTACTGAACCGTCATGTTCCAGCAACGCATTCCTGCCCTTACAGTTGGGGTGAAATCTGCTCCAAACTCATCTATGTTGTGAACGGTTTCGAAGTTATACTCCTTTGGAACTGTCTCCTTCTCATCACTGTAATAGGGTTGCTGATGAAATGACTGTCATATTAGGAGTTATAAAATGGATTATACAATGAATGAGAAACTGAGGATATGAGTAGCAACTGATTTCAAAATCTAATATACTAATAATCAAATGATCATTACAAAGTACAACACTTCATCAAATTAGACATCTGATATAAACAACCATCTTTTTAAACTGTTTATTCAAATAATAATTTTATCTATTGTTCCCATTCTTTATCATTTGCCAATCTATATTTAGATAAAATTTATTAATATATTGTTAGTAATTACTGAAAATCTCTTAACAAATTATGAAAGTCACTGCAAAGAAATTTCTAAAACCTAATCACTACACACAAATTGCATCCAACTAAAT
>NC_051400.1:31536492-31539071 GCF_015228065.2 Penaeus monodon
ATGTAACATTGAGACAAAGAAATCTGTTAACAGTGATCATTTATCAATAACTAAACACCTGCACATGAAGAGAAAAAACAATTAGGCACATAATCCAAGTATATGCTCTGACCTTGATTCGAGCGCCTCATACTTGCTGGGCCCTCGACCTGGCTTTGGCTCTGAGGCAACTGGGTATGCCCCGAGGCCTGCCATGATGCAAACACACTCCGAGAGAACAAAGCCTGAATAGATGCGCATCCGGAAGCTGAAGAAGACAGGTGTCATGTACCACACACGGTACATAAAACTGTAGTCCCGGAAGATCTCCTTCCCCTCGGCAAACTGCAAGTACAAATCAGTAAGTATGGAATAAGTTGAGGAGTAAATCTTATTTTAAAGAGGGAAAAGGTCAGGAGAGAAGCAAAAACAGAAATATAGGAAGAAGAGGGAGAGGAAAAGAGAAAAAATACAGTTAAATAGTAGGGCAAGTGCAGGATGGAGGAAAGTGAGGAAACCGAGATGGAGGCTTAAAGATAAAACAATACATTCTTCTATAATCAAAACTATGACATTCATTAACCACATAACATTCAAATGAAAATCATTGTTTCAGCAAACACTAACTAATACATCATAATACAAAAGTGCCAGATAAATTTCTTGGTGCCACATTAACAAATCAAAAATAAATTTTGATCTTAATGGTACATATTATAACACTGCTCTCATATCATATTAGTATGGTTTATATTCAAGAGAAGTTTAAACTGTTGGCCAAAAAACTGACAGTCTTCGCTATTCTCACACCTACCGAGAGGGGGAAATAGTGTGATGTCAAAAGGAAAGCCACAGCATACAATGGAACGACCCATATTCTCTGCAGCATGGACTTAAAACAGTCAACACCACCATCAATTGCTGTTCCTTTCAGCATATCAGAATATACCGATACTTGTAGTATGGACCTGTTAGAAGAAAGTTGGATAACCTCCTATATAAAATTCATCTTTTACCATGTTATCTTCTCTTACCATATTTTTTGTGTTTCTGCAACAGACATTAAAGATCATTCAAGACTTTTTTTTTTTTTTTACAGCAAAATTCTGTTACCTTTTTAAAAGCAAAAAACAGTATTCAACAGAAGAAAAGCCCATATACATTACTGTTCAAAACACAAAATCCAGTTAAATGCATAATGGAAGACATCCATAGGTGACGGGTCAACCTCCTATTATTTAAGCTGGTTGAAAGGTTCTTTTTGTATCTTCGTGTCAGACTTCTTCAGGTCACGTTTCTTCCAAGTGTCAGAACCTCAAAGCAATATACTCAACAAGCTGACAAAAATATATTAATCATGATCAAGTGCAAGTCCAGTATAATAAAGGCCTTGTAATTATTTCGTTACACAGCAGGCACCCTCTTGTCTTTAATGCTGTTTATTACATGATTGAAGGAAGCACATCAGCCATGCATTCGTTATTTAATCCCCTGTGGACAGACTAAAGGTCAATGGCACACCATCCACAAACATGCATATTTTGGGACAAAAGTATCTATTTATCATTATCAACATCATCATGGGCAAGGATAAGAGTGCCCGTTTTGGTACGCTGGTGAATTTACTATGTAGGGAGCCATACGCAATCAGAAGATTCATCATGAGAGCGCTATTATGTTGTTCGCGACTGATATCAGTGAACTTCTCTACAAGTAGCTATTAAATTCCTTGAAGCAAGCTTTTTTGAAAGTCCTTCGCTGAAGAATAATACAATCAGTGCTATACAAAATTTGTTGCACACAAAAAGGTGCTATGCTCAAAGACACAGTAAGTTCCAATCATAGCTCAAATATTCATTCTAAAGACTGAAACTGTGAATAAAAAATCCTTGTAAAATATTCACATAGGAAACCATTTCAGAACTATACTTGGTCACACAAACTAATTGCAAAGGATTAATGATAAAACAATATACTTATGTCTTACTTTCAGTTGGTATTAGGTAACTCATTGGATATTCCTCGTACAAAGCGACATCGGCTCATAACAGACAAATAATGATGAAATCTTAAAATCTCTGCTGAAAAAAAAGCTATATCTTTTTATTCGCTTTGCTTAACCACTCTCTCATAATGCCCCCACAGAAGATATGAATTTTTTTGCATTGGCTAACATTCCTATGTACAGTATGACGTGGATCCACATTATAACAAACAAATAATCGATGATAAACTAAAAACCATCGACCTTTCACTCAATTACTAGGTTTTTTTAAAGGTGGTTTTTTGCTACACCAGATAATCCAATAATTGTGGTGAAGAAAAGTTTGCTGGCCTATAACCTTGCAAAGTTTTATACTGCTCCAAAAAATAACAAAGGAAGAAAAAATCAACAGAACTAATACTTTACAATCTATCGTAAAATGATAATCAAATTATAACAAGCTGCTTAAGGAGCCTGGGTTTACCATTCACATATATGGTATCATTAGCCACTTCAAATGTTTGCCCAAAACAAAAATAGTCAATCTAAACGACTTACAAATATACTAGTAGCCTACCATAAAAAATATACATAGTTCTTTTCAATGTGATGAAGT
>NC_051400.1:31539106-31539499 GCF_015228065.2 Penaeus monodon
TCTACAATACCCAACAGTCATTCAATAAATAAGTTCTGTGAAGTACGCATTAATCATCGAGTGCTACTGAGGAGATGCTCAAGCTATCGATCCATACCTTGAGTGGGATCATCATATGACAGCATTAGATGTGTGCAGGTGGCATCTTCTCAGACCCATGTCAGTGACACACACGCGAAAAACAGGAGGTACATGAACTCAGCCGAGCTCACAAAGGGCAACGCTGGTGGAGAGTTGTTGGAATTAGATGCCTAGTATGTGTTTGTGATGCTTTCTTTTTACTTACATAAAAAATCAGAAATATTAGAAATGCTTTTTAAAAAATAAGTCAAGCAATAAGAAAAGATAAATAAAACAATATCCTACAAAATTGCAAGAAAAACTACCACTAAA
>NC_051400.1:31539987-31540158 GCF_015228065.2 Penaeus monodon
GCTTATTGTGCACAAAAACTCAGGAAGATTTTGGATAAGTAATCTGCCAAAAGCAGGCAGCTTCAAAAACAGAGCACATTTATAATGCTCAAAAGTATCATAATACATAAATACTCTGCCCCAAATCCTTTTATTAATACTGTGTTAACAGAACTGAACAGGTTTTAATAA
>NC_051400.1:31541542-31541722 GCF_015228065.2 Penaeus monodon
CTATTATTTAAAACCTGCTTCAGTTCTGTATAACACGAGTATTATAAAAGGATTTGCAGAAAAGTATTTATGTATTATGATAATTTACATTATAAAGATGTGCTCTGTTGTAGTGAGCTTCTGCTTTTCAGACATACTTATCCAAAATTTCCTTTGAAGTTCTTTGTGCCACACTAAAGA
>NC_051400.1:31541744-31541814 GCF_015228065.2 Penaeus monodon
ACTCTTGTGTCGTGGTTTGTGTGTGTGATGGATAGCTGGTTGGTGTGTGATGTGTTCTTGTTAGTGTGCA
>NC_051400.1:31542349-31542735 GCF_015228065.2 Penaeus monodon
GTAGGGTAGTTTTTTCTTGCGATATTTAGATATTGTTTTATTTATACTTTTCTGGATTATTGACTTATTTGTTTAAAGCCTTTATATTTTCTGATTTTTTTATGTTAAGTAAAAGAAAGCATTCACAAGACATACTAGGCCTCTAATTCCGACAAAACTCTCAAAAACTAGGTCAGTGCCATTTGTGACAGACTTCGGCTGGAGTTTCCATGTACCTCCTGTTTTTAATGCCGTGCTGTTCTGTCACTACATGGGTACTAGAGATGCCACCTGCACACCTAAGGTGCATGTTCAGATGATGATCCACACTCAAGGTTACTGGACGATAGCTTGAGCCATCTCCTCAGTATGGCACTCGAGATTAAATGCTGTACTCACAGCAACTT
>NC_051400.1:31542769-31544635 GCF_015228065.2 Penaeus monodon
CTGATTGGTCTACCTTCGTTTTGTTGTGGGTTGAGTTACTTTCATCACTTGAAAGAATATGTATATTTTATATAGGTAGCCTACTAAGTAATATTGATAGAGTCGTTTAGATTGTAGCTATTTTTGTTTTTGCAAACATTTGAGTGCTATGAGTACCATTATTGAAGGTAACAGCTCCTTCAAGACCAGCTTATGTTATAATTTGAGTATCATTTTACAGAATAGATTTTGTAAAGTATTAGTTGCTGTTGCATTTTTCTTCAGGCTTTTGTATTTTTGGACAGTATATAAACTTGCAAAGGTTATAAGCAGCAAACTTTTTTCCCTTATGCATATCTAAGGTTGTAGTAGCAAACCTTCAACTAGTAATGTGAGTGAAAGAGTCATGGTATCTTACGTTTTAGTCATCGATTTATTTGTTGCTTAGTATGTGGGATCCAGGTCGACTGTAAAATAGGAGATCGTTAGCCAATGCAAGAAAAATTCAGTATACTTCTGTGTTGGGGGGGCATATATGAGGCAAGACGGTGTATTAACAAAGCAATAAAAGATATAGCTTGTTATTCTTTCAGCAGAGATTTTAGAGTTTCATTAATCTATTTGGTCTGGTAGATGCGGCCAATGTCCTTGCTACAGGAATATCCAATGAGAGTCTAACTAATACCACTGAAAGTAAGACATAAAGTATATGTTGTATTTCATTTAATCACCTCTGAAATTAGTTTGTGCTGTGACCATATGTTCTGAAATGGAGTTTCCTATGTGAATTATTTTACAAATCGATTTTTATTCCAGTCAGTCTTTAAATGCAATAATGTGAGCTATTGATTGGAACCCTTACTGGTAGTCTTTTGAGCATAGGCAACCTGTTTTGTAGTAGCAACAAATTTTGTATATCACTTCGAATTGTATATTTCTCACCGAAGACTTCCACAAAAAAGCTCCTAAGGAAGTTAATAGATACTTGTAAGAAAAAGGTTCACTAGATATCAGTCCGCAACACATAATAGCCTCTCATGAATGAATTTCTGATATGGGTATGCTCCCACATAGTAAATTCACCAGGCTACCAAGAACCACTCTTATCCATCTGCCCAGCGATGTTGATAAATGATAAATAGATACTTGTTCCCAAAATAGTGCATGTGTTGTGAGCATGGGTGCCTATTACCTTAGTCTGTCCACATGGGGATTAAATATCTACAGAATGCATGGCTGATGTGCCTTCTTCTAATCATTGTAATTCCAAGGCCTTTATTATACTGGACGTGCGACTTGAATCATGTTAATATATTTTTGCAGCCCTGTGTTGGTAATTTGCTTTGAGGTCATGACACTTGGAAGAAAACGTGCGACAGCTGAAGAAGTCTGGACACGCAAGAAGACAAAAGCAACCTTGCAATCCAGCTAAATAATGAGGGAGGTTGACCCGTCACCTACGGATGTCTTCCATTAGGCATTTAACTATGTTGGTGTTTTCGACGGTAATGTATATGGGCTTTTCTTCGTTGATATACTGTTTCTTTTAAAAGGTAACAGAATGTTTGCTGTAAAACCCCCGACAAAAAAAGTCTTGATCGAATGATCTTTATGTCTGTATTGACAGGAAAACACAAAAAATCCGATGTATAGAGGAAGATAACCATGGTAAAAGATGAAT
This sequence comes from Penaeus monodon, assembly GCF_015228065.2. NCBI lineage: Eukaryota > Metazoa > Arthropoda > Malacostraca > Decapoda > Penaeidae > Penaeus > Penaeus monodon. Next base: position 31,544,430 of record NC_051400.1, read on the forward strand.
TTTAATAGGAGAGTTACCAACTTATCTTCTAACAGGCCATACTACAGTATCGGGTATAGGTATCATCTCTGATATGCTGAAATAGGAACAGACAATTCGCATGTGGTGTGACTGTTTAAGTACAGTGCTGCAGAGAATATGAGGTCGTCCCATTGTATGCTGTGGCTTTCCTTTGACATCACACTATTTCCCCCTCTCGGTAGGTG
>NC_051400.1:31544659-31545513 GCF_015228065.2 Penaeus monodon
AGAATAGCGAAAGAGAACTAGTCAGTTTTTTGGCCACAGTTTAAACTTCTCTTGAATATAAACCATACTTAATATGCTATGAGTAGCAGTGTTAGTAATATGTACCATTTAAGATCAAAAATTTATTTTTGATTTGGTATAATAGTGGGCCAACCAAGAAATTTTGATCTGCGCACTTTTGTATTATGATGTATTAGTTAGTGTTTGCTGAAAACAATGATTTTCATTATGAATGTTATGTAGCCGTTAATGGAATGTCATCGTTTTATGATTATTAGTAAGAAGAAGTGTATCATGTTTTATCTTAAGCCTCCATCTCGGTTCCCTCACTTTCCTCCATCCTGCACTTGCCCCCTACTATGTAACGTATTTTTTCTCTTTTCCCTCTACCCTATTCTTCCTATATTTCTGTTTTGCTTCCTATCCTGACCTTTCCCCTCTTATAAAATAAGATTTACGCTCAAATTATATCATAACTTACTGATTTGTACTGCAGTTTGCCGAGGGGGAAGGAGATCTTCCGGGACTCTACAGTGTTTATGTCACCGGTGTGGCTACAGACAACTGTCTTCTTCAGCTCCGGATGCAACCGATCTATTCATGCTTGTTCTCTCTTTTGAGGATGTGTGTTATGCATCATGGCAGGCCTCGGGGCATACCCAGTTGCGTTTTTTTTTTCCCCTCGGCAGCCAATAGCCAGGTCGAGGGCTCCAGCAAGTATGCAGGCGGCCTCTGGAATCAAGGTCAGAGCATATACTTGGATTATGTAGCCTAATTGTTTTTTCTCTTCATGATGCAGGGTGTTTAGTTATTGATAATGATCACTGTTAACAGATTCTTTGTCTCATGTACAT
>NC_051400.1:31545684-31547589 GCF_015228065.2 Penaeus monodon
ATTAAGTTGGATGCAATTGTGTGTGAGTGATATAGGTTTAGAAATTTCTTGCAGTGAACTTTCATAATTTGTTAAGAGATTATTCAGTAATTCACTAACAATATATTAATAAATTTTATACTAAAGTATAGATATGGCAAATGATTAAAAGAATTGGGAACAATAGATAAAAGTATTATTGAATAAAACAGTTTAAAAAGATGGTTTGTTTATATCAGATGTCTAATTTGATCGAAGTGTTGTACTGTGTAATGATCATATTGATTATTAAGTATTATTAGATGTTTGAAATCAGTTGCTACTCATCATCATCAGATTTACTAATTCATTGTATAATCATTTTTATAAACTACCCTAATATGACAGTCATTTCATCAGCTCAACCCTATTACAGTGATGAGAAGAGACAGTGTTCCCAAAGGAGCTATAACTGTTCGAAACCGTCACAAACATAGGATGAGTTTGGGAGAGATTTCACCCCAACTGTAAGGGCAGGAGATGCGTTGCTGGAAACATGACAGGTTCAGTACTGCGCTGGCTACCAATGTTTACAAGCGAGTCACCAGAGGCCTGACGAACGTATCAAGTAAAGTATGCCTTATTTCTGTGAGGTACCAGGGATGAAGTGTTTGGTGCCCTAAACTTTATCAAATGTCCAATAGTTTATATGATGATCACATTTTGAGTATAATAATAAGTTGGGTTGACAGCTAATGAAAGGTTAAACTAAAGTTGTGATATAAAATGCCACAATTCTCATTATTATATTTTTCTTGAAAAGCTGTTAAAAGCTTGATATTAAATGAGAAAGGTTTATATGTATCGATACGCTTTGTTTCTGCTGTTAATTTAATTTCCATGAAGTTAATTTCTCCTGACATGTTCTCATTGAATTAGTAGATATATAGCCTATCACACATGCTATTTATGAATTTGTACTCAATGGACACAGGTCTATTATTTTGTCATCAACCTTGGTTCTCAACAGTCAACAGAGGAAGATAGGAGAAAAAAGTCAGTTGGGAAGTTGAATGGATATATACATGGTTAACTAATATCAGCAAAAGCGCAAAACAATCTAGTGTACAATCTTGCCCAATAGTAGGTGAACTATTACATTTCATATTCCATGTTTTCAGCAAAAAAACAAAGTTCGATAAGAACCATCCTGTGGAAAGGAAAGGTGAGGCCATTTTCAAGGACTAAATCAACTATTCCTGCATAACTGACATGGAGTCTTTGGGAATGTAATTTTTTTTTTTTAAAAGCCCTTTTATATTTCTGATTTTTTTTTATGTTAAGTAAAAAGAAAGCATCACAAGACATTACTAGGCCCCTTTCTAAATTCCACACAAACCCTTTCTCCAACAGCGTGTTGCCATTTTGGTGAGCTTTCGGGCTGGAGGTTTCAGGGGTTACCTCCTTTTTTTTTTTTTTCCGTGGTGGTGTCACTACATGGGGTTTCTAGAGATGCCACCCCTGCAACCACCAAAATGGCTGTTTCAGATGAATGATCCACACTCAAGTACTGGACGATACCCTTGAGCATCCCCCTCAGAAAGGCCACTCGAGGATTAATGGCGTACTTCACAGAAAAAACATTATTTATTTGATGACTTGATTGGGTAATTGTAGATTTGATTTTGTCCCTTTCCTTTGTTTTGTGTGTGGTTAGTTTACTTCATCCACATTGAAAAAAAAATATGTATATTTTTTTTTATAGGTAGCTAACTAGTTAATAATTTTTTAAGTCGTTTAGATTGTAGCTATTTTTTGTTTTTTGAAAAAACATTTTGGAAAGTTGCTAAGGGATACCATATAATGTGAAAATGGTTAAAAACCAGCCTTCCTTAAAGCAAGTTGTTTATATTTAAATTATTTTTTTTACAGATAGATTGTAAAGTA
>NC_051400.1:31547629-31549046 GCF_015228065.2 Penaeus monodon
CCCAGTATAAAAAAAACTTGCAAGGTTATAGCCAGCAAACCTTTTCTTCCCTTATTGGATTATCTGGTGTAGAAAAAACCTTTAACCTAAGTAAGTGATTTGAAAGGCCCCCATGGTTTTTAGTTTAGTTGCATCGATATTTTTTGTTTTGTTAGTATGTGGAAAATCCAGGGTTCCCAGAACCGGGTAAAATAGGAAATTTTTTTTAGCCCATGCAAAGAAAAAAATTTTCATATACTTTTTTTTGTGGGGGGCATTTATGGGGAAAAGAGGTGTTTTAACAAAAGCAAAAAGATATAGCTTGTTTTTTTTTTTTTCAGCAGAGATTTTTAAAGGATTTCATCATTATTTTTGTCCCCTTGTTTATGAAGCCATGTCCTTGTACAGAATATCCAATGAGGTTTTACCCTAATACCAGGGGGAAAGTAAGACAAAAGTATATTGTTTTTTTTTTATAATTATCCTTTGCAATTAGGTTTTTTTTGTTTGTGACCAATTTAAAAGTTTCTGAAAGGGGTTTTTCCTATTGTGAATTTTTTTTTTTTACAAAATGATTTTTTAGTCCAGTTTTGCAGTCTTTTAAAGAATTATTTTTGAAGCTATGATTGGAACTTAATTTGTGGTCTTTTGAGCAATAGAAAACCCTTTTTTTTTAGTGCCAAACAATTTTGGTAATATCACTTGGATTGAATATTCCTCACCGAAGACTTTTTCAAAAAAGCTTCCCCTTAAAAGGAATTTAAAAAAGCTAAACTGTTTAGAAAAAGTTCACTGTTTATCAGTCCGAACACAATAATAGCCTCTCCATGAATGGAAATCTTCTGATTGGCGTATGCTCCCACATAGTAAAATTAAAACCAGCTACCAAAAAACCACTCTTATCCCTTGCCCAGATATTGGGGTTGAATAATAAATAAATAGATACTTTTTTTTCCCAAAATATCCCATGTTTTGGGATTGGTTGTGCCATTTACCCTTTTAAGTCTGTCCCACAGGGATTAAAATATACAGAATGCATGGCCTTGATGTGCTTTTTCCTTTTCATCATGTAAATTTACAAGGCCTTTATTATTTTGGGGGCCCCCTGCACTTGGGTCATGAAATTTAAAATATTTTTGGGAGCTTTGTTTGTATTTGCTTTGAGGTTTCATTGGACACTTGGAAAAAACGTGGAAACAGCTGAAGAAAATCTTGACAAACGAAGAAAGAACAAAAAAGAAACCTTGCAACCAGCTTAAATATGAGGGAAGGTTGGAAACCCCTCCACCTTTTGGATTTTTCCTTCCCATTAAAGCATTTTAACTATTGTTGGTGGTTTTGACCCGGTAAATGGTATAATGGGGCCTTTTTTTTTCCTTCCTGTTTGAATACTGTTTTTTTCTTTTTAAAAAAGGTAACAAAAAATTTTTTTTTCTGT
>NC_051400.1:31549066-31551401 GCF_015228065.2 Penaeus monodon
GTCTTGAAAGAAACTTTAAATGTCCAGGTGCAGAAAAAAACAAAAAATATGGTAAGGGGAAAGAAAAACCATGGTAAAAGATGAATTTTTAATAAGGAGGGTTAAACCCAACTTTTTCTTTTCTAACGGTCCCATACTACCAAGTATTCGGGGTATAATTTTTGATATGCTGAAAGGAACAGCAATTGATGGTGGTTTTTGAAAATTGTTTTTTTAAGTCCCCTGCCCCTTGGGGAGAGAATATGGGTTTGTTCCATTGTAAAAGCTGTTGGGCTTTTTTCCTTTTGACATCACACTATTTTCCCCCCTCTCGGTAAGGTGGAGAATAGCGAAAACTGTCAGTTTTTTTGGGCCCAACAGTTTAAACTTCTCTTGAATATAAAAATACATATTAATAAATTGAGAGCAAGTGTTATAAAAATGTACCATTAAGATCCAAAAAATTTTGTTTTTGATTTTTTTAATGTGGCACCAAGAAAATTTATTTTTGGGCAAATTTTGTAATTATGATGTATTAGTTTTTTTGTGTTTTGCTGAAACAATTTATTTTCATTTGAAATGTTTATTTTGGTTAATGAATGTCAAAAGTTTTTGATTTTTTAGGGAAAATGTATTTGTTTTTTATCTTTTAAGCCTCCATCTCGGTTTTTTTCCTCCCCTTTCCTCTCCCCGCACTTTGGCCCCACTATTTAACTGTATTTTTTTTCTTTTTTCCTTCTCCCTCTTCTTTTTCCCTTTTTTTTTTTTTTTTGTTTCTCTCCTGACCTTTTCCCCTCTTTAAAATAAGAATTTTACTCCTCAAAAATTAATTCCATTTCTTACTGATTTGGTTACTTTGCAGTTTTTCCGAGGGGAAGGAAGATCTTTCCCCCGGGACTAAAAGGGTTTTTTTTGTACCCCGGGTGGTGGTAACATGACACCCTGTCTTTCTTTCAGCTTCCCGGATGGCCCATCTTATTTCAGGGCTTTTTTTTCTCTCGGGGTTGGGGTTGTTGTTTTGCATCCCTGGGCAGGGCCTCGGGGCATACCCAGTTGCCTCAGGAGCCAAAAACCAGGTCGAGGGCCCCCCCGCAAGTTTTGGGGGCCGCCCCGAATCAAGGCCCCGAGGGATATACCTTTTTGGGTTATGTGCCCCAATTTTTTTTTTTTCTCTTCCATGTGCAGGTTTTTTTAGTTATTGATAAATGGATCACTGTTAACAGAATTTCTTTGTCCAATGTTTTTTTTTTGTTTTTTCTTTTTTTTTCTTTCCCTTTTTTCTTTCTTTTTTCTTCCCTTTTTTTTTTTTTCTTTTTTTCTTTTTTTTTTCCCCCCTTTTTTTTTTTCTTCTTTCCCTTTTTTTTTCTTTTCCCTTTTTTTCCCTTCCCTTTTCTTCCCCTTTTTTTTTCTTTTTTCCCCTTTTTTTCTTTTTCTTTTCTTCCCTTTATTTTTTGTTTTGGGGGTTTTCCCAATTTGGTTTTGGGGAGTGATTAGGTTTTTTTAAAAAATTTTTCTTTTGGGGAGGGGGCTTTCATAATTTTTTTTTTTTTTTGTTAAAAAAACTAACAATATTTAAAAAATTTTATTAAAATAGATTTTTTTGGCACTGAAAAAAGAAGGGAAAAAATTTTTAAAAAAAATTTTTTTTGGTAAAAAAGTTTTTTTTTAAAAGATGGTTTTTTTTATACAGATGTTTAATTTTATGAAAATTTGGGTTTTTTTTTCCCCTTTTTATGATCATTTGATTTTTTTTAATAATTAGAATTTTTTTAAAAAACAGTTTTTCTTTTCTCAACCTCATTTTTTCATTCAATTTTTATAATCCATTTTTTAAAAAACTTCCCCCAATATGACAGTCCCCCTTTTTTATCAGGGGAAAAAAACCCCATTTTTCAGTGATGAGAAGGAGACAGTTCCAAAGGGTATAAAATTCGAAAAAAAGGTTTTTCCAAAAAATAGATTTTTGGTTTTGGGGGGCAAAAATTTTCACCCCCAAAAATGTAAAAAGGGCGGAAAAGCGTTGCTGGAACATGACGGGGTTTCAGTCCTGGGGTGGGGTTTACCAATTTTTTTACAGCGGGGGCCCGATGGCCCCCCCGCCTTTTTAAAAAAATTTCCCCTTTTTTTTTTTTGTGAGGGGGTTTTCCTTGGGGTTGAAGTGTTTGGGTTTTTCTAACTTTATCAAAATTGTCCCCCCGAATTTTTTTTTTTTTTAAAAAAAAACATTGAGTAAAAATTCATGGGTTTTTGAAGCTTTTAATGAAAAGGTAAAGTGTGAAATTTTTAAATGCAACATTTTTTCCCTTTTTATATAGTGAAAAAACTGTTAAAAGTTGGGTTATTTAAAAAAAAAGGG
>NC_051400.1:31551433-31551705 GCF_015228065.2 Penaeus monodon
AAAATTTTAAATTTTTTCCAGGAAAAAAAATTTTTTTTCCCCCTGGGCGTCCCCCATTTAAAAAAGTGATATATACTTAAAACACACATTCTATTTTATTTAATTTGTCCCTCAATGGACCCCAACAGGGTTTAATTTTTTTTTTCCCCCCCCCCCCCCCTCAACGTAAAAAAAAAGAGGGAAGGAAAGAAAAAAGTCAGGGTTTGGGGGGGTTTTAATGAAAATAAAAAACATGGTTTTTTTTAAAAACAAAGCCCAAAAAAAAACCCCGG
>NC_051400.1:31551805-31551936 GCF_015228065.2 Penaeus monodon
TTTTTAAAAATTTTAAATTCTTCCCCAAATTTTAGTTTTGTTTCCCCACAAGTTTTTTTTTAATTTTAATTTAGTTTTTTTAAAAGTAAAAAAATTTGGGGGGAAAAAATCAATTTTTAATATGTTGGGAA
>NC_051400.1:31551959-31554264 GCF_015228065.2 Penaeus monodon
AACAAATTTGGGGGAAAGGGAAATCGGGTGGGTCGACTATGATACCCTTGGTGTGACCTTGTGGAGATTCTGCATGGATTGTTTAAAAGTAATATGGGTGTTTCAAAGTAAATACTTAATAACAGAACATTTTTGATGGCATTGGGTTTTTTGTAAATACCACTGTATGAAATAAACTTTATTATATTAGTAGTAGTTGTAAATGTAGAAAAATAACCATTTTTGAATCGGGTTTTAAAACCAATTAAAAACAAAAAAATTATAATACTTTTTGTCATCTGCGTGTCCCAAAGGAAACTAAAATCTGACACTTACCCGCTAATTCTGGAGATGATCTAAGGGCTAAAACCCCAGATGCATCTGACTCACCTTGGCACTGCGCCCCCTTTCTCACTAAAATCAAAAGAGGAGATAGCACAGGACTCCCACACTGCAGTCTACTCTGGTAAGTTTAAAAACCTAAAAAGACAAAAATTCTTATTTGTGAATTGGCATTTTTTAGTATTGAAAGCAAAATAAAAAAACATTTTTTAAAAACAAATTGAGGGAAAAATTAAAACTAAAAGGCAAATCTCTCTTTTACAGTTTAAGATTTAAAATTTTTTTTTCTAAGTTTAGGGACCCTTAATTTTATTTTTTGTTTGGGGAAAGAGAAACCCTTTTGATAATTGTCATGAAAGAAAAATATTGGTTGTTTAAAATTTATTTTAACTTTTCAGGTTACAGTATGGAAGTTTTACCTTTTGGTTCACCCTTTGCACCGATGATCAGCCACCCCAAAAGGAACACCTCAGACCAAAAGGGAAATAAATACCTCAAAATTTTTAGTATATGGAAACGATGTTTTTGGTTTACATTTTTTAATGTTATTTGTTTGGACCCCTTTATAACTGATTCCATGATTAATCTTTTTAAAAAAGGGCCAATTTAGTTATGCGTCTAGTTAATTTCTTGGACATTTTGTCACGTATTAGCTGTTAGCATATCAAAAACTAGGAAATGGGGACAGTTATTGCTCAACAATCTAAAACTTTCTAAAAATCATTTAAACATAAGCAAATGTGCTTGCTCAAACCTTTTTTTGACACAATCATGTTGGAAAATCTGAAAAACTCTGTTTAAAATTTTTTATTTTTTTCAGGGTTTTCTTCGAATGGCAAAGATCCCAATTTTTTTTCCAGAATTTTAAACATTTAAAAATATAGTATCCATGCAGGTTGAATGTGTGTTTTTTTTTTGTGTGTGTACAAATTTTTGTTTGTCGATCCGTGCAAAACAACCTCTTAAATCGAGTGCTGAGTGTGTGTGGGACCTTTTCATCTTTTTCTTGCTTGATGCTGTGAAGAAAGATTTTTTTGTAAGATATTAGATTTTAAGTTTTTTTTATACTTCCTTTCGTGTACCAAAAATTGGGATCTTCTGTCTTTTATTGAAGCACTTTCACCTGTGAACAAATTTGGACATATTAATGATGCTATTTTCCAAGTGAATGAAAACTGTGTGTCTTACCTTAATTTTACATGGCTTTTTTAGCTGTTAAAAAAATTATTTTGAAAAAGGTTTATTGGGACAAAGTTGTCAAGTGTTCTCATTTTTATGTGGGGTAAAACTATTAAACAAAATAAGCACCTATTTTAGTTTTTCTTACAGACTTCCCGGGTACGTAAAACCGGTTTTTTCATATTTTGTAAAATAAAAATTTTTAAACACATTTGCAAAAGGTGCTTTACCCGTCTTTGAAAAAAGTGTTAAAACTTTTTTTTTGTACTGAATTGAAAACATCATGTAAAAGGGATAAAAGTTTCTACATCTCCTTGTTTGCTTGTCTATCCCAAGTAGCAACAATTTGAAAAACCGTTTAACCCTCTATTGCAAAATCTGAGAATGAGATGTGGGACCTCATGAATACAGGCACACCCTGGCTGGGTTTTTCAAAATCAATTTATTAGTCTCTTACAAATTTTCTTTGCACTCTCAGATATCGACCTGTGGCCCTTTTTAAAATCTACGCCGCAAAAATTTTTTTCTTTACAATTTTAATAGCCCTTTTCTTTACAAATATCCATTAGTTTTTAAGAACGAGGGGCCCCTTTTTTTACATTAAAAATTATCGATGGATTTAAAGGGTTCCTTACCTTCTGCTCAGTTATCCGACCGGAGTAAAATTTAAAATTTTACCCTGGACATCAAGCCTAACAAGGGCACTCCTACAAAACAGCTTTAAATTATAATTTGAACTTTGAGGTTTTTGCTAGTCAAGCTTCGGGAAAAGTCCTAAATAAGTTATGGTCAGCCCCTAATTCCC
>NC_051400.1:31554668-31555029 GCF_015228065.2 Penaeus monodon
TCCCCCAAACCCTCACGCTATCACGCATCAGAAAATTTTTCGGTAAATAAATAAAATTGTAATCTGTTGGGTGAGGGCTGAGGCCAAAGTCTTTTTTTCTCCTTTTTTTTTCCTTTATCCCCGTTTTGTCTTATCCCAATAATTCTCCATTTTTTCTTCCATAATGCTATATGAACTTGTCTGGACATTTATTTTTTTTTGAGCTTAACCATTTTGGAAATCCACAATTCTTATGAACCAAAAAAAGTTTACCTGGGGGCCTTTATTATATTTTTTTAAGCCCTAATGCCTTCTTTTTGGTGCGGCAGAAATTTTCAATAAAAAAGTTTTGGCCATCACTGATCATCCCCCCCCAAACCCC
>NC_051400.1:31555084-31555685 GCF_015228065.2 Penaeus monodon
AACCCTTTTGGCTACTTACTAAAGTTTTTAAATCGTGACCATTAACTTTTGGAAAACCAGAGCATTGCCCAAATTAAACCAAAAAATTCCCTTTCCCAGGGTTTCCCCCATGCCCACCCTGTCGCTATATTTTGAATACCTGTAAATTACCTTAGATTTTTTCGTGGCAAAATTTTTTAAAAATTAAAAAACTACCCTGACTTTTAGGATATTCTTTGTGCCTATGGTTATCACAATGCACCTCCTTTCTTTTTCCGCCGATTGACTGATCCCATGTCCCCAGTAAGTGCACAATAATAGACAAAGCCCCAAAGAACATTGTGTGGGGGGCTTACAGTATACAACTATACCAGTTTAATTCAATGTTTGCTTTATATTACATACTTTGTGACGTTTTGGGTTTAAATTTTTGCATCTGTTATTTGTTGTTCTTGCCTTGGTAACAGAGGCACTAACCCCAAGAAATTGGAAACCTGGACCTTGGGAAAAAGATTGGATTTCCTACATTTTTAAAATTTGCTTTCAGTCTAGTAATGGATTTCAGATTTTTTTGAACACATGAAGTAGATACACAACTAAAAGGGGAATTTTTTTTTAAAAT
>NC_051400.1:31555752-31556921 GCF_015228065.2 Penaeus monodon
AAAAAAATCCATATGAGTATCTAATGCGTGGGAATAAAAAAAAGGCCCCTTTTATATAATAATGTATAAGATTCCTTTTTAAACTACTTTAAATTCTTTTTAAAATTCCCCAAAGCCCAAAAAAGGGGTCATAAAATGATGCAGATGCAAAAATAGGTGGAATTTTTCATAATACCCCAGTCAACACCATACCTATACTCTGGTCCTTTAAAAAAAACCACAGTTTCCATATTTTCATGTTATTCATAAAATCCTTTCAACAAGACCAACAAAATGGCTTTCCTTGGGATGCCTTCAGACCCCCAAACCACCCCAAAGATGTGGAAGCCGGGAATCCATTTTCTTTTTCCCCACAAATTAACTTTTATATAGCTTCCCTTTTCCCCAAAAGGGTCTCAGAGGCAATTGTTTTGAATGCTTGTAACCCCTCATATCACTCTGCTAGAAACACGGGTGGGCCCGATTCAGCTCAAATTTAAAACCTGGGGACTTGCATATCACCCCCCGTAAACACTGTTTTGGGAAACCCCGTAGTCAAGGCTTTTACCAGGCTTCAAATCATGGCTAAAAATTTTTTTTAAAGAACAAGTTCTCCATTATAAAACGTAAAATTTTGATTCCCCCTTTAGAATCACAAACTATTTAAGGGATTCTCACTACATTTTTTTCCTGTTCCCAATCTAGTGAGAGAGAAGGGTTTCTTTTTCTTTTTAAAAATTTACATGTTTCCCCAAAACACAATTTCTCTCCTGTTTTATTATTTATAAAGAAGTAACGCCCAAACGCATTTGCAATGGAAAGCACTGGTGTTCCTGATATCTCTGCTGCCACCTTTTCATACAAAAAATAGCGGGCAGTCAATTTGCTGAACAAAACTTTTTTTTCTCATCTTTGCTTGAGGTAAAGGGGCCCCGTTTTTTTTGGTAAATCCTTGCTCTCATCTAAAATATCTGTTTCTCCTTCTCCATCATTTGAGGTTTAAGCTTTTCAATTTCATTGATATGTCCCACTAAAAGTAATCCTCATATGTATAAGGGGGAAACTCCACTGGAAAAAAAAGTTCCCAAAAAATTTTCCCCAAAAATTTAAAAAAAAATAAAATTTTTTAAAAATTTAATTTAAATAAGCAAATTTTTAAAATATAAAAAATTTTATATATATATAAATTT
>NC_051400.1:31556967-31557039 GCF_015228065.2 Penaeus monodon
AAAAAAATAATTTAAAATAAAACACAATAAAAAAAATTTTTTAAAAAAAAATTTCCAAAAAATGCTTTCAAA
>NC_051400.1:31557103-31557370 GCF_015228065.2 Penaeus monodon
TTTCCCCCCAAAGGGGGGGGGCGGGTTTAAATTTTTTTTTAAAAGCCCTTAGGGGGTGGTTTAAAAAAGGCCCCTTTTTTGGGGTTTTAAGGTTGCCCTTTTTTCCCTTAAATTTGCCCCTTATAACTCCCCCTGCTATCCTTTATTACCCTGTTCCAATATTTTCATTTAATTACAAACCCCCAAAAAATATTTTTTCCCCCCAAAACCTAAAACCCCCCCTCCCCCCCCAAACCTTTTTTCATCTTTTTTTTAGAGGCTTTATTG
>NC_051400.1:31558407-31558817 GCF_015228065.2 Penaeus monodon
CCTTTCCCTGGATTCTCTCCCTCCTTGCATTTCTCCTGAAACTGCAATTTAATTGCCTTAAAACCCCTTTCCCCCTCGGCTAAATCCCACAGGTACCCTTTTAAGAATCTAAGACTTTTTCTTTAACAACTTTGATTTAATCGCCTTGTTAATCCCTACTTTCCTGAACTGCTATACAACTTCTTACATGTTGAACTATAATCATAAACTAAACCCTTTTTAAACCCTTTTCACTATTACCCTTTCTGAAAGGCTACCTTGATGTCCAACACATGTAATCTTACAACAAAAATATCTGACAGCAAGCATATTATAAAAAACAGTCCGATCAGAATTTACAATTCAAGTAAAAAATTCTAATGATTTAATACAAATAGTTTTGACTTATAAATTTTTAACCTAGCATTGCG
>NC_051400.1:31559207-31559298 GCF_015228065.2 Penaeus monodon
ACAATTTAAACTGAATATGCTTAAAATTTGAATAAAAATTCATAAAAAATTTCCCTTTAATTAACCACCAAACTTGCTGCACCTATCCTGA
>NC_051400.1:31559318-31559796 GCF_015228065.2 Penaeus monodon
GTAAAATATACTTAGCTTGAAGCAAGATATGACCAAGTTTTGGAGCCTGAGCTGCAGCTAGTTTATAAATAATCTAGTTTAAACTAGCCTTAAAAGGGAAAACCCAACCCTGTCCTTTGTCTTAACATTTAACAATAAAATTTCGGGACTACGCCTGAGGGATAATGCGGCACAGAATAAGCTTTGAAGTATAACTTGTGAGTATTTGGGAGTGGCAGGTCAGGTCACATCAAAACCCACCACTAAGAAAAAAAATCAAACATTAACAATTATTAATAGACATCAACCTATAAGTCATCTTACATAAAAAAAAAAATAAATACTATCCAAAAACCCATTACCGAAATCCGTGTTGAAAAAGTTTTCCCAACCTTTTTTCCTTAACTGGCAACTCAATGTTTACCTTTTACACGTCTCGACTGTGACGTCATCCGTTCGTGTTCGCCCGGATTAAAGTTGGGCACACAAGCCATTTTTC
>NC_051400.1:31559833-31559936 GCF_015228065.2 Penaeus monodon
CTTTTCTCTATGCAAATTACGGGCGGAGCTTAGGATTTACATAGTGAAGGGGTTCGATAAGGGGAGTGATGAAAAAAATAATAATAATTTTGGAACGTCGATA
>NC_051400.1:31559985-31561113 GCF_015228065.2 Penaeus monodon
TCATACTACGCAACGGAGAACAGACACCGAACGTAAAAAAACGATTACAACTTCATTTCCATTTATTTTGTTTTTTCTATTACATTCTCAATGTTTATAGGAATAAAGGGCCACATTTTCAGATGCACTTCCTTGCGGTCGATTTGCTGTTCTAGCCATGATCTGTATTACATGATTTGATAGGAAACTCTGTCTCATGAGAATATCACTTGGAATTATACTTTTAGCTTTCTGAATAAATAAAATTTGTTTTGTGTTATCCATAAAAGGATTTTTTTACAAAACGCATAATGTATACGTTAATTGAAAGTTTCACCTTGATTGTTTATTTTTTCTGCACTGGGGTAAAGAAAAAAAAAAAAAGCTTTGTTTGCTTATTCGATTTAAAATGTTCCACAAGCATGACAACAGACTAAATCTACTTTCTTATTTTGCCATGCTATGTCCCCAAAAAAGAAACGCGATTCACTCTCTGATAAATCAAAACCCAAAATATATGAAAATTTAAACCCGGGTCGCATACCGTGCACTCGCATTACGTATGGATCGCCGTTGGGAAGATTTTGACTCCCGATCCCTCCCCGTCTGGGGTCTGGACTTACATTTTGTAGTCTTACGTACTGTATATTGGCATATAATGGCAGGCATATAACATCATGTAACATCCCTGCCTGGAAGATATGCACAAAATCAGTGACATACCATTTCCCACAAACGATCAACGGCCATATTATAAATCACGAAAAAAATCATCGTCCATCATCTTCATCAGTATTACCAGTAAGGATCATCGTAAACAAAAATTTCTGGCAGCATAAAAATCACCCCACCGAAACAGACCAATGCAAAGCTTCCCTTTTCCGAAAAAAACTTGAAGTCTTTGGGCGCGATGACTGCCTTCCCGCGGTCACGAACTATGCAATTACATGTCGTTCTTTACTGCTATAACACGGTGCTAGATGACAATGTTTATACTACGGGGAAGACAGTGCACTAGTCTTACTAAAAAATCGGTCTTACAGTTATAAAGCGGAACTATTTGACTTTTTATTTTATAGTGAAGACAGTGCATCAAACTAAAGAATTACTACAAGTCGTTCTTACTGCTATAACTTGGTTTTAGTCTGT
>NC_051400.1:31561519-31561841 GCF_015228065.2 Penaeus monodon
TAAAAACTGCTAAAATGAACTAATAACTTAGATTTTTCAATATCATCATCACAGTTGAAAATTTTTATTGATAACAGGAATGATACTAGTAACAAAATCATGAGAAGTCTGTTAGATAAAAACCTTCCCGATAATGATATACAGCGCAAAATACCAGCTATTGTTGGTAATGAACGAAAATTAATTACCTTTTCCATCCCCTTTTAAATAATTCGTGCTCATCACGCAATGCCCGTTTTCGGTCTTCATTGGCATGCACACCTCAGGGGAATCTACACTGAACGCAAAATTTGTCACCATTAGCGAGTGTGTGCGATTAATT
>NC_051400.1:31562243-31562586 GCF_015228065.2 Penaeus monodon
CCAAAATGGGACACAAGTGAGATACTCAGGTGATTTTTAGATAATCCCAAGAAATTTGTTCACATTCACTTGCGTAGAATTATTTTTAACAAATTTGTATTGGTAGTACATCCTAAAGCCAGAGCGTAAACAAGGACGATTTTATGCTCTGTGGATATTTTGAGCGATCGTCCCTCCCTCCCCGCGCAGATACGCCTGGAGTTCGTTAACCGGACAAAAGTTCACTTACCTTATTGATCACTTAACCGTTAAACAAAATGATTTGCCAAAATAGTATTCCTTAATGATAAAATATCGAGATAAAAGGGGAAAAATTGTGTTGTTTTGCACCTAATTGCTGATA
>NC_051400.1:31563001-31563222 GCF_015228065.2 Penaeus monodon
AGCGGAAAACCCGTGGAAATTCCATGTAACTATCAAATTAAGAGGGACTCGCCTCTTCGTTCCATTTTCCTTTCCCATTCTCACTCCTAAATCTACCTTAACTTCACTCCTCCCTCGCATTTAATCCCTTAATCTCCCTCACCTCCTTCGCAAACCCCTTTTCCTTATCTCTCCCTTCCATTCCCCTTTCTCTTGTGACACCTCTTCCTTTTTCCCCAAAA
>NC_051400.1:31564577-31567119 GCF_015228065.2 Penaeus monodon
AGGAAATTTTTCAAAAAGTATTTCTTTTCTCAAAATATACAATACTAAGGATAATATATCAACCTCAATCTGCTTTCTCCTCTCCACAACTTCAATCGCAATTTCTTCGTTTCGGATTTTCTGTTGTGTCTTTGCTGCCTGGAGTTCATATGCCAGCTGTGCCTCAGCTTTCTGAAAAAAAAACGTCATTATATGAAAATAAATTGATATGAAAATTAAATAATGCAGAAGAGCAATAAATATCATTGCAAACAAATTCTAAAGGGATACTTTTATTCAGGAACATGACATGAGTGTCTTATAACTAACCATGCCAGCCACAAGATGTGGGTTAATTGTCCTTTTCATCATTATATTATTTATTCTATTTATTAGTTTCTCCTTTTTTATCTAACATAATAATGCAACACACAATTTGGCATCTGTTTGCACATACGTAATGAAGTACTACTCTCTGAAATAGTAACTAAACTCTAAGTTGCCAAAAGTTGCTGTCACAGAAGTGAGGAAGGAAAAAGGACAGTCAATAGCATTTCATGAGCAATGACAGTGAAGGCCCAGTACTTCTGATATAATATATTTTCAATTGATTTGCATGATAAATCTTAACCCCTTCATACAGAGTAAAAAATTAGGAAACATCTGACAAAGCTGGGGTACATTAGCAAGTGCATTCCTCTCCTGGACGACATCCAGCTCATGGTTAGAGGTGCAAGCTTTCATTCTGGCAGAGAAGATATGGTCTCATGATGTAATTAAGCATTATCCATCTCAGATTTTTCACCATGACATCATTCAATATCACCCATTGCAAAGGAGTTTTTTATTACCAAGTGTCATAAAATAAATGAGAGCATTCTCTAGTAAAAATATTATAGCTAAGAAACACTGGTAAATTTGGCAGATACATAAAGATGATATAGAAATCTTCAAACATAACAGATTTAACATAGTAAGAAAACCCAATTCCTCAGATTATTTTTAATCATATAACCTTTGAGTAGGTTTACTCTAAAACCCAACTTACCGCAGTATTGATCTCACGGTCAAACTGAGCCTTCTGCAACTTGTACAGTCGAGCGTTGTCTTCAATCTTGGTGTCTGTGTTATACTTCACATCCATAGCAGCTTTCTCTGCTTCAGCTTCCTACAATTGTAAACAGACATGTTATCTTTCTGACCATGTTTAACTAAGCAACACTGATATAACTGGCAAAACTCATCACCTTTTACAGATTTTACGATTTCTATCCATTCAGAAATAGTAAAATTTCTACAATACAAATATAATAGTATAAAATTCAATCTCCTTATTTTTATAAATCCCTACTACACACATGATTTAAAACAATTAGTCTGAAAAGAATAAAAGTTAAATAAATCCTCAAGTTACTCTAAAACTCTATCAGGCATATCATACCCTAATTCCTGCATCTCTGTTTGCCTGAGCCACACCGATGTCAGCATCCCTCTTTACTGCAGCTGTCTGGGACTTGCCCAATGATGCCAAGTAATCAACACGATCATACACATCCTGTAAGGGAAATAAACATTAATGCCATTCTCTAAAATCAAGTAAAATAACCATTCTAGTATATTCAACAATGATCACCAGAAAAATTATCAATATAATGGCTACATCATTTCACAATACAAGAAATTTATAAGTATAGTTAAATCCAATATCTGTTTTCATATCACATTAAGAAAAAATAATTGTTATCAGATGTTATTCTTACTACGAAAAGACACACATCCAATTTTTAGGATATGAACTTTAAACTGTGGGTGCTGACTTACCTTGATGGTAAAGGACAGAATCTCAATACCCATTCTTCCAACATCCATTCCAGCCACTTCTCTCACAAGGGATGCAAACTGGTCTCGGTCACGGTACACCTCTTCTACCGTCAGTGTGGCTGTGGACAAAACTCAAGTGTTAATGGAGAGTAGAAGAGAAGAATATGAATTCAATATATTAAAACATGAACAGACTTACTTGTTGACAGGAAGTGCAACTGGCATATGGACAACAGAATAAAAAACTTTTGAACTATCTTATAGGGATTGTTGCATTAAACTGGACTGAAATTTTCAAACATGGATTAACCAGCCTATATTAATCTATTAGGCATAAGCATTATATCAGTTCAACTGATATATAGAACAGTTTACATCCTCACTATTTTAGTAAAGAAAGGGGAATTTCTGATTTTTACATGTTCTACACATACGTGTAGAATACAAATGTGTAGAACATGCATAAATCAAAATTCTCAAATATGGCAATAAATAATGCAGCTAAAGTTGGTACATTTCACACTGACAAAGTGAAACAAACTCAAAAAAATATCTAAAAGATCTTGGTCCTTGTTTAGTACATATTTTCCAGTCTTGGATAACATTTGACATTTCCAAATGTAAAGTACAATAAACAAAACCCCTTCATTTCTTTTGTGAAAGAAACAGAGGATGTTTACTGTATGTGATAGTACTTTTCTTTTTACTAATTATCCTAACTAAGCTACTTTACTACTGCTTG
>NC_051400.1:31567863-31568066 GCF_015228065.2 Penaeus monodon
GAGACCCCCCCCCCCCCCCGCAGCCGCGCCTACCTCGAGGGAGAGCCTCTGCACGTCGGTCACGAACCACCACGCCCACGCCCATCCGCCGACGATGGTCTTCTTGGACGTGGCGCCGCAGCAGCCACCTGGGGAGAGGGGGGGGAGAGGGGGGGTTAGGGGGAGTATTTTCATATTCGTCGCGATTAATAGTGATGTTACTC
>NC_051400.1:31568199-31568266 GCF_015228065.2 Penaeus monodon
CACCACTTTAATTCTAACCTTACACTTCGCACACCATACATTACAGACACCATGAATGTGAAAAGCC
>NC_051400.1:31568318-31568576 GCF_015228065.2 Penaeus monodon
CAACACATTTTCCCTCCACAAAAAAAAACAGGTTTGCTACACCCACGCCGGTGCAACGACTCATTTTAAAACGTCCTTCTCACAATTAGCAAAGGATAAAAAAAAATGAAAAAGAGAGAGGGAAAAAAATCATAATGACGCCCCTTTTCATCCCTTTGTTTCGCTTCGTCTGTGCCTTTTGTTCCCTCAATCGCCGTTCAACGCAGCCGTCTACTCTTATTGTCTCCATTTCTCTTTCTTTGTAATCATTCCTGCCAT
>NC_051400.1:31568810-31569357 GCF_015228065.2 Penaeus monodon
AACGAATATACAACCTGAGGAATAGCCAGAGAGAGAATTACACGGACTTTCAAATAATATTTTTACTTTATTTTTGTTCCCTCGTAACGTTTATCGTTTCGTCGTAAACGAGACAGAAATGAAGCCTTCCTCTTCAGTTCTCGTTTCTGGATTAGCTTTCTTTCATTCAAAGTGCATTTTTTTCTTTTCATTCAAAGTGCATTTTTTTCTTTTTTCATTCAAAGTGCATTCTTTTATTTTTTTCATTTAAAGTGCATTTTTCATTAGCTTTTTTAAATTCAAAATGCAATTTTTCATTAGTTTTTTTATTTAATGTGCATTTTTAATGGCTTTTTTTTTTCAAAGTGCATTTTTTCATTAGTTTTTTTTATTTAATGTGCATTTTTAATGGCTTTTTTTTTTCAAAGTGCATTTTTTCATTAGTTTTTTTATTTAATGTGCATTTTTAATGTTTTTTTTTTCTTTCAAAGTGCATTTTTTCATTAGTTTTTTTCATTCAAAGTGCATTTTTTCATTAGTTCTTTTTTTCATTCAAAGTGCAGTTTTC
>NC_051400.1:31569644-31569958 GCF_015228065.2 Penaeus monodon
CATAAGTCTACGGTATAAGGACACACCACCTCAATCAATAGCCCTCTGTCTTATTTGCTTTCGTGAGTGCTTGCGCGTCGGCCCGCCTGTGTGAGATAGTGTCTACATGCACTTCCGCTGAAGGGATACATACTTTTCTCTTCTTTTCATCGAGGGGGAGGAGGTAATCAGTCTATTTTGGCGACGAGGTGTTAGCTGGACATACGGTACGGATGCTGTCTCTTCACCGTGGAATATTATCCCAACGCGAGATAAATTGGAGCCTTCTGTGATCAGCATAGAATGGGCAATATGTTTGCTTTGATAACAGGTTT
>NC_051400.1:31570948-31571829 GCF_015228065.2 Penaeus monodon
GTCTGCTCTATCTTCTCATTTTACACAAGACCCGCCGAGCATTTTTCTCTATTTCTTTAACCCCCACTTAATAGCTCTTCTTTAACCAACTTCTCTTCTCCCCTTCTGTCCTCCTATCTTTATCCCCCTCCATCCCTCTCCCCCCCCTCTTCTTTCCCCATCTCCCATCTTTACCCTTAATCTCCCCCTTTTGGTCCCTCCTCACCCCTCCCTCCCTCCCTCCATCCTTTCTCTTACCCATCGCCCACCCTTCTATCCTTCCCCCCCCTTTGCCCCTCCCCCTCACCCATCCCTTACCCCCTTCACCTTCCCCCGCCGCCATCTTTACCCTCAACCACACCCCTCTCACCGGCTCACCCCTTTCCTCTCTCTTACCCCTTGCCCTCCCTACTCTCCTCTTCCCTCCTTGCCGACGCCCCTTGCCCTCACTCTCTCTCCTTCTCCTCTACCCTCCTACCCTCTTCCCTCCCCATAACCTCCCCTCCTTCACCCCTCTCCCCCACCATTACCTACCCCTCTCACCCTCCCTCCTCTCACCCTCCCTCCTCTAACCCTCCCTCCTCTCACCCTCCCTCCTCTTTCCCTCCTCCACCCCTTTCCCCACCCATACGCCCTCCTCCACCCATAGCCCACCCCTCCCTCTCCCCCACCACCCCTCCACCGCGACCCAGTTCTCCCTCCCTGGTCCCCGTTGGCTCGAC
This sequence comes from Penaeus monodon, assembly GCF_015228065.2. Lineage (NCBI taxonomy): Eukaryota > Metazoa > Arthropoda > Malacostraca > Decapoda > Penaeidae > Penaeus > Penaeus monodon. The sequence goes on from NC_051400.1 coordinate 31,571,650, forward strand.
ATCCCGGCGCCACGAAGTCTGCGCTCTCTCGCCCCGGCAACTGAAGAATGCCTTGTGTAAGGGCGCCATTACCTCGCATGTTCTATTTAGACCTTGTTACCCCGTTGCTGCGAATTCGTTTATGCGGAGTGCGAGAGAGGACGAGCGGGAGTAATGAATGGTGGGGATAGCAGCTATGGC
>NC_051400.1:31571910-31571996 GCF_015228065.2 Penaeus monodon
CAGTGGTAACCACATAAGCAGAGAAGTGCACAACTCAGCATTCTGAAGCAAGTGTCCGAGACCTCGCAGCCGTCGCCCTCGGCCGC
>NC_051400.1:31572573-31572770 GCF_015228065.2 Penaeus monodon
AACAATTCCCCGTCGACCTCGCCCCGGGCCACCGCTGTTCCGTCGACTTCACTTGTCCCGCCGTTGAAGTAGTGAGCACTGCAGAGCGAGAGAGAGATGGGGGGAGGGGAAGGGTCAAGCCAAGGGGAGGGGAAAAATAAGGAGAGGGAAAGTGGGAGGTGAAAAAGAGGGGGTGGAGAAGGAGAGGGAGAGGGGGG
>NC_051400.1:31572918-31573028 GCF_015228065.2 Penaeus monodon
GGGCAGCAGGCGGATTTGATAAAGAATGCGAGAGGAGGGAGAGGCGTAAAATACGAGCAAAAAAAAAGGCTACTGAAACCTACAGATGTAAAAGACACATACACAACCTG
>NC_051400.1:31573111-31573487 GCF_015228065.2 Penaeus monodon
GGGCACGAGATAAAGCCTACACCGGCGGCGAGACCAAAACATACGCCACAGTATAAGCGAGCTAAGCTACACAAGCCGTGCTGTTGCTTTGACCTTGGGATTTTCGTAACTGGCAACCCTCCTTCCTTCCTCCAAGCCGGGCGAGTCCTATAATTACGTATGGCTGGGCTCAGCATGGCCGTCTGCGATCCTCCACGTGTAGAGAGACAGAAAGGCTTACTGAGTGATGGGAGATTTTAAGACGTATGACCCTCTACACGTCACGGCGCACGCCAGGCTACCATGACAGGACGAACAGCCCGGTGAGGGAGTTATCCTGTACGTATCCTGTGTGCCAACCTACATGTATACATCCACTCATCCCTCCCTCCCTCCC
>NC_051400.1:31574845-31575375 GCF_015228065.2 Penaeus monodon
CGTAAACGCCACTCCTTGAGGGGAAATAACGACACCGAATCCTAGGGCAAAAGCCACGGTTAGAGGCACCCGCTCGGATTCAGCAGGACGCCCCCCCCCCCTCCCGATCATGTGACGCAGACCCGGCGATGAGTGTAACAGGGACTCGAGGAGACACGACGGTAATATCCACATCTCCGAATTCCCATTACCCGCATCAGTCCGCTCCCCCCCCCCCCTTTCCTCCCATTTCGCTTGTGCCGGCATGCCAAGGACAGAGAACAGGCGCTAAAGACCGGGGGGGGGGGGGATAACTCTGGAGATGTTACGTATATATAAATACAGCATGGAAGAGAGTCGAAATAGCAAGATCGGAATTAATGTCGGTAGATAGTGACGTCGGTCGAAGATTACGGCAACTATGACGTCACATTGTTGAAGTCGTGACGTCAGTAAAGGGTTGGATCGATGTAAACTCGCATTTTTTTCCTTTCCCTCAGGCCCACTCAAGAGTGGTGATGGGCAAGAACTTTGAGATAAATGATGCTGGT
>NC_051400.1:31575580-31576180 GCF_015228065.2 Penaeus monodon
GGTTCTAAAGAGGTAATGAAGGCGTTTACTCGACGAAGACGCGAAAAGAAAACAAGAGACTCGACAGATGCGCACATATGCTTGGGATATTTGCTGGCCGTTCTTCTAATGCTTGTTTACATCGACCTATGTATACCTGGGGTTCAAATAACCTCACAGGCGTCGGGTGTGCGGAATGGTGAAGTTCTTGGGGCATAACAGTTCTTGGGGCATAACAGTTCTTGGGGTATAACAGTTCTTGGGGTATAACAATTATCGGGGTATAACAGTTCTTGGGGTATAATAGTTCATGGGTATAACAGTTCTTGGGGTATAATAGTTCATGGGTATAACAGTTCTTGGAGTATAAAGTTCTCGGAGTTATTACAGTTTTCGGGGTATAACATAGGCATAAAATAGGTGAATTTATTTTTCCAATGGGCGTGTTGCAGGTCGTAGTAAAGGGGACGAGGGAGTGTACATTTGCCCGCCTATTGACGTATTCTCACAAGACCTGCAGTGTCTCAGGCGGGAATTTACTTGGCGTGGTTTTCCACTTAAAGTTGTAAATACTTTTTCCTTCTTGACTGCAGGTTTCTCAATGGCCCGCTTGACGGAGAA
>NC_051400.1:31576230-31576305 GCF_015228065.2 Penaeus monodon
GGGTATACCTCTATCTCTTGGAAATATTTATCCTTCTATATATACTACAGTCACTTATTTATTTTTTCTTTCCTG
>NC_051400.1:31576491-31576565 GCF_015228065.2 Penaeus monodon
CATCGCGGTTGTTCGAGGAAACACGTTTCTTAATCGCAACCTACACCAGAGAAAACAGCAGAACCTTAGTTTGC
>NC_051400.1:31576885-31577296 GCF_015228065.2 Penaeus monodon
AATCGCCCATTCCCTAATCCCCTAATCCCCTAATCCCCTAATCTCCCCCTTTGCTTGACACAGACGAGGGCCTGCTCCTGCCCTGACGAGCCCCGATGGCAGCCTTCCAGGAAAACAAGCTCTCGGGGTGTTCCGCGTGACGTCATTGAGGGGGCGTGGCTTACCGAATAGAGGCTGGAGAGGGGGGTAGGGGGGTTGGGGGGAAAGGGGGGGAGGGGGAAAAGAGGGGAAAGGGGGGGAGGGGGAAAAGAGGGGAAAGGGGGGGGGAGGAGAGAGCGAAAAATATATTCCAATCACCTATCGCCAGCATCGCATTTCTTTTCATCTCCTCTTTTTTTTCTTCTTGTATGTATTCATCGCCACATTCATTTCACCAACACCTTGGCCTGGAGTTTCCTGGACGAAATATTA
>NC_051400.1:31577802-31577900 GCF_015228065.2 Penaeus monodon
CATGAGGGAGAAAGGGGGCGGGGCGAGGCTAGTCAGTTGGCGAGGGGAACAACGTGAGCTCTTGTGAGGGATAAACATAAGGAGGAGGAGGAGGAAGG
>NC_051400.1:31578413-31578621 GCF_015228065.2 Penaeus monodon
CAAAATCAATGCAAGTTAACCGATTCTAACAATCGTATATTAATTTCAAATGACAAAAAATTCCCGAGACAGAACGGCAAAAATTCCAGATCAAAGGGACAATAGGGGCAGCGAGCGTGCAACAGATCCGCATGCCTTGCAATGGAGCAACACACTGAATGCGACTCTTGTGCTGGGTTCGGCACACGCGCTCGGCTCCTGGGCGGTG
>NC_051400.1:31579125-31579351 GCF_015228065.2 Penaeus monodon
ATACGGGCACGCCCCCCCCCCCCACACACCCCGAGTATCGAAGTGAAGACCCTAGACGGAACCCCCCCCCCCCCCACTAACCCTATCTCGAAGGACACTGATTTTAAGTGCACAAAATAAACAATGTTTCCAGCGCCAACGAACAGAAGTAAGCGCTCGAGAGGACCGCTCAGATAGTGAAGAAAGGGGGGGGGGGGGGAGACATATAATAGAGGGCGAAACAAAG
>NC_051400.1:31579592-31579781 GCF_015228065.2 Penaeus monodon
AAAAAATGAAAGGAGGAATAGAATTACGAGCCACACAGGCCTTGCACCCCCCCGTCCCCCCTCACCCCCCCCGACCATGTATCCCCAAAGGCCCAAGTTGTCGCCGCGGAGTTGCACCACCTTACGCGGCCGTGAGTCAGCGAGAGAGAGAGTCAGCGCCTTTCCTTTCCTCTTTTCCCACAGGACTTA
>NC_051400.1:31580975-31581153 GCF_015228065.2 Penaeus monodon
TTAAAATCCATCTTTTCCGGCTCGGATCAACTCCTTATCTGGTACCGGGCCTTCGAGTCTACCTTATCTCGTAATAAAATACGTCATCGATGAAGGATATGTGACGACCTCTGAACCAAAAACTGAATATTCAATCAGCTGCTTATGTTTATTCATATTTCTCCGACTGCTCTTTTCA
>NC_051400.1:31581196-31581665 GCF_015228065.2 Penaeus monodon
AATCTTTTCCTCCTGTGGGCAGCCATAACCCATCCCTAAAACTCTCACGTGCAAACACACCCAGTGTCTAATGATTATTCATACAAGGATCCCTCCTCCGCAAACCTACGACTTTAACTCCACAAGTTCTAGTGTGAAAAAAAAAAACACCCGGCTATTCCCCCATGTCCAGCGGGCTCCAAAACGTAAACATTATGTGGTAGAGTGGTTTGCCCGTTTCCTGTTCTTATTCCCCCTGTGATAATCTTTTAAGCCTAGTTCCTGTGACGGAGAACGGTAATAAAAACGTGGCATTAATAACTCTAATAAAAATAGAAAAAACTAGAGCATTCGGCAACATCTCTCAGGCCAACATGCATATATAATGATATACCGTGTACTGGATATGTAATTATAAAAATATGCGTATTTAGTCTATAGGTATATAAATATATCTACCTACCTATTCATTTATCTATACATTTACGTG
>NC_051400.1:31582028-31584071 GCF_015228065.2 Penaeus monodon
CCACCGTTATCTTGGGGCTGGCCGTGACGTCATGCGCATGGAGACGCGGGCCCTGGTAATCTCCCGGAGCCGAAAATTTTCCCACTTGCGACACCTGACACAACCCAGCCTCGTGTCAATCCCTAGCTGTTTTGGCGGAGCAATTAGTCGATTAAGTTAAAAATAAATCGATAAATTAGAATAATAGTATATTCACCAATAATATAAATAAAATAATATAAATAAAAAAAATAATAAATTAATCAATGATAAAATATAAATACATCGATAATAAAAAAATTATAAATCCATCGATAATAAAAAAAAAACTATTAAGTTGTCGATTTTTTTATCGACACTAAAATATGGTAAATTTATCGACAAAAAGCAATAATAATAAATTAATCAATAATAAATATATAATAAATTCATCAAAAATAAATGTATAATACTTTCATCACTACTGAATATATAACAAATTCATCAACGATACATAATAAATCCATCAATAACAAACAATAAATTCACCATTAATGCATCAATTCATCAATAGTATATTTTAAATGAATCGATAATAAAAAAAAAAACAATAACACGAACGAATAACACATAATAAATTCATAATTATGAAATCGATATGTAACCTCCGCTGGCCTCCCACTCGCTCGCCGTTCCAGCTGCGAGAGGGAAGTCCAAAAAGCGATCTATTTCCTTGGCACTCGGAAGCCACGCCATCGATCTTCCTCGTTTTTTCAACTTTATCTCGACGGCTTCATTGTTGGAATATATCTGTGATAAATCTAATTGGGGAAAAAAAGGAGAAGACAAACTGGCTGTGACAGATGCGCGGATAGATCGGTAATGAAGAGAAGAAAAAAAAAATGGCGCTAAATTTATGAATACATCAATCATTAACGAAATGCCGCCTCGACTGTCCAGCATGTCACTGAACTCCTATCGAAGCCTTTTTCGCGGTCAATCGTTATTTACAAATTATACTATCTTACAGACCAAGCGAATACAAAATTGTCCGTTAGGGAAAAAGAAAATCAGGCAGTGCTTGCAACTCGCGCGGCTGCAAAATGCCATGAGCAACAAACGCCGCCACGCACACAGACCCGACCCCGCTAAACCAACACAATACGATAGTGACGTCACGGCCTACGCTCTCTTTCTCCCTCTCCCGCCGATTCCAAAAAACGCACCTATTTTTCCTCCCATACTTCCTCTCCTCCCCAGAGTTTTCACCTTCCCTAACCCTCCTCAATGCGCAGGTTCCCCGGGCCACCTGTTCCCGCCCTGGACACATGGAGTGGACGGCGGGGAGAGAGAGAGGTTCCGCGTAACACTAGCCGTTCCGCAGCCATTGATTTATCGAGCGCGGGAACAACGGCCGCCGCAGATCACGTGGAAACGAGGACGCTACAGAAGTACAAGCGTACAGCTCATGCAGTTCTTATGGGGGTTGATTTTTAATGCTTGCTCGATCCTTCTTTTCGTTTGCAAGAAAAAATAGAAAACATACGAATAAGTAGGTACGGTTTAAATCTGCCAAGTCGTGCTACCCTTGTTCAGCGTGCCAGCAGCTCTCTGGGTGTTGAAAAGATTCGCAAGGTTATGTTTTTCGTACGGAAGACTTGAAACGAATGACGTAACATAGAAAATATACACATTCATAGGTAAACAGTTTTATCGATTTGCGAAGTTACGTCACACAATTAGAGCGTGCAAGCCTTTTAACAAAGTTTGCGCGACCCACTGTGCTCTTGAAATGAAATATATACAAATAACAATGTAATTAAATAACAGAAAACAATAATCATACGGATATCTTGCACTGCAGAATCACACATCATCACTCTTACCTTTCCAAAACAACTATATCTAAGTCACACTAAAGGGCGAATTAAGCAGAGGATAGTGCATGGTGGATAAATAAAGATGCATGCGTGATTGATGATTCTTGGCAAGGAAACAAAAGATCACGCATGTTAATCACGTGGCAGCTGATATTTCATCCTTACTAATGAGCCGGGGAATTCACTGACACAATAATAGAAACAT
>NC_051400.1:31584323-31584642 GCF_015228065.2 Penaeus monodon
CACTATGTAAACCGCATACGTGTGCGTGCCTTTGACCCTACACACACTGACGTTTACATGAAGAACTTAAATCTACAGCATAACAAAACTGGGCTTCCAAGACCGCCGTTTCCCCTTCGCCGATAACCTAAAAATAGTCCCCTGCCCGGTGCCAACATCGATGGCCACATTTGGCCATGGCCCTTTGAACCTCGGGGCGAATTGAGGTATTCTCGCTGACCCGCACACGCTGGCTTTTCTCATTCAAAACAAGCATATATATTCCTTCTCAGGAAAATGATCTCGGGAATTGCGAAGCGGTTTCAGGTAAAATAAGGAG
>NC_051400.1:31585161-31585305 GCF_015228065.2 Penaeus monodon
TAAACAGAACTTGACAACCAAAATGGTCCTGATTTTCCTGTGCCGCGCGGGCGTGAAACTTCAATTTCATATCTAATACAGTTTTCCAAACGGCTTCCCTTTTTCCCCAGGTGTGCGAAGCCCCTTTCCTTTCACCTCCCCAGG
>NC_051400.1:31585366-31585711 GCF_015228065.2 Penaeus monodon
GCAAATACAATATGCATAATCTCGGGAAACCTTCTAACGGGTCTATTGTGTCTAATTCCACAACACCAATACTCTCCCTCTCACAAACATCACCCCCCCTCTCGTTTTACAAGCCCAGCCCCCCCTTCCCCCTCCCTCCCCCCTCTCGTTTTACAAGCCCAGCCCCCCCTTCCCCCTCCCTTCCCCCTCTCGTTTTACAAGCCCAGCCCCCCCTTCCCCCTCCCTCCCCCCTCTCGTTTTACAAACCCCACTCACCTCTCCCTTCCTCCCCCTCCCCCTACCCTCTCGTTTTACAAACCCCACTCACCCCCCTCACCCCCCCTCTCGTTTTAAACCCCACTCACC
>NC_051400.1:31585947-31586171 GCF_015228065.2 Penaeus monodon
CCACACATTTTTGCCTCTTCTCCCTCCTTCCCTCCTTCCTTTATCAAATTTTCGCCCCACTCCCCGCCTTCCACGCCCCGCCCTCTCTCGTCCGCTTCCCTCTCCCTCTCTAAACAGATGCCAAAAATTCACGTAATTCGGTTCAAGTGTCAGTTTCTTTCGCCTGCTTCTTCATTTATCTATTTATATATATTTGTCCATTTTTCCTTCTTTCCCTTTCTTTC
>NC_051400.1:31586513-31586663 GCF_015228065.2 Penaeus monodon
TCAACTCGTCACCTAAACCACTTCCTGGAGAGCATCTTAATCTTCCTGTCCTTCTCCTAACTACTTCCTTCTCCTTCTCCTGCTTCCTGACTCTGCTTTAGGTGTTCTTCTCTTTTCGTTTCGTCTCTCTCGCCCTATTTCTTTCTCTTC
>NC_051400.1:31586818-31586882 GCF_015228065.2 Penaeus monodon
GTCTTCCTTTTCATTCTTTTCTTCTTTCCTTACGCTCGCTTTTTCTCACCCTGTCTGTGCGGGT
>NC_051400.1:31587093-31587166 GCF_015228065.2 Penaeus monodon
TGAATTAAACGATTGCCGCGTCAACAGCTGTTCATGATTTTTGGCGGGAAAAGAAAACATTAAGAAACTAAAA
>NC_051400.1:31587268-31587431 GCF_015228065.2 Penaeus monodon
AAACCGGAGAAGAAGATGAAACAAGGAAAGAAACACAGAAGTTAAGCAAAGAAAAGTGAAGAAAAAAAACGAGAGAAAAAAAATACGAAGAAAAAATACCCGTCCTCTGAAGCAAGGACTCCTTCGGCAGGTGCTAAGAGGCCCTGGGGAGAGGCTCTCGGCG
>NC_051400.1:31588325-31588493 GCF_015228065.2 Penaeus monodon
CGTCGCAGGCTCCGCGTGGCCTGAGAAACTGACAGGAATCTCGGCTGTTAATTCACTTCCTTATAAGACTATCTGAGCTGTAAGTAATGTAATGAGGTCTTTTTTTAGTTCATCCGTGTGTGTTTGCAGAGGAAAAAATACATAAATAAAAACAACTCTATTCAAGAA
>NC_051400.1:31588850-31589502 GCF_015228065.2 Penaeus monodon
AAATACTTCAACAATTGTGCAAAATAAATGTGGAAATATTCTGATTATTATCCATCGAGTGTGGGCGAGGAACGAGCCTTAGACACGACAAAAACCTTTCCCTTTGTCCTTGCATTCCAGCCATGGCATCCCCTCACGCCGCGCTCTCTCCCCTCTCTTCTTTCCCCTCTTTCTCCTCTCTCCTCTCTCCCCTTTCTATTCTCTCCCCTCTCTCCCTCTCTACATTCTCCGCTCTCTCCTCTCTCCTCTCTCTCTCCTCTCCCCTCCCCCCTCTCTCCTCTCACTCTCCTCTCTCCTCTTTCTCTCCCTTATCACACCATCCCATCCCTCTCTCTCAATCCCAGACCCATCACCTTTCTCCTTCACCCCATCACCTCTATCATCTCTCTCCCTCAACCCATCTCCATCATTCTTCTCCTTTGTTCTACTCCCATCATTCCTCTCCCTCCTTCTGTCCCTATCATCTCTCCCTCAACCCATCTCCATCATTCTTCTCCTTTGTTCTACTCCCATCATTCCTCTCCCTCCTTCTGTCCCTATCATCTCTCCCTCAACCCATCTCCATCTTCCATTTTCCAAATAGGCCTACCTTCCAAGCTTCTCTGCAAATACGTGGCTCCTGTTCCTTTCCCCAGGCCCGTTCCTTAGAACA
>NC_051400.1:31589731-31590081 GCF_015228065.2 Penaeus monodon
GTTATCTCACTATCATTCACTGAACTGGCCCCACGCCTATTATCGTCTGGGCCGGACAGTGGCCACGGTTGCTTAGCACGAGGTGCCCCTCCTTCAGCAGGGTGCATATCGTGGCCAAGACCCCGCTTGAGGACGAAACTTCTGCCAGAACAGATTACGAGCGAGCGACCAGGACACATCGAGGGCAGGAAAGAGTTACAGTAGAAAGGAGAAGAAGAAGGACGGAGTTGCAGGAGCAGGGAGTGGAAGTTTGAGGGAAGTAAAGCAGGAAGGAGTCGGGGTAGAAAAGAGTTGAAAAAGTAGGAAGGAATGAAAGAACTCAGGAGTTGAAGTGGGAAGGAGTTGAGATC
>NC_051400.1:31590199-31590972 GCF_015228065.2 Penaeus monodon
GAGATGCAGCAGAGAGGAACTGAAGATACTGACGTTGAACACTTCAATGGACTGGAAAGTGAATAAATTAAGTAACTTGACAAGACACTGATGCTGAACAAGGCGCTGAGCAGTGAACAGTAATCTGGACCGAAGAAGCTGAGTAGGAGACTAGCACTGTACCGAAATCGCCATCGCCCTGCTTGCCTGCTCTCCATACAATCTGTCGCCCAGCCCCTGCCAGCACACAACTTGCGGTATCGGCCAGGCGTGACTGCAGCTTGGAACCGCATTCAGTTTAGGATTTAAAAAAAACCCTGGAGGGTGGAGGGTGGGGGGCAGGGTTTCGAACTGCAATAATCTCTAACGATTTCAGCATAAAGTTGTTATAGAGAAAATGGTTCCGATGAATAAATTAATAAACAAAGACCGGAAATCGCCAGTGGACCTCGTACGACAACTTTCCTGTCGATTTCTGGTTGCACATTGCCACTCATATCACGTGACGTGTCGTACAGGGATTTTTGTTCAACATTCGTGACTCAGCAAGAAAGAAACAGTTGTATTCAGCCCTTTATTTGTTCAATTTTCATCTAGGACCTACAGTTTCTCATTCCAAATCAAATAAATAAATAAAAATTCCAGCCAGAGAGATAAGACCACGAAACTACCTGTAGAACACCTATCCATTTAAATCCATTTGTTGCTTCCTGTTTCGCACACTTCAAGGCGCCAATCCCAAACCTGTTCAAACCAGAAAGCAATAAATAACGCGCGACCAACAAAATTCGTCC
>NC_051400.1:31590999-31591445 GCF_015228065.2 Penaeus monodon
CGCCATTAACAAATGTACAATATTAAAAAAAACGAGAGTAACGCCCTACGCGGAGAGCGAGCGGTAAGACGGCTCGACAGGTCGTGAAATCCTCGACACACATCCAAAACACGATCCCAGACAAGAATTTCGATTCGGGAGAAACGCCGATTACTCATGATGTCTTATGCACGCGGATCGACACAGGCTTAGTGGGCGTGGCGAAGAATGGGTGGGCGGGGTTGAGGCACGGCTTGAAGGGGTGGGGGGGAGCCAAGACGAAGGCAGGCTATGGGGCTGTGGGCAGTTTATGGCACTGTGGGCGGGCCGGGAGGGAAGGGCGGCGCTGCGAGGATCAATAAGGCAGCGGGCGGGAAGTCTCGACACTCTGGCGCTACTCGGGTTATTTCAGTCGGACCGTAATGTCACCAGTCCACGCCCTGGCCGCCTCCGTCAGTCGCTCGGCG
>NC_051400.1:31591658-31591835 GCF_015228065.2 Penaeus monodon
CAAACATGGACTGACATTCCTCCGTCACCTAAGTATACCGGTTTTTTGTTCACCCACTCATCAACGTAAACAACTAACAGTCTTATCTGCGACGAGATAAGAAAAAAATAGCTCAAGTATCCTAACAAAAAAGAATATTCCTTTTTCTTACAAATTCCATCTTTTTCAATGAATGAA
>NC_051400.1:31591899-31592309 GCF_015228065.2 Penaeus monodon
TTAAGTGGGAAAATAAGAAAAAACGAAATAAAACTGTGGAGGTCTTGGCAGGGTGGGTGGAGTCAACGGCAAAGGGGGCGGGCTATAGGGAGGAGACATGGATACAGTCGAGAATTCAAGGTCTATCGTATTACTGACCTACCCATCTACAACCCGCATAAAATAGTACTTTCTCCACTTTCTAGCAATCTTTTGTTCTCCCTTTTCCTGTTTTCTATTTTTTTAAGAATGACATAGTAACTGTGAACATGATCCTTTGGTGTACAAGGAGAGACCGTCAAAGTTTACCCGAGAGCTGTTTCAAGGTCATACAATTGGCCCGCGAAAAGAGTCAGAGATTGTTTATCCTTAAGGAATGCACGATGCTAGACAGAGGGATAGATTTAAGAATGGAGGGAGGGAGGCAACAA
>NC_051400.1:31592406-31592482 GCF_015228065.2 Penaeus monodon
GACAGACAGAAAGACACACAATTACATGTATGTAAAACAACCCATTATGCAATCCTCGTCAATGAATGGCGCGTTA
>NC_051400.1:31592546-31592718 GCF_015228065.2 Penaeus monodon
ACAACCCTTCTGTTTAATGTAAAATATGACATTGCACTTGAAAGGACAATTCAGAATTTCCGAACTCTTATCGAATATCCGGAAATGACAGGCAGGGTTTTCACACCGGATACTACTAGAAGAATTGGCTACAGACCATAGATCTATATAATAGTAAAAAAATAGCAATAAC
>NC_051400.1:31592899-31593300 GCF_015228065.2 Penaeus monodon
GCAAAACAGAAGTCATAATATCTTGACAATGGTCACATTCAGCCCACAAGCTGCCATCATAAGCCTTAATAAAACACAGTGCCATCCCCGCGTCTCAAGACAGTCCCCTACCGTGATGCTGTGAAGATCTTGTCATTATCTTACATCTTACACATCTCAGCGGCATCTCCCCCAAAACATAAATATCGCACAGTAAACACTTTCGATTAAAGTACAAAAAAGGAAACCAGGGAATTTGAAGAAAAGGGAAAAAGTTGCGGGGCCGAGTAAAGTGCCGGAGGGGTCAGGCTGGGAGATAGGGGGAGGGGGAGAAAACCAGGTCTCTACGCACAGCCGAGGTGGGTCGCGGACAAGAGGCCTATGCTGGCGGTGAATAGCAAAAAGAAAAAAAAAACACCAGC
>NC_051400.1:31594491-31594619 GCF_015228065.2 Penaeus monodon
CCCTACCAATCACCTGAGTCCACAACCACACCCACATCGTCAACGCCATTTACTAATTTTCCTTATTTTCCTCATGTCCTAGTTCCCCCTTACTATATCTTTCTCTCCCTCCCAAACCTTCCATTCTA
>NC_051400.1:31594724-31594972 GCF_015228065.2 Penaeus monodon
CATGCACTCATCCCTCCTCTGTACCCCCTCCCCTTCGCCAAATTACCTGCAACCTGAAATAGCCTCCTATTACAAGTAAGCCCTTTGCACCAGCTGAAATAACTAGCTGAACCACCTGTTGTGACCAGTGCGTCACCTGTAGCTTCGCGCGCACCATCTCCAGCGCTCTTTCCCTCTCGTGCCGTGTGTGCGCAGAAAGCATGAATGCAGCCGCTGTCTTGGGGTGGGGGTTGCGGGTTAATTCTGCC
>NC_051400.1:31595558-31595862 GCF_015228065.2 Penaeus monodon
TGAAACCAGCTGTAGCTTTTTGCAAATGTATGTGACCAGTTACGTTTCCTTACAAGAATCACGGTGGTATTTGTATAAGTGATACTACAAGGGAATTCTCACCTCTATAAGCCAAGTCATTTACGCGTTTTCATGGTACTGTCTAATTTTATTCTGAATGTATACTGTGTAATTGCAGGGATGGGACCGCAAACACAACATAAATATGAATCATTACGGTTATGTCATTCCCATACGTTACACTAACTTCTTCACAAATGTAAACTAAATTAACCTTTTTTCCTCTCCGTACAGTAATCGCGCA
>NC_051400.1:31595887-31596970 GCF_015228065.2 Penaeus monodon
TGCCTTGCATTCCATCGTAACTAGTCGAAGCATTATAGCATGTGGTTCTCATCACGATTCTCTTTAACTCACCCCCACCCGTCCCCCACCCCTCTCATACTATCTCCACGCCCCTCAGACTGCCCTCATTTTCTTCCCTACACATCCCTAACCCCCATACCCTTCCCCACAGTTCATCCTCCCCCAATTTCTTCATCACCCATTTTCTATCCCATATCGCCCCCCCTCCCCCCAGCCACACCGACCACTGACACCCGAGGTCCACCCGAGACCAGCGCATACCATTATAGGGTATGAAAGTTGCCAGTTCGAGATATCTCTGCGTTGCATTTCAGCTATTGCTAGACACGTTTACAGTGTGAGGCGAAATGACTTTAATTTCAGACCCCGAGACATTTTTCTCCTTTCATCATTTATCCTAATAGGCCTATATTCCAAGGACATCGATTTTCCCCCTATTTTCTCCTATTCCTGGCCCGTTCTCTACATTCTCGCCATCCTCACCACCGTTTCCCTAAATCCATACTTCCCTTTTCCTACTGCTATACTTTACTTTAGGAGAAATAATTCTCTACCATATGTGCTACCATGGCAACACACAGATTACTACATGCGAGTAAACGATCTCCCTTCACTCTGTTCATATTTTATTCGTTTACACCCTGTAGCACTCGCAACGCTTTATATAAATATCACAACTTCAATTGGAGTTTGTTGTACAATTGGTTTTCTTTCGAACGTTATGTGATGCGATTAATGCAATTATTGACCTTATTATTTTCTTATATTTGTGGTTACACTATCTGTGTGTGGGCTTGTCAGTACAAGCGCAAGTTCTGTTTTGGATCTGTGTATATAAATGTGCGTATGTTACATCTATATGCACGTAGTAAGTATGGGTAATATTGTAAAGACGGATTACATAATTACCTTACCAAGTAGGAATAATTTAACGGTGAGTCATATCCTCTTTCTTTAATAAATGAATGACACTTATCTCTACAGTAGAAATATATTCCTAACTATCTATGCGTTCGAATGTACTTATAAAAGGTAACTTTTGCATAAGTAAGCAAGGATAAC
>NC_051400.1:31597658-31599106 GCF_015228065.2 Penaeus monodon
CATAGCCATCTATTTCTATGGCTGATATTATCGCCCTTTCCCGATATTGAGGCATGGAGCATACCTCCATTCTTTGGAAAGTTTGCCCTTGCTTATGGTAACATCAGGAAAAATTGTCATTGCCTTACCATCGGAAGTTTACAATGTTGATCATGTGACCGGATACTGGACGGAGAACGTGACGATGTCGGTTCGGTTTGCCAGTACATGCGGCCTCACCCCAACCTAACCTTAGCTGGCAGGGCTGTATATGCATGATGATTCAATTGAACGCACAGTGCACTCTACTCGCGCATTCGGTTAGTTTAACTTTCGCAATGCTTGGCAATAAAACGATCTAAATACTTGAATTCGAATTTCAAAACTTTTAGGAATCCCGTGAACAAAACACGTGGGTATTCTAGTAAGTAGGCCTATATATAGCGACTGCAAATGATTTCCTTTGCCCTGCACTTGCATGATTTTAAATTCCTTTCCGATAAAAGAAAACCTGTATGTCGAAGCCTAGGCCAGAGAACTGGGAACGAACACGTAAACCAGCTAGGCCTGTGCTATGCCTAAACCAGAGTCTTCAGTCCAACACATACCTGACACCACGAGAGCTTCGTTTGGTCCGACGGTGTGTATGTTGCCCATGTTGTCTAGCTTGTCTTCGCCGTGTTCTCCTGTCGCTCGAAGAGGTTACAAATATCGGAGGGTGAGGAACGCGTCCCAAACTGCGCTATGTAAACATGCAGACGACGCCCTGCGCTTCTTCCAATCCGCGACTCCTCATACAAACAGCGCTTCTCTGAAGTTGGAATCTCACACTCACAGCATATCTATCCCTCGTGACCTCTTGCGCAAGACACCGTCGCGATACCCCGATTCTCGCGTAACAGATCGGAAGCACTCGTTATCTCAGATTTTAAGGTATTTCGAACGTGGGAAGGACGAGCAACACCTAGACCGTGACACTACACACGCCAGACTGAGAAGGGGAGGGCGACGCGCACCCAAGACTGTGTGTGTGCGCTGCGTCAAGACAGATGTCGTTCGGCCGTTTTTACTTCTGCCTTTTTCTCCTCTCTTTCTTTTTAGTAGTCTCACTTGCTCTCTTCTTCTAAAGTTGTTTTGTTTAGTCTCTCTCTTCTTGTACTATGCAGTTTAGTAATGGCGGTGTGTTTTGTAAATTTCATTGCGTGAGTTTGTGGTTACGAGAAGTTGGCAGTCTTACTAGGAAAGAATAGGCGTAGGTCATGGGGTCTTATAGTAAAACATGGCTATTAAGTAAACCTGAAAAAGACAAGATAACATTTCTTCGGTTTCACAATATGAACCTTTAACAAGATATTGCCATTCATAAAATTTCATCGCGTGATTTCGAAATTCCGATAACGATATCTTATCAGGAATATGTCACTACTTTGATTTTATGGTCTTACAAGTGAATTCACAATTTTCATCGA
>NC_051400.1:31601304-31601508 GCF_015228065.2 Penaeus monodon
TTCCATTTCAGTCACGTGAGGTAAATTCGCCATGGTTCTCCTATATCGTTCACGTCGCTATCCGTTAATATAGGAATCTGATTCACATAAAAAGATTGCTGAAAAGAATATTAAACTTTATTGCGTTTTCGTCAAAGTCATAAACAATATTGTTCTCTTTAGTGTAGATTATTCACCATTTCTTTCTACAATAATTATATACTT
>NC_051400.1:31601547-31601917 GCF_015228065.2 Penaeus monodon
CACATAGATTACAGTTTATATACGCTAACTATAATTCCTGACATGATATATCTAAAAGCGACATTGCTGTGAGTGACAGGTATTACACACTATTTATAGATTTTTAACTTGCCAATAACATGAAAATTCGGTATCTGTAAACAACATATGGTTTTATAGGCAATATACAACAGCCGATGTGTTGAGATAACTGACATTGCTTTCTTGAACATTTGACCTCCCAGCTACATATGTAGTCTTTTTATTGAGGTTTATCAGTTTCATAATATTTATGGGATATATCTAACTTGGGCAAGCCAGAGTATATTGTTTAGTGTACCCTGTGTTTGGTTTCACTTTTTCCCGTTTTTTTTTCTCTTATTTTACAGAA
>NC_051400.1:31601951-31602036 GCF_015228065.2 Penaeus monodon
TTTTTTTTCTTCTTCTTCATCCTTAACTCCTGATGCCTAAAATCCAGATGTTTATTTTCATATATTCTTAAATATTATCTTGAAC
>NC_051400.1:31602058-31602153 GCF_015228065.2 Penaeus monodon
GACAGAAATCAAAGAAGTGATGAACTTACTACATTCAGAAATTATACTGACCTTGATCTCGATCAGAATTCGATGCATGTTTAATGTTTATATGC
>NC_051400.1:31602293-31602489 GCF_015228065.2 Penaeus monodon
TTTTTTTTTTTTAACACCCTTCCTTAAACCCTAATGCCTTAAATACAGAACTTTATTTTCATATATTCTTAAACATTATCACCCAAAATAATAGATCTGGTTATACACAGTAAAACGCACTCAATATGAATATAAGAATCAAACAGTCCATTAAATACTGCTGTCAACAGGGTGGCAAATGGTAGCAGTAATGCAG
>NC_051400.1:31603598-31603718 GCF_015228065.2 Penaeus monodon
TAAATGTCTTTAAAAATGCCATGCATGATAAATATTAGGATCAGCAATTCGACAACAAAATTGAGGATGTAAATAGTCTTACAATCAAAATTTACAAACAGACGACGAGAAAGTTTATGA
>NC_051400.1:31603865-31604358 GCF_015228065.2 Penaeus monodon
CATGTCGAAACAAAAAATACAAAAATAAAGATTGACCAGGTGATGGCAACGTTACAAATCTACATGCAAATCAGGTTCCAGGTTTCTAAAAGCTTGTCCGCGGGAACCGGTGGTTGTGATGTATAAATTATGCGGGTATGACAACATATGCTGGCGTTTTTTCCACCCCTATGTGCACTAGGTAATGCAGTGTTGCCTCTATAATTAGAGAGATGCTGATGTAGAGACTTTGGCATTTGCTTTTGTATAGCATTGCGTGATGTGCTTGTTTAGCGCGAACAGGGAGGAGAAAAGGGAGCAAGGAAATGACGAGAATGAGACAATTATTTTGTATATTTTTTCCATAAAGGATGGGGGTTATTGAAGCGATAACTATGTAGTAAATAACATCAGTCTATGATTATTCTTTAAACGATAAATTCGCTTTCTAACGTCAAAGTATTTATCACAGTGCTACTCCGTGGTATTTAACGCCCAAAAATTAGTATCAGTC
>NC_051400.1:31604812-31605219 GCF_015228065.2 Penaeus monodon
TCGTATTATTGGTGAAAGCAATGCCTTCCGTTATTTCCTAAGATTAGAGTAAAATGCAATTTTCACTATCAAAAATAAAAATAATAAACTCTTGTATGGCTGTCCATTGTTCATGAAAACGTTGAAATATTTAATGTATCTATCAACCGATACTAACCTGTTGCTAGTATAAGTAAACAGTTATTTTTATTGATACAAATAAATAGCTGATTAGTAACTGTTGCAAAGGGATTAATCGTGGGCGCCTACTCAGGTTGCAAGTACAGCATATCATTTGCAAAGGCGTATACGGTATCATGTGAAAATACGAAGGGAAGAAAGGTTGCAAAACAATAAATGTTTAATGTTTGCAAAGGCGTATACGGTATCATGTGAAAATACGAAGGGAAGAAAGGTTGCAAAACAAT
>NC_051400.1:31605317-31606292 GCF_015228065.2 Penaeus monodon
TTTCAATATATGCAGTATTCCATGTGACAGGAACAAGATAAACTTGCATTAGCTATGCTGTCTCAGTCATATTACCAGTATAATTGAGAAAGTTTCATCAAAAACACAGAAAATTGAGAAGAGTAAAATACATAATTCACGTGTTACTTTATAAAATAGATTGAATAGTAATTGATCCATCGATAACAAGTTCATGTGGGAGAGGTATTACCTTATATATAAGCTGTTTAAGGCAACTGAGCTTACGAGTTTATGAATGGAAGCTTGATTGAGAGTGCTCCTTACACACGCTATGTACTATACTGTTCATTGCCATACGCCCTCTCTATGAACTATATTCTTTTGTATATATCAATTCACTAAATATTCATATGCGGTCTTTTTTCGGTGTTGATTTTGTTTTTGCAGGTGTTATCAGTTATGCAGCCATTTCTCATCACCCGTTTCGGTGAACAACACAGACGGCAGGCAGTAATAAATCTCCATTATAAAATCCTCATTATGTTTGTTCAGCTGTTCGAGTGTATCAGGTTAGCGCTCAGGACGTAACAAGTGGAACTCTCATAGTATGAAGCTCTCCCAACAAACTCAGCTGCTTGATCAAGATCGAATAGCCATAAGACTGAAACTGATAAAAATGGAATGAATGCTTAAAAAAAAAATCAGTTTGTAATATAGATGCGCTTTTTAAGAACCTGATGTATTATCTGCAAATTCTTGAAATTCGTAAGTTCTAAAGCTGAAACTCTCCATTTCGGCAAATGTTTCACAGACATTGAACGTAAATCTGATCTTGGCAAAATTCAAAGAAATAAAAAGGTTCTTGCCAATTTTAAAGTCATCAAAAGCGAGGAGTAAAAAGTCTAGTTTCAGATAATACAGTGTCCAAGATTTCAACCTTTGTGCGATAAGTTTTGAGTAGTTGGCTTTACTGATTGCTTGAAATGTAACCTTAAGCGTTTTATCCTCGCTGAG
>NC_051400.1:31606920-31607224 GCF_015228065.2 Penaeus monodon
TCCTAGCACAGAGTAACACTAGTTCTTAAAAAGTGTATACGTCGATAAAGTGATAAAACTCTCCCGTGATTCATTAACGAAATAGATTAATATTTTTCCTTCATCTTGAGTTGTGTTTTAAAGGGAGGTGCATTTAAACATGCCCTTGTTTCACATTGTATGATACAGCGAGATGCATGAAATGCAGAAAATACTGATCCAATCATACGAATAATAACTAATGTAATATTGGGAGGAAACGAGCATTATGCTAATCTCTGTCCACTTCGAACCGCCATGATCATTATACTTCCATCCATCCATT
>NC_051400.1:31608661-31610234 GCF_015228065.2 Penaeus monodon
AATATTTCACAGTAGGAAAGTTGTCTCTTAATTGTGGCTATGATTTCTAATGCAGATTTTTGGATTCCCAAATATTTTTTTTTCTATGTGATCAAAATTACGTGTGCATTCAACCAATGTAAGAAAATAGGTAAACATTTATATCGACTTTTTTAGTTGTGAAATATCGTGTGTTTACGTCCATGATATAATCTTTCGAAAGATGTAGTACCTAAGCGTTAAATGAGAGTCTATAGTATTTTGAAAATTATAACTATTTGTAAGGATTATTTTTTATATTCAGTGTATAACATAATCAAATAATGTAATATATTTAGTGAAAATATGATCCATGAAAATCTTGACGCTCTTATATTGAGAAAAAAATACACATTTAGACTCTCAATATATGTTTTGACAGAACAGCCTTGCCAAGCGAGAAGAGAAACGCTCAGAAAGAATACTATTTATTTTGGACGCTAAATCGAAGGTATGGACTACTACCACATAGAATACATCAGATACCCATACTTTGTGTAGAAACATATCAAACCGCGACCTCAAAGCATGTGAATTGGGGCACTTTAAGAGTAAAATTAGCCGAAACGAGCTCGCTGGGACTTCCGCGCTCGGTATACTCGTATCTATAATTATGACTAAGGAAAGGAGGTATTTAAATTTCCTTCGGTTAGAAGGGCAAAATAGTCGCTTCTTTTTCATGCATTTTGTCATATCGATGACTGGAATATACTGGTGCTTAATAGGTCCAAAGACTTAGGTAACGTTTATTTTCGTGTTGTAGAGATGTCGTTATTCAACGTGTTCAAATAAAGTATTTTTTATATTTTTTTAAGGCCGGAAGTTTATTTTTTGAACAAAAAATAAACTCTGAGTTTGTCTAATTATGTGTAGTATGTTCTGATTATTATATTTTTTGTATTTTCTGTTGTACGGTTGTTTTTTCTTATAACTCAGCTTCAGTTTGAGGAATATGGGTTGAAATATATAAATGTAATTGTTGCATGCTATATATAATGATTATATGCATTAGGAATGATATACAGATATTATGTGACAGGTGATATATGTGAGAACACCCTCTTTGATATATTTTGGTGACATGTAAAGATGTTTTGATGAAATTTGCTGTCCTCTGCTGGCCTTGCAGAAATCGGCGCGGCCTTCGTGCCTGTTGGTGCTCTGGTCGGCTAATCTGGTAAGATAGAATTTGGAGATATTCCTGGTGATTTATTGTCTAATGAGGGGCTAGCCATATTTTGCCAAAATATAAGTAGAGGTTTGTGGGTCCTTGTTTGAACATGAAGCACAGAGGCCAACATGATCAATTAACCCTGCGCTATTGTTATGGGAAGTTTGAGGCCCCTTCCAGTCATTATTTCTCTCTTGCTGATGCAGTCCATTTGTATACTTAATCTGTATGTAGTAATACAAAACTAATTGACATATTACAGGAATGAGTTCTGAAATCAGTATGTTACTCACTGATGCAATTTAAACATTATAAGCAACTAAAAAAAAAAAAAAAATGTTTGTGCATTTAGATGCTTATTACAGGTACAATGTGAGTCCACTC
>NC_051400.1:31610273-31610574 GCF_015228065.2 Penaeus monodon
CACACCATACAGAATGAGAATATATTAAATATAGAGTGCTATACCTCTGTGATCTGCTATATGTTTAGGTTAGGATGCCAAACATAAACCTAAATTAGCCATTACTAAACATGAAGTTGAAAGTCACCAACTCTCTAAAAGACAATAGAAATCTTACACAATTCAAATGGTTACTTTTATGCATATCATTAACCTATTTACAATGAAAAAAAAATTCAAATAAAGTTTGATGAGGCTATGGGTATCAGTGCACACCACTCCACATGTGGGTTATTCCACATTTGGGTTATTGTCCAGGTTT
>NC_051400.1:31610938-31611653 GCF_015228065.2 Penaeus monodon
TGTCCAGGTTTTGGCCAGTTTCCAAGGTGTATTTCCAGCTGTGACAAGATAAGATATCACCTGGTGTAAACAGGTAAAGTGTGGTCAGCCAGTGTAGAAAGAGAAAAGTTTGTAGTAGTGGTAAAGAAAACATAAGACCAGGCTTAGGTATAAAAAATTATCTATCCATAGTTAATGTAAGCTCACAATCACTTATTCAAAGTGTTTCAACATGTGTATATAGCAATGCTATGGTGCTAATATTTCACACTCCAACTATGGGCATCAAATCTCTATCCTTAAATTATGTAAGGATAGAGCTTGTACTGAACTGAATTGAATTAGAAGATTGCAAATTTACACTAAATGATCAGAAAACAAAACCTGGGCATGAGACAAATAGAAGGCAAAATAAATTATAGAAATTATATAATTGAAAAAGTTGATAATGAGTAGTGTCAGATAAATTGCTACATAAACAAATGATGAATGGGTAGTATATATATGAATGAATATTACCTCTACATTCTGAGCTGCCATGGCCAAGCATATAAATAGGTTCCTGCCCCAACCAAGTCACCTCAATAAATTGTCAACATATGAAAAGTGGGGTATAGGGAAGGTAAATAAGTATGCTTGGTATAGTTTTGCCTCCTTTAGTCTCAGAGCTACAGAATTATTCCTCCCTTTCCATCCATATGCTTCTTCAAACCCACTTTGCTCTCTCCCATCCAGT
>NC_051400.1:31611673-31612149 GCF_015228065.2 Penaeus monodon
ATCGACACCCTCCAAGATATCAGACATCCCCTCATACTGTCTCCTCATAGTGACATTATATTCTTTTACATTATGTATTTTATATATGTCCAAGTACATGATTTATAGCAGTATAAGATGTGAGAAATTTATATTTATTGCAGTATGTTGTTTATTTATATGGTTTTGTATGGTTTTTCCATTTCCTCTCTTGCGCAAGTTATCTTTTTCAACATTGGGTTTGTGGTTGGGCATGGTAAGGGTAGGTCCAGGATTTGTAGATATCAAGGGTTGAGTAAGGCACATATACTTGCTTGTGACAAGAAGAATCAATGCAGGAACCTTATCTACCAGATAAGTATGGGAAAAAAAAAATTGTGATTTAAAAGATTTGTAAATAGTTTTGCTTTACTGCCTTTACAATTAAAATATATACATATATTTATTGGACACGTAAGTAATGTTGCTCTTTTCTAGGATAAGTTATAAATTAGTGG
>NC_051400.1:31612377-31614504 GCF_015228065.2 Penaeus monodon
CAGGTTAAGAACCCCTGCTATAATTTATACTTACAAAGTTATTTTTATGATATATAATGCAGCATCCATGAATGCAAATATAATTGTTTTTTAAAACTAACCTACAAAGAATATGGAAAAAGAAAATCTCTAGAATGAGCCATATAGAAAACAGAGTATTAGTTAGATTATGTAGGGTACTATTTTAAAATTAGTTTGCTTCTTTACTGTTCTTTCTATTACTTACTTACTTTTTTTAATCTCCATAATGAGGAGGCTAATTCTATTTATTTGATTATTTTTCATAGACGGCTTTACTTTAATATGAAAAATATGATATTCAGTCAACCACAATGTATTATCATTAATCCATTTCAACATTCTGCAGGTAATTGCAAGGCACTGGTGAAAACAAAACCATGGGTGACTGCAGCGATCTTGACCGTCAGATTGAGCAGCTGCGGCGCTGTGAGGTCATAAAGGAAGCAGAGGTCAAAGCACTCTGCGCCAAGGCACGGGAAATCCTTGTGGAAGAGAGTAATGTACAAAGAGTGGATTCACCTGTTACAGTAAGTTCATTCAGTTCTGTTTTTTTCTTTTTTCCTTTGATATACATTTATCAATCTATGTAAGATATGTGTGCATTTATGTGTACACATATACCTATACCTAAATATGATATTTTTAAGCTAGCATTAGAATACAAACCTAAATTATATTATTTCAAAATGTAATATGCGATATGAAGTATTTTTGATTTGACACCTGTAATATCTTGTATTTAATAATTTCAGGTATGTGGAGACATTCATGGACAGTTTTATGACTTAAAAGAATTATTTAAAGTTGGTGGAGATGTGCCAGATACCAACTACCTCTTTATGGGAGACTTTGTTGACAGAGGCTTCTATAGTGTGGAAACTTTTCTCCTACTTTTAGCACTGAAAGTAAGAAGTAGCACAAGTTATGCTTGAGTGTTTAGGAACATGTGTTGTTAGGTGTAATATTTATGTTTCTTTGATTAAGGTAACAGCTTGAAATTTAATCTACATTAACTTATTGCACACGAACAAGTTATTTCAGTTTTGAATCTCCCACGCAGGTTCGATACCCAGACAGAATCACATTGATCAGAGGCAATCATGAGTCACGACAAATTACTCAAGTATATGGTTTCTATGATGAGTGTTTAAGAAAATATGGAACCATCACAGTATGGCGATACTGCACAGAAATTTTTGACTACCTATCACTGTCTGCTATTATTGATGGCAAGGTAAGAAGTTTGTATGAGCCTGTTGAAGAGGGTTTCCAGATGGGAATCTTGATGAGAGAAAGTATACTGAGAGGAGAAAGTAACCACACATTACTTGGAATAATGGGTGCTTTCATTTTCAGTGATGTCTAGAATATTTAGTATCACTGCCTGTGTTTACAGTGTTACAGATATTTTAGATTTAGAAGAGGAAAGTATGGTGAACATTCTTTAGAAGTAATGTGTTCTAAATATCTCCCAGAGTAATGTTGTAGTAGTCTATAATTTTAGTTGGCTTTGTAACCTTTACATTGCTAGCTCTCTACTGCACAACATTGAAAATTTGTATAGCTGTTGTGTGTGACTTCAATTTTCTGTAATGAAAATATGAGGTGGAAAGTGGAACTTAAGAAATTTTTTAAATATTTATTATATCAGTGAATATTTTTCTCATTTAGTATTGTCCATATTCTTTTTCCATAGATTTTTTGCGTACACGGAGGTTTATCACCAAGCATTCAAACACTAGATCAGATACGTACTATTGACCGCAAGCAGGAAGTTCCCCATGATGGCCCTATGTGTGATCTCTTATGGTCTGACCCTGAAGGTAAGTTTCATTTCAGGAAACTGAGAAAATGGGTGAATAGTAATCAAATGAATAGAAAGCTTTAAAAGATTAGAGCATAAAAAAATACTTGGTATCTGATACAGTAATAACCATATTTCAGAATGAAATTCATGTACCTTTTTGCCAAAAATACTAAAGATTTACCAAAAAAAATTGCCTAATTATTCATTTTTAGGTGTTATTTGTTCTGTGAGCCTCAACTAACTCATAGTGTTTTTGATGAGCAAAAAGACAAAATTATATAATGTAAGAATGTATGTGT
>NC_051400.1:31615048-31616205 GCF_015228065.2 Penaeus monodon
GTATTTATACTACACAGCTTGACAGACAGGCTGCTATTACAGATGGTGATCAGGGTTTAAGTAACAGATGAGAGAAATTACATGGACATAGTGTATATATGAATTTGAAATTATGGCAAAGCATTTTATTTTAAAGGAGATTTTTCAGACTTGCTGGGTGAGGGATTCTGTTTTGGCACATTGTGCATTCAGCACTTCTCCTTAAGGTTTATCAGCCTTTTTTAAGTTTGAAAGAAAGTTACATCACTGGAAAACATATTTTCTAAAAGTCATTAGTTAAAGATAATGAATGTTCCTTTTTTCTGAAGTGGCAGTTTGAATTACTGTGGCCAACTTGACAACAGTAGAAACACCCCAGGACAGTTTTTTATTTATTATCAATTGTATATAGCCTCTGCTACATATAAATATTAATATTGTATGAGCAGCATTTACTTAACCCAAAAACTGCAAACTAGCTTGGTTTTCTCTTCTGCTGAAAAATGACATGATTTTTCCTAATTTCACCATGGAGAGTTTTGTAATAGACATTTGAAGACATTAGTTTTATTCACCTGAAAATATCTATTTCCTTGTCAGGAGTGTCCAAAGTTGAAAAGAAATTTTCACATTTATTCCTCATATATGAATGATTCAGGGGATAGATTATAATACTGTGGTGTGCAGAGGCTAGAAATATAGAAGGAGGAAAAAATCTAGAGTTTGGCTGGGTGAAGTATGCCATTCATTATAAGAAGTGCTATACACATTTCTCCTTATTCACAAGAAGATGAAGGTGGGAAAATACAACGGTCAGTCAGAGAAGGGACTTTGAGGGAAGTAGTGTATGTAGGATTTTGATAGGGTTGTGGCTGATTCATAATAAGAAGGAAAAAATCCCACCAGATTTTGACATGCTGTCCATGACTGTGGCAAATGGGACAATAGGGGTTGATTTGTTTTTACATCTTTTTCAGATACTCAAGGCTGGGGTGTGAGTCCACGAGGAGCAGGCTATCTCTTTGGCTCAGATGTTGTAGCACAATTCAATGACACAAATGGCATAGACATGATATGCCGAGCACATCAACTGGTCATGGAAGGATATAAGTGGCATTTTAACAACACAGTACTAACCGTTTGGTCAGCACCGAACTATTGTTACAGGTTAGTTTACC
>NC_051400.1:31617674-31617760 GCF_015228065.2 Penaeus monodon
AGAAAGAAAGAAAGAAAATTATTTCACTGGAATACATATTTTCTAAAAGTTATTAATAAAAGTTAGCAAGTAGTTGTTTTATCTTT
>NC_051400.1:31617939-31618347 GCF_015228065.2 Penaeus monodon
GAAAGAATTTTCACAAGATTGTTGACAAATTGATGTACTCTGAGAAATCAAAAATACTGTACCAGGCTAAAGAACGTTTTGTAATAGTTATATCCATACATGTACCTCATTAATGTGATTCTCATCCTTTCGTAGATGTGGTAATGTGGCAGCCATTTTAGAGCTGGACGAAAATCTCAAACGGGACTTCACAATATTTGAGGCAGCACCACAGGAGAGTCGAGGCATACCAGCAAAGAAGCCTCAAGCAGACTACTTCCTTTAGGATTTTTCTTTAGAAAAGTTGCAGTATTGCTGTGTAGGATATCTTTCACTCATTCTGTGAATCAACTTACACTTGCTGCTTTGGCACAAGGTGCTACGAGACTTATGGGCATGGTATGATTCATTATTTTCATTTTTTCATGT
>NC_051400.1:31618528-31619038 GCF_015228065.2 Penaeus monodon
AGCATGTCATTTATCATAGCTATTATTTTTTATATTTTAATATTATTTTTGTTAATACCATTTTTATAATTGTCATTATTTTATTAGAAAGTCAGTAAAACCATTTTAGGAATTATTGCTATCAGAGGACCCATTATAAGTAATTATTGGGGGGAATATAGATGTCACAGATATTCGTAAAGGTTATTTTGGTGACAACTGAAATGTTAAAACATTTACTTGCTCACATGTTACTGTCTTTTTATGATGAGTGAACTACATTCTTTCCTACCTATATTAATGACATGCTTAGAATCTGTAGTTGAAATATTTCAGTGTGCATCTTAGAATGGTGTAAGCACAGTTATTTCTAAATTCCTACCGTGAGAGAATAGACAGAAAAATGTGCATTTTTGAAATGATTCCCACTTGGAAAAAGACCCA
The DNA here is from genome assembly GCF_015228065.2 of Penaeus monodon. Taxonomy (NCBI): domain Eukaryota; kingdom Metazoa; phylum Arthropoda; class Malacostraca; order Decapoda; family Penaeidae; genus Penaeus; species Penaeus monodon. Next base: position 31,618,952 of record NC_051400.1, read on the forward strand.
TCTTGCCCATCCTGACCAGTTGAATCTGTATATAGCAGGTATGAATAATCAAAGGTTCAGGCCTAGGGCAGTTTGTTGGCCTGTAAT
>NC_051400.1:31619113-31620621 GCF_015228065.2 Penaeus monodon
TCCCATCACACTCATTTCCATGTTAGATGACCTTGGAGTGCATACTTGGTATATCAAAACTCGGTAGAAGTGAAATTTGTAGGTTTTCCCCCATGTACAATGTATGAGACTTGGAAATTAAGGTTTCTTGAAGTATTTGCTAAAGTAACTTATGTGTTTCAGGTTTACTTATTAATTAAATTTATTTAGTGTTAAATTGATCTGGAAAAGTCTCATATTTGCTGTCAGAAGAATACATTCTATCTATACCAATACAGTTCTAGCCATTTTTTATACCAAGAACACTCCTCAGGTTGTTTTAGGTGTCACTGGTTAACAATGTGACATGAACTCCTTATGAGTCAGTTTGGTGCACTGAGGTGAAGCTTCACCAGAAGTGACTCATCTTTTACTGTCATCTGTACATGAAGCATAGTCCATTATTCATCCAGGGTTCTTGATTGTCATAGCTCATTGCAATTTTTTGCAAAAAAACATGAAATGTGAATGCATTATCTTTAGGAAATTATTTGAAAACTTTCTTTCCCTCCATTTTATCATCAGATGTGCAGGTTTGTGCAGAAAAGTATATATATATATAGAAGTCTGATTCTCTTTCAGTAAAGGTACTGTGAAGAAAGCAGAAAAAAATCACCAAGACTCAGGTGTTAGAAACTGACTGTCCTAAATCATTTACATTGTTCATATTGAGTAATATTGCCTGCACTGTCTTGGAGACTGAGAGTAATTTTGAACACATGACTGGAAGTACTAGTTGCAGAGGGAATCCTATTCAACCAGACTACTCATGAATTGGTATAGATATTGAAGGACCTCAGTAGCTTGTATCAGAAGGTTCTATTTCAGTCTTCTGGCAGTGTTGGGAGTGGATCATGTTGGTCACTTTCCATCTTGAAACACTGATTTGGGGGGAAAGCAGATAAGTAAAGATTTTCTTATGATTGCTGTTGATATCTTGTGTATGAAAGTATTCAGAGTAAAATGAAAATAATCCAAGCATGTAGTTTGAAAAACTGTGCAGACTTTGTTGAGCAATTGGGAAAGAGTTCCTTAAAATATCCTGACTTCTTGTCAATATCTACATATGTAATTATCTACAGCTCTAGGCAGTAAAATTTGGTGGAAATTGTGTGCAGAAATTTATTTTTTTGCAGACTACATACATTCTCTTGAAATGCCATTTTTTATATGTATACTAGTGACATACTTGATGCTCTGTCACTTTGTGATGTAATCTACTGGTATTTTAGTAACTTTTCATTATAAATATTGTACAAATATTCCTAAAGAGGAAAAGGCTCTGATAAAGCAAAAGAATTCTAGCAGGGAAGAGGACATTTAGTATTTTCCTGTAGTTCTTTGGTTTGTAAAGGAGAAGTAGTTTGTCCATTAATTTATAGACAATATAAGAAGATAATTGTTTAAAGTAGATTATCCATTAAATTGGATACAGTAAATGAGAAAACTGAAAATCTGTAAAATTCTTAAATGAAGTTTAGAAAGTGCTC
>NC_051400.1:31620666-31621843 GCF_015228065.2 Penaeus monodon
CCACAATTGGTACAATAAGTGATACTAGCCAATATATGGAAAATAAATATTACATTTCATATGGTCAAACTGACTGAAATGTAGTCAGCCACTTGCGTTAAGATGAATTTCAGAATGAAACTAGGTTTTTGTTTCCCATGCCACTGTATTTTATCATCTTTTTTCTGGGTACAGTTATCTTCCATGAACTTCAAAATGTTTCTTTACCTTTTTCTGTTTTTATTTTTTGTGCTGTTTAAATATACAAGCAAGACAGAGAATATAAAACTAACGTAGAGGGATTTATTGTTTTCACTGAGGTTTTGAACCTGTGTCTAGAACTTACATGTAAGAATGTGTAAGTGCATGTTTGCATGCATGTGTCATACATTATATTGCTATTTAGTAATGAGAAAACCAATCTCCAATATTTTTCATCGTCTAGAACAAATTCCATTGTCTCCATTAAACTTTTTTTTTTTTTTATGTTCTCATCAAGGATGTAACTGGCATGGGAGATAGATAGGTTTACTATCATGGCAGGATGAGTTTCTGGCAGTGATGGATGGCAAGTAAAGAAATAGAATAACTATCAAATATGGTAGTCTCAGCACAGGATGAAAATGGAAACTTCACATGTGTCTGATCTTTGAAGGTTTTATCATATAGTATGAATCTTTATCATGACTACGACAAAGGGCGGCACGGCATTCACGAAATTCTTGACCACTGGGATGATGTGTACAGTACAAAAGATGTGTAGCTCATATTTCACATTTATTTTTCTTTTCCTAAACCAGAAGAAAATGTCAATGGAGTCCAGCTAATAAAGATTAAAAGATCGGTATCTAGTGGCTCTTCTCTTCATTATTTTCCATTTCATGATTATGGTTATTTGTATCCTTACAAGAATTTTAAAAGGTATTGTCTGTATAAATAGTCAGCCCCAAGATAATCCCTAATAAATGAATATATTCTCCCATGTGATGTGCATTGAAGAACTACAATACATATGAATAAATTTTTTTTTATTTTTATTGTGTTTTTATTTATGATTTTAGACCCATTATGTATAAAGAAAGGGTATGCTAAATAAATAACGGGAAAGCTTTATAACATCATGTTTACTAAATTTGCAAAGAATCTCTGAGTTTCCCATGTCGCCCCCAATCCCTTGCCCGTTGTTTTGGGGGGGGTT
>NC_051400.1:31623499-31623851 GCF_015228065.2 Penaeus monodon
CCTATCCATGTGGTTGCTATATACTTCAGGTTAGTAACCATAATTCGAAATTAACGAAGTTTATTTGTTGAGAATATATCCAAAACATGAAAAAAACATATGGCAAGGACCTCACTCAGAATTAACAAGAAACTAGTAATCTTTAACAAACTTCAAATCACAAAACTGCAATGGTAGTAAAGTGGTGATAGTTGAAGGTAAACTAGCTTTGAAAACCTGTTTTCATGTTTATGTGTGTGTGTTGGTGTATTTCTAAGCAAACACATAAATGATAATTATGTAATCACAAAAAGTATCTCCTTGTGCATCTGCATATTTATTTTAAAAAAACTAGTAAACAGTTACAATATTT
>NC_051400.1:31623878-31624161 GCF_015228065.2 Penaeus monodon
TTACATCTGTCATTAGCAAAGCAGGCCATAAATAAATTTGATCTGGACTACTTGATTATGTTCTTAAGAGAACCACACATAATATTTGTACATAATGATACACACATGTGCCACGTGCATAGGAATACATGTACAAAAAGGGCATTGTCATTGGATATGAAAATTGCTTAACCATATCACACTTCTAACAAAACCTCAGTGGGATCAGCATAAACATTGGAATTTTTTAACAAATATTTTTTGGTTTCAATGTTTAGTTATGCAAAAAGACAAACCTATACTT
>NC_051400.1:31625355-31625439 GCF_015228065.2 Penaeus monodon
GTGGCGTCATTTCAACATTTTTTTGAGGAGGCAAAAGTGGGCGAGTGAAGCAAACAAGAATTTAGAAAAATTAGATAATCGGAC
>NC_051400.1:31625590-31625961 GCF_015228065.2 Penaeus monodon
TGGTCCTTGGGGGGGGGGGGGCAATATAACCTTGAGAGGGGAAACTATTCTTCCCAAATGACGCCTGTGTGTAGAATAACAAGCAGTTCCTTTTCTTTTTTCTTTTATCATTATCACTGCAACTACATCTTTCTACGTGATTGTAATTAATCAGTATTATTAGTATAATGTTTATGATGATTATGACAATTACTACAATTATCATTGTCTCTCTTTCTGCCATACAATTTTTTTTCTCTCCTCCTCACCTCACTAATATCCTCGGCACCTATGATACAGTCGCTTGAGACATGCATGTAACCACCTACCCGCATTTCATTTCATTTCATCTCACTGAAAATGTGTTAAGTGTGAATAAAGTACGAAATCCA
>NC_051400.1:31626421-31626496 GCF_015228065.2 Penaeus monodon
TTTTAAAGGATGGTTTGATTTTCTGTTTGTAAGTTATTCGAATATTGTCGACAAGAAAGTGATTTCAGGGTTAGA
>NC_051400.1:31626589-31627706 GCF_015228065.2 Penaeus monodon
CCTTCATACCTTTTTTTTAATTAATTGTTAAGTAAAGAATAATCAAAGTAAAAGCAATTTGAAAAAAAAAACTTTTGTGGGAAACTTTTATAACAAGAAGTCTTGCTTCAGGCTGGCTGGGAGTTTTCTTCTGAGAATGATTTTTATCAAAATTTATTGCTTCACATTCTTTCCCTTCGAGCAAACCCGTGTCAAACATATTCAGAAAGTCAATAAAACCGCTCCGAATTTGATCGTCAAAATGGGTTACACTTGCTTTTTTATCGAGTAATTCAAACCATCTCCAAGCTTGTGACTGTCCGAAAGCAAGTTGGTTTTAATAGTGTGTTAATCTCACAACACGTAACATCATATAAGAGCACATAACACCATATAATGACCACACCTTAAACGTCAAGCTCAAAGGTAAGTCCGGTCTTGCATTTATTTTCATTTGTTTATTCACTTTACTATTTCATCTGCCAAAATAGTTCATAAAAGTCATATTTTGTTGAATAGGTGTTTGGTTGCTAATGGTCGACAAACAAAGAAATTAAATGATTCAAGCAAAATAAATCACACCATTCATCATTTTTAAAATCACGAAAAAAAAACAATGAATGAAAAAGCTTGGGAATTTGGCAAGCCTATTTGATCAATGAAAACCTACTAAGGAGATTGAAAATTCACACACAAAAAAAGGAAAAACACTAGTTAAAAAAACGAAAATAGAAAAATTGGCTTAGTGGAAAATATACAAAGAAAAATATATTCATACAAGAAATAAAGTAATGCCACCAATTTAACCCTTATATATGTATCCTGTTACCCAGACAACACCTCTGCCAACACACACTATACTGACATAGAAATAACAACCACCGTTAACTGGATTACCACAGAGAACGAACAAGAGAAGTTATCCCGGTTGCAGTAACGATTTTTTTTTTCGACAGTTACCATAACAGTGGCGGTAACAGCTGCTGGATTATTTTAAGAGAAAGTGTGTAGGCAGGGTGGGTTCCAGGAGATGGATTTATAGGGAATGTCTAACTTTACGTGATTATATTTACAGTTATCTTTCACTTTTTTTTTCTTTTCCTTTTTTAGTCACTGTGTATTGCTATTTGGTGTGGGC
>NC_051400.1:31627759-31627927 GCF_015228065.2 Penaeus monodon
AATTCACAAATTTGTTTATCAGAACGGCATTTCAGCATTTTCTTGGGGGTGGGCTGGCGAGTGAATTTAGAATTTAGAAAAATCAGCTATTCTAGATATAACCGGGCCTAAATGGGTGTAATTAGTAAAAAAGGTTAAAATTGTGGCCTTTAGGGAGGGCAAGCCAGA
>NC_051400.1:31628048-31628131 GCF_015228065.2 Penaeus monodon
GCCCCAGAAACTGATTGTGATCACTTCCTTCGCCAACCTTAACCGCCCCCCCCCCAAAGAAAAAGCTGAAATGATGCCCCTTA
>NC_051400.1:31629846-31630891 GCF_015228065.2 Penaeus monodon
ATTACAAATATAGCTCAGGTCTGACCCAACGAAAATTTATCATATATATCTGTACATTGAAATGAAATATTTTCTAAGTATGGTTAAGATACTTAGAAAATATTTATAGCAAATACATCTCAGTCTTTTATTCATAAAGAAATGCTTACATCGAAAGCTATTGTATACCATCGACTTGGATATTTTTCAGAAACAAAACCAACGAAATCCCATTTATCCGACAATAAAACTTACCCAAAAATGTGTTTTATTGTAAGATACATACACTAACACCAGATTTATTGTAATTCTAAAGAAAATTGAAATAGTAAATACCCAAGGCGGCCGAGGTCAAGTCGACGGTTTGTCCAGTTGTCAACATTAGGGAAGCGGAGTCATTATGGTGAGTGTGGTGGTCGTGCGTTTCTGTTCTTTCGGGTTTTATACGAAAAGTAAGGGATAGAGTAACATTTATTGGTAACATATGCAAAGTGGCATTGTAGGGGAATTAATGTGTGGAATTATATATGGAAGTTTAAGCTATTTAGTCAAATAGCACGATGGTCAATGACAGGTGAGAGGAACCTTGTTTTCTTTTAGAATTATTCTTACAAGCACCAGAGAAGTTCATTGGTCTTTATTTTCGTGTAATAGCATTAGGCATCATATCGATTTTACAGAGTACAACTAGATTATCCATTAAGCAGACAAAAAAAATCTAGTTTACGAAGTCGGATATCTAATGAGAACGCACTTTACAAATGTAATTGATTTTGTTTTTAAATTTTTTGTTGCTTCTACATGGGTAGCTTATGGGTCATTAATCAGATTAGAATTACATGGATGTATTTGAAGATAATTTAATGTTTCAAAGGAACCATATCAATAATAATGGTTAACTGAAAATAACCTGGTAACCTATAGAGTATTCTGGCAAAGTGAAACCTAAATCGGTTCCTTATATGATACATTTCAGAAAAGGGAATAAGCAGTATCTTGAAAATATATGAAATTATAGATTTAGCTTAGTGATTCTGATGATTGGTGGTGGTTTCTTTGTTGTCCA
>NC_051400.1:31630916-31631064 GCF_015228065.2 Penaeus monodon
CAACAACCCCTGCATTTGACTCTATACTAACCAATTCTCTGTATATTTTTTGTAATTTACCCCATAATTTCCCAGGTAGCTTTCAAGACCAAGATTTTGGGTATTAAGGGGTTTCTTCAGCATAATTTCTAGATATTTGGCTAGTCAA
>NC_051400.1:31631984-31634915 GCF_015228065.2 Penaeus monodon
AAGGGTTGCAGAGTCAGACAGTCCTATTTGAGAAGTCAATATCTCATCAACTCAGTTCCAGTATTCATTCTGTAGTTATGTATTTGTACAGAATTTAAGAGTTTAAAATATTTTTCATTCCTTTATTTCAGGGTCAGAACCACAGTAATGGTGGAGGGGGTGGGGGTCAGGGAGGGGATGAAAAGAAGGACAAAAAGAAGAAATATGAACCCCCAGTACCCACCCGCGTCGGTAAGAAGAAGAAGAGGATGAAGGGACCAGATGCCGCCAACAAGCTCCCCTTGGGTTAGTAGTGGTGCTTAGTTGGAAAGGATGATCTAATATTACTTGGGTCATGATTTAATTCTAACCCAAAAATTTAGTTTGTTACTATCATTGGTCAAATTGTAAGTTTGGTGGTAGATGTTTGATTTTGAATACAAATTGACATTACTTTTTTTTCTCTTTTAGTAACACCGCATACAAGATGCCGCTTGAAAATGTTAAAATTAGAGCGGATAAAAGATTATCTGCTTATGGAAGAAGAATTTATCCGTAATCAGGAAACTCTTCGTCCACAAGAAGAGAAACAGGAGGTGAGAAACTTATTTTTGCAAGATAAATATTGAACCATACATTAATTCAACCTGATTTACCCTGAGAGCTGCAGAGTTAGGTTTTGCCCAACATTTGTTGCTTAAGAGAACAGGGGCAGGGTTGGTTAAAAGAAGGTAGGGCATTTATATAGTGCCTGATTTAGTAAAAGCTTTTCGTCATATGCATTACAGCTACACTCTTTATATCATATAATGTCAGTTATTGCCCTAGATGAATTGCTGGAACACTTATTCAGAGAATTAACAAATGTGTATATACTCTTGTCTTCATTTTATCTATTCACCATTGTTTATGTAATTCCAGGAAGAAAGAAGCAAAGTCGATGATCTGCGTGGAACACCAATGAGTGTTGGTACCCTGGAGGAGATCATTGATGATAATCATGCAATAGTATCCACAAGTGTTGGATCAGAGCATTATGTTTCTATACTGTCCTTTGTTGATAAGGATCAGTTAGAACCAGGTTGCTCTGTACTTCTCAATCATAAGGTGAGTAAACTTTGAAAAGTTTGTATTTTGCTTTAGGTCAGATTGAAGATTGATGGTACATAGTTTATCCTTACCTTTTTCTCTATTGATGGTAAAAGATAAGTGAAAAAACACAAGAACTTGAAACAGAAGAACAGAACTTTTATAGGAAAAAATCAATTTCTGATGTAATAATCTATTAGTGCAAGAATATATACCCCCAGTGTAAGAATTTAATTATCAGTATAAAGTGTGAAAGAGTGATTTTTAAAAAAAATCTGTACCAAGGCTCATTTTATTAAAATTTGTGGTTTAGGTTATTTTAGTGTTTTTGTACTACAGTAAATATATATAGTTGTATTTGCTTAAATTTGTTTTGTCAATATTTACAACTATATTTTTTCCCAAAACTTTAGGTGCATGCTGTAGTAGGTGTCCTAAGTGATGATACCGACCCCATGGTTACTGTAATGAAGTTGGAGAAAGCACCACAGGAAACCTATGCTGACATTGGAGGTGAGGCCAGGCATTTGACTAATCCAGGAATTAGTCCACTGATGATGATTTTTTTAACAACCATCACTTAAATTAGGTCACCAAATGTATAAACTATTGCTTGGTTCTTTTCTGATTGGTAGAACCTGAAACAAGAATCATATAATAAGCATATATATATTTTTTTATTCCTAGGACTGGATACTCAGATTCAGGAAATCAAGGAGTCTGTAGAACTGCCTCTGACCCACCCTGAATACTATGAGGAAATGGGCATCAAGCCTCCTAAGGGAGTCATCCTTTATGGACAGCCTGGTACTGGAAAGACCCTTCTTGCCAAGGCTGTGGCCAACCAAACCAGTGCCACATTCCTTAGAGTTGTGGGCTCAGAACTTATCCAGAAATACCTGGTAAGTTTGGGAAATTTTGACTGATTTCATCCTCCAAATATTGGCTTAGTTTCATCTAGATTTTCAGTTATTTTGTAGACATTTTTCATCCAAAAGTGTATACTGGTATGTGCTTGTACTACAATTTAAATTTAGATGTCCACTTTTTTTTTGCTGTAATGTTATGTTTGTATGTTTAAATATTTTGATTGATGGTGCCCCGGAGTTGCAACTTTTAAGTAGGTTTTGATAAATGTTAATTTCTTTTCAGGGTGATGGTCCCAAACTGGTACGAGAACTCTTCAGAGTGGCAGAAGAACATGCCCCTAGTATTGTTTTTATTGACGAAATAGATGCTGTGGGAACCAAGCGATATGATTCAAATTCAGGTGGTGAAAGGGAGATCCAGAGAACTATGTTGGAACTCCTGAATCAGCTGGATGGATTTGATTCAAGAGGAGATGTTAAGGTAAAGATTGCATTGCTTTTTATCATTAGGAAAATCTTTGCTCTTGATTTTCAATTCGAGGAAGCTCTTAGAAAATAAGATTTTTTTTATCACAAAATAAGTTTGAAATTAATTTAGATCAATTGATAGGTGATTACTGCTAATTGTTTGTACATTCATGGTACAAATAATGTTCCATGTAATTAGTGAATATCTTGTATAGACCTTGTGATTATTATCCTTGTTGAAGTACATTTCTTTTCGGTGAAATTTTACATTGTGGAACTTATGCAATTTGTTATTTGGTCCTAGGTAATTATGGCTACGAACAGAATCGAGACCCTGGATCCAGCTCTGATCCGTCCAGGTAGAATTGATCGTAAGATTGAGTTCCCTCTGCCTGATGAGAAAACCAAGCGTCGTATTTTCCAAATTCACACATCAAGGATGACACTGGCAGGTGATGTCAACCTGGATGAACTCATTATGGCAAAGGATGATTTATCAGGAGCAGATATCAAGGTAAATATAGCA
>NC_051400.1:31634986-31637348 GCF_015228065.2 Penaeus monodon
GTATAGTAGACAATTTCATATTAATCTCATTTTATAAAATAAGGTTATTTCTCTGTTGTTGAAATTGCCTTGGACTTTTTCTACTTTTTTCTCTATACTCAAAAGATGTACAACATTTATAGTTTGTCCATATCTAACATTTGTTTTTCCTTAGGCCATTTGCACTGAAGCTGGGTTAATGGCACTCCGTGAACGAAGAATGAAGGTTACAAATGAAGACTTCAAGAAATCAAAGGAAAATGTTCTTTATAGAAAGAAAGAGGGAACACCAGAAGGCCTCTATCTCTAGGGTCCTGGATGTGTGCGTTGGTTTTTTTAAATGTTAGATGTTTACATGGAAAGCCATGTTCTTTATTTGTACTATAGATTTATTCATACCCAAGAAGGATATTTTTTTTCTATTTAATTTCATAAGGGCTAAGAAGTTTTTAAAATGGCATGACCAGTGATTTCCTTTCTTGACCCATGAAGCTGACCTTGTAACAATTTCATCCTAATAGAAATAAAAAGGTGATAATGTATAATGCTAGTTTTGTGCCCTTATATTTACTACAAGTATATGTTGGGTAATGAGAGTTTGCAGCCATAGATAAAATGTCAGTGTTAGTATATAATTATCTTCCGAGTAATCATTAATGTGCAAGATGACAGTACATACCTTGTCTGTAAAATAGTAGAAGTGACTGGGAGAAGTGTACAGTTGATATAATACAGGATAGTACATGATAAAGCTATATTTTTATCAATGACTTTAGAGTACTTCAGTAAGATAGTTCAGTCACCATATGAACTATCATTATCAAAGCATCTACTACAATGTTATTGCCAAGTTCCCTTATATTTCCAAATTGTGTCAATTGCATTATTCAAAATTTAGTAGATAAAGATCAGGACCGTAAAGAATTGTATATTGTGCTATTTACTGCAAGATTAATATAGCTGGATATGATGGATGGATGAATTTTTTAAAATGATAGAAAATATAAAAAATGGATAAATTACATGTATGCAGTGAAAGTGAGATTTTATGGGTGAAATTAAAGTGGTTTAATATAATGACATTAGAATATTTGATAAAAAACATGTGAATAATACAGTATACATTATAGCAATAGGTTATTGATCTTTTTACAATTTATGATTATTTTAGAACTGAACATGGCCCAGAATAAGGGAATGAAGTTGTGATATATAGGTGAAATGTATAAAAAGAGATCTTTATAAATTGAACATTAAAAGATGCAAAATTTTACTTTACACTACTTCAAATCAGTCATTCATGATCATCCATATCTTTATTCAAATATCTCCTTAACAAATAAATAAAATGAGAATATAAGCATGAGGCTTCGTTACTACCAAGGGCAAATCGATTGTTTCAAAAGAAGGGATGGTTAAATTTGTAATAAAGCGTCTAAATTCGGTTGAGGTAGATCTGCCCGTATGAGTTTTGAACATTCTATGTGTATTTTCCATGCATTTTGGAACACATTCTGGCACTTTATATTTGATTTTTGTAACATAACATCTGTAGGCAGTAGGATATCCAGGCTATTATTTGTTTTCATTAAGGCAAATGTTTACGTGTAAAGATAAACACGAAGATTTGCGGGAAATTACTAGCACATGTAATTTCAACCGACATTTTGTTACAATTATAGGATAATCGTATTTACAATATAGCCTAAATAATTTACATATTTTATATATCTGTATTCCGAAGAATCATAGTAAAACTCAAAGAATTAAACAGGATACTAGGGAAGACACCTAAAGAACACAACTAACAAAAGCATATAATCTACTACAGGGAAAACCACAAGCACTTTTATGTAGCCCGTTGCTATGCGAGAAGCACATGAGATCCCCAACCGACTCGCCTCGTGGCAATTCAGCAACCGCTACGGTACTGTACCTGGGAACTTATGCACCGGGCGCGCCACACTAACCGAAACAAGGTGAAGACAATCCAGTTATAGACCTTTCATACTGGTTTACTTGTATGATTGTATGACTGTTCAATATTTTTTTTAGGAAATAAATCTCGATCAACAAATGGTTTCGAAGCACCGACGATGTACCGATAAAATAAGATTGCCAACATGATGTAAATGTTGCACACCAACTTTCTCGAACCCCAAACTAAGTACAGCAGTGCTCCCATAACACGACCGGTAGCAATGAGAATTGAAAATACCATAATGCAAAACATGCCATTGACATTTTAATATTCCATTTTCAGCAAGAGAACGGAATGCTGACAAAGATGTATTGCTACATTTCTCATAATGTTCATTGTGAATAAGGCTAGTGTCATATAATAGCTTATAAAACGTACTTACATTGGATTAAATAACAATGC
>NC_051400.1:31638478-31638678 GCF_015228065.2 Penaeus monodon
TTTCCCGGCGCTCGTCTGCCCGTCGACCGTGTTTGCCTTTGCCCTTGGGCGCCTGTCTCCCTTCCCCGTTCTTCCAAACTTGTTTAGATCACTAACAAATCAAAGATTCCACCATCTGCAGTGACCAGTACAAACTCTTCAATTAGAGTGCTTGGCATGCAGTCGCACAGCCAATCTGTTGCTCGCACCGAGGATGGTTA
>NC_051400.1:31639453-31642489 GCF_015228065.2 Penaeus monodon
ATAACAATAGACAGAGGTTCTCTTGAGCGCCAATTTCCCACAAAGGAATTATTACACATTCAAATAATATATGTCTATACTAGATAATTTTAAAAATCAAGAACACCCTCAGTATGAAGACTAACCCAGTCTGTTGCCAAATTTATGTATTAATTCCTAATCATTTACGATTTATAAAAAGTACGATTCTTAAAGGCAAACTGCACATCTGTTCGACGCATGGACACAGGTAATGCAGGTCGGATATTTGCAGCGTGGGAATATAAAAACCTATATCGTCGTTAAAAGCAAACATAAACATAAGTAATGCTGTATAACAACTGAATAATGTTGCATGCCATTTCTGGTTAAGGAAATATCAACATTTTATCGTCAAATGACGCAACACCTAAAGCATTATCATACGTAACGAAAACAAACTAAACCAAGAAATAATAATTTACGATATTGCTTACAAAGCACTTTCATCTGTAATTGCAAAGAATGTACTGTATGAAACGGCGAACGAGGGAAGAGCCAAAAGACGTCACCACACTGAAAATGAAACCCGCTCGGGTAACAAGGGAAATGCATTACCGCGCCAAAGCGACGGTCCTAGCGTGTGCTAACTTGCCAAACCAAACAGAAATAGGAAATATTATTTCTTTTTTAAACAGTCGTTTCTTTATACCGTATTATAAATTACCAATTGCGTTACAGTAATTGTATGCAGATTTAGATGCTATAGTATTTATCCAACTATGCAATCCATTTGATATGAAACCTTTTCTCCAATGCCCACATCCTAGGGCCCAGAGTACTATCTTAGGTCAGATTACAGTGACCTCAAAGAATAACATGAGGTCAGACCATCGGAGTTTCCGCTTACAACATCCTGACTAATGAATATACTCATATTTTATCAAACAACATTCTTGAGTTATCGTAGTGTGTAGGATCACCCAGTCAATAATAGTTGTTTTATGGTCGGATCGATAAAGATAAAGGGTAAATACCTTTACAGGACAACAGCCGTTATGACCGGACAGCAACTGTCAAGGTAAAACGAATGAAAATAGAGTGATAATAAAGCTGTACATATTCTTATTACGCGAGATAAATAAATCATAACTTTAGAAAGCAGTTTATATGTAAAAAGTATCCAAAAGTACCTTACATGAAAATTAACTGAGATCACTGATAACCATATAATGCCTAAATGTCGGTTATTTGTTAATTTCTGACTATAAACGATCGTCACGTGATTATCACATTCAGACTAAAAATGTTTTCTTAATAATAAGTTATAATAACTTTTGAGTAATTTATACCACATAACTAATTATTACAACTATGCTAAGCATATTTAGTCGATGTTATAACATTTCAAGTATAATTTGAAAAAAATAATCAATACAAAGGAAATTAATTGTAATCGGCCAATTATTAAGATAAAACGTTGTATATCTTTGATCAACCCTGCTTTTCTTATTATGTGTACGTGTATTTACGCCAAGTTTGTTCAGACGCGTATTGCGAAATCCTGCATCTCATAAAAGCCCTTTAATAGCGGATTACCCTCGTCCATTTAAACCCTTTACTGTTATCTTCCTCCTAACACATCGCACGAGCACCACGCTTCATAATCTGTTTTTATTATATCTATGGCATAATATTACTTTAAAAAAACGACTTTCATTTCGATATAAGAATAAAATACTTAAAGTTCCCAAACTGAAAAAGAACTTCCGACTCGGTTGACTCGACGGCGGGAGGCAGAGGCGCGCCGTGATTGGTCGAGCCCGAATCCCGCCGGCCAATCAGCATTCAGAGAGTGAAGGGAAGGCAGCCGTCTCCGAATTTGAAGTTGGGCGAGTGACATTATTTAATATTTACCACGATCCTCCCACGAAAAGGGCCTGATAGCGGGTAGATTTCTCGCTCCACAAACGACAAGGTATGATCCTCCTATTGTGGGTGGTTTGAGTGGGATTTATTGCGTGCTTGGCGCTAGATAGGTGAAAATAGATCACGGGAGGCCAAGCACCCAACGACCTCGAGTTTGTTTACAGGAATTTGTCAGCTGAGCATTGGCAGAGCTTTAATATTTTTTTTATTCCTTGCAATTCCTAGTATATAGCGTGTGCATACAGCTGGGATTTATGGTGCGAACTTGTGTACTGAAAAAAAATTCGTTACTTGCCATAATCGATTCGAATTGACCTACGGATACGCGTAAGTTTGAACAACCATTTATTAATTAGTGGAAATTTATAAGACATTTTCCTTATGAATTGTGAGTTTTAATATTTTTTTAAGTGTGATCGATTAGATAAAAGTATGTATGTACATCATGTATCGGACTTTCCACCCATAAATGGTTTTGATATTTTTGAAGACGGAAAATCGCTCGACCTCAAAGAAATCGAGCCAACTGGTATGTGCATATATTGATGTTTAGACATGCAAAAAGCCCAGCAAAAGAGCTTCCAAGTATAATATGTACTTTCGTGACAGTTGTGGTTCCATTTCTGAAAAGGAGTATGAACAGGAAGTGAAATTTCCAAATGTTTTCATCAGAATTTTTGAGTTGGCCTACATATTTGTAATGGTTTCCTGGATATGTAGAGGCTAATGGTCATGGGTATAAGAAATAATGCCATTAGTATTGGCTTGGTGTGGTATAGATGATAATAGTAAACTGATCTAGGAGATTTTAGAGCACCACCACCTACTGTATTTCATCTACTCCCATATTTTCCAGGCTGCAAAATGACTTCGCGGATCAACACAAGAGGACAAGTGGGAAAAGTCCTTGCAAATAAAACTGGAGGACTGAAGGTCCAGAATGAAAACTTGGCCCGGCCTCCTCTGCCAGGCAAGGCAGGAGCCAGTAGTTTTCTGCGCGATACCACAAACAAAGTTCTGGGTTTGAAGCGCAAGGCTGATGGGGCACCGGACGAAGAGAAGGCCACAAAGAAGAGGTCTGCATTTGGTGATATTACCAATGTAAGTATATTTTAACCCCTTCTATTAACAAAAGATAATCTAGATTGA
>NC_051400.1:31643119-31643994 GCF_015228065.2 Penaeus monodon
TGTAACATTAACAAAGAAATCTTGCTCTTTGTCTAGTAATTTCCTATAAAGAGTTTAATATTTTCATTTGTAGAGTGATTTTTCATCTTTCTCCAACAGGCAATTGAAAAGAAAATAAATGATGGGAAGAAAGTCACGGCCCAGAAGGGTAGGCTGATGCGCAGTGCCTCCACAAAGTCCCTTGTCAAGCCCTTGTCAAAGCCAGCAGCCGCAAAAGACAAAGTCCCAGCCAAGACTGCCAAAGCCGAGGTATCTGCCCCAGAAGTCAAGACTCAGGCCAAGGAGATCTCGTTCTGTGACTCCCTCCCTAGCTCTCAAGACACCGTCTTCTCCTCTCAGGAATCCAAGACTGACCTGGATGATTCTGCAGCATACGTAACTGCTTCAGAAGGAAGGTACTGCCTTTCCAAAGCTTCTCTTCAAGCCAGTGTTCTAGGATGTAGTCTGTAAGTTGTACTGTAGCTGCTTTCTGCTTTGCTTCTTACAATGTCGGTAGTGTAGAAAGAAGCCAGGCTTTTCTTTTCTTTTTTCCCTCCCATTTCCCTCCCATAATTTAAGTAAGTATTCTGAAAGCTGAATGTACAAGTTTTGGCATTGAATGCATGTCTCATTAACTTAAATAATAATCAGCATGCATGATTTTTATAATTTCAAATATTGTTTTCATATCTCTACACAAGATATTTAGGTTAGTGTGAGACTCGTAACCTGTGCAATTGTAAAGACAATGTTTTAGAGATTTGTTAAATAGAGGCATGTAGTAGGAAATGCTTATAATACTTCTTTTTGTATGTTTGTTTATATTTGCATAGGCTTTCATATAGTAAAAAAAATATTAATGTTATACTTATTGTTCAAGGAGGAAATGCTTAACT
>NC_051400.1:31644332-31644941 GCF_015228065.2 Penaeus monodon
CTGCATTCCTAGTAGCATTATGTTAAGACTGTTACATTTGAAGAAATGTAGGTGTCAATTTTTGGGAAATTAGCTGTTATAACCTTTTCCGGGTAATCTTGGTATTTGTTGACTGCACATGAATAACCAAGTATTTCCTTTTCAGTCCTGTTAAGGATGTAGTTGAAAAAGCACCAGTTGTGGAACAGGAACCAGTCTCCAAGCTTCCAGAGGGAGTTGAGGATTATGACAAAGAAATGGAAAATGACCCATTTGCTGTGTCACTCTATGCCCAAGACATTTTTGAATACTACAAAGGGAGAGAGGTTAGTATTTTATGCAATTTAATGGAAAAGTAATCTGAAGTCTTTGGCTTTAATTTAAAATTAATACCACTACAGAATGTGTAACCCCACTGTTTACATTTCCAGAGTAACTTCGTAATTGATAAATATATTGACCGTCAGCCAGATGTTTCCCGAAGCATGAGAGCCATCCTAATTGACTGGATGGTTGAAGTTCAGGTGAGTGTAAATGTGATTACCAAAATTACTATGCACAATTTCTTTTACTTAATGTGCTTTTTTATGGTATTAAAGGTCTATGGAGGTCATGCTGCCATTAGCTAGT
>NC_051400.1:31644960-31645420 GCF_015228065.2 Penaeus monodon
GGTAAACTTTTAAAAATTCCATACTAACATGTTTTTCATTTCAGGAATCTTTTGAGCTGAACCATGAGACACTGTACCTGGCTGTGAAAATCATTGATTTGTATTTGGCTAAAACCGTCATAAAACGAGATGTACTACAACTTGTTGGATCCACAGCAATGTTCATTGCATGCAAATTTGATGTGAGTATTGGAGACTTTTAGATAAATTGGCACTTGGTGATTCTGAAAGATGTTCAGAAAACTTTGGCTTGAATTAATATTTGCAATATTTTTCTCATAGGAGAGGACCCCACCGTATGTTGACGACTTCCTCTACATCTGTGATGATGCATACAAAAGGAAAGAACTAATTGAGATGGAAATAAAGATCCTGAAGGTCATTGGCTTTGACCTCGGTGTTCCACTTTCCTACAGATTTCTTAGGAGATATGCAAGAGTGAGTAATCTTTTGGATCTTT
>NC_051400.1:31645798-31647123 GCF_015228065.2 Penaeus monodon
GTCAATATGGATGTGTTTCAAAAGTCAATACTATAATGAACAGAACATTTTCCTGATGGCATTGGGTTATTTGTAAATATCCACTGTAGTGTAATAAACATTATTATATTAGTAGTAGTTGTAAATGTAGAGAAATAACCAGTTTTTGATATCTGGTTGTAAGCCATATTCAAAACTAAAAATTATAATACATTTTGTCATCTGCAGTGTGCCAAGGTAAGCATGGAAGATCTGACACTTACCCGCTACATTCTGGAGATGAGTCTAATGGACTATGAACTCCTAGATGCATCTGACTCAGCCTTGGCAGCTGCTGCCCTCCTTCTCACTAGAATCATAAGAGGAGATAGCACATGGACTCCCACACTGCAGTACTACTCTGGTAAGTCTTAGAAACCTATAAGACGAAAATTCTGTATTTGTGAATTGGCATGTTTTTAGTATTGCAAGCTAAAGTAAAATAAGACTATTTATTAAAACAAATTGATGGAAAATTAACTATAAAGGCTTAATCTCTCTTGTTACAGATTAAGAGTATCAAATTTATTTTTACTAAGTTTATGGAGCCTTAATTTATATTTTGATTAATGTGGAAAGAGTAACCTTTGATAAGTTGATCATGCAAGATAAATATTGGTTTGATTAGTAATTACTTTTTAACTTTTCAGGTTACAGTATGGAAGATATTTACCATTTGGTTCATCACTTGCACCAGATGATCAGCCAGCCACCAAAGGAACACCTCAAGACCATAAGGAATAAATACTCTCACAAGTTAGTATAATGGAAACTGATGTAGTTTGGTTTACATGTTTTAATGTTATTTGTTTGGACTCCTTATGAGACTGATTCCATGATTAATCTTATTAAAAAGGGCCAAGTTAGGTTAATGCAGTCTAGTTAAGTTTCCTTGGACAGTTGTGCACAGTATTAGACTGTTAGCATATCTAAACATAGGTAATAGGACAGTTATATTGCTCAACAATCTAAAACTTTCATAATAATCAGTTAACAGTAAAGCTAATGTAGCATTGCTCAAATCCTATTTTGAGCACAATCATGTATGGATAAGTACTGATAAACATCTGATTAAATTTTACTTTTTTCCAGGGTGTTCTTCGAAGTGGCAAAGATCCCAATTCCAGAGACGTTAAACATTTAGCAATATAGTATCCATGCAAGGTTGAATGTGTGTTTTTTTTTTTGTGTGTGTACAAATTTAGTTCTGTCAGATCCGTGCAAGACAACCTCTTAAATATCAGAGTGCTGAGATGTAGTCGTGGCACCTTTTCATCTTTTATCTTGCTTGCATGCTGTGAAGAAAG
>NC_051400.1:31647160-31648137 GCF_015228065.2 Penaeus monodon
ACTTCATTTCGTGTACCAATTATTGGTATCTTCTGTCTTTTATTGTAAGCACTTACACCTGTGAACAAGTTGGACAATATGTAAATAGATGCTATTTTCCAAGTGAATGAATGACTGTGTAGTCTTACCTTAATTATACATGGCTTTGTTTAGCTGTTAAAAAGTTATTTTGAATAAGGTTTAATATGGTACAAAGTTGTCAAGTGTTCTGCATTTGATATGTGGAGTAAATATCTATTAAACAAAGTAAGCACCTATTGTAGTTTTTCTCTACAGACTTCCAGTGATACATGTAAAGCCTAGTTTGTTCATATTAGTGTAAAATAAAAGTTTGTTAAACACATTTGCAAAAGGTAGCTTGATCCAGTCTTAGAAAATGTGTTAACACTTTTTATTTTGTACTGAAGTTGAAAGCATCATGTACAAAATGGCATATAAAGTTTCTACATACTCCTTGCTTTGCTTGATCTATACCCAAGTAGCTAACAAATTTGAAGAACCAGTTGTAACCATCTATATAGCAAACTCTGAGAAGTGTAGATGTGGGCACCTCATGAATACAGGCACACCCTGGCTGGCTTGTCAAAAATCAATTTTATTAGTCTCTTACAATTATCTTTGCACTCTATCAGATATCAGACCTGTGGCCTGTTTTAAATCTACTGCACAGCAATATTTTGCTTTACAATTTAACTAGCCTTTGCTTTACAAGAATATCACATTAGTTATTTGAATGAATCGATGGGCCCTTTTGTTACATATAACCATTATCAGAGTGGATTAAAGCTGTTCCTTTACCTTCTGCTCTAGTTATCCAGCACACAGGAGTAAATTAAATTTGACCATGGACATCAAGCACTAACAATGGTCACTCCTACAAGAACAGCTTTAAATTCATAATTTGAACTTTGAGGCTTTGCTAGTCAAGCTTCAGGGAAGTCCTAAATAGAAGTTATGGTCAGTCCCCTAATTCACCC
>NC_051400.1:31649217-31649615 GCF_015228065.2 Penaeus monodon
TTCTTTGTGCACTATGGTTATCACAATGCACCTCCTTTCTTTCCTGCCTGATTGACTGTATCCCATGTCCACCAGTAGAGTGCACAATAATAGACAAAGCCCAATGAACATTGTGTGGATGGGGCTTACAGTATACATACTATACCAGTTCTAATTCAATGTTTGCTTTATATTACATACATTTGTGACATGTTTGGGTAACTTTTTGCATCTGTTATTTGTTGTTCTTGTCCTTGGGGTAACAGAGGCACTAACCAAGAAATTGGTAAACCTGGACCTTGGAAAAGATTGGATTTCCTACATTTTTTAAAGATTCTGCATTTCAGTACTAGTAATGGATTGTCAGATAGTTTTGAACACATGAAGTAGATCACACATACTATAATGGGAATTGTTTT
>NC_051400.1:31649693-31650954 GCF_015228065.2 Penaeus monodon
AAAAGAATCACATATGAGTATCAGTAATGCAGTGGGAATAAAATAAAAGGATCACTTTATATAATAATGTATAAGATTCCTTTTAATACCTGCACATTAATTCTTTTTAAATTCCCAAAGACACAAAAGATGGTCATAAAATGATGCAGATGCAACAATATGGGTGGAATCTTTCATAGTATACCACCAGTCAACACCATACGCTATACTCTGGTGCTCATTAAAAGAAACCACAGTTTCCATACTTTCAGTGTCTATTACATGAAATCCATTATACATACAAGCACACAACAATAATGGCTTTCCTTGAGGATGCCACTTCAGACGCCACACACCACCACCAAGAGATGTGGAAGCACTTGGAGATCGCATATTTCTTGTATCCCACAAATTAACAGTTTCATCATAGCTTCCACTTGCCAAAAGGTGCTCAGAGTGACAATTGCTTTGAATGCTTGTAACTCCTGCATTATGCACTCTGCTAGTAAACACTGGTAGGGCCGATTCAGCTCTAATGTCAAACCTGCGGAACTTGCAATCATCACCTCCTGTAAACACTGTGTTAGGATCCCAGTAGTCAAAGGCTGTTATCCAGGCTTCAAAATCATGGGCTAAAAATCTTTTTTGAAGAACAAGTTCTCCATTAGTCAACTGTAAAATATTGATCTTTCCCTTAGAATCACTAACTGATATTAAAGGATTCTCACTGACAGTTTTTCCTGTTGACCAATCTAGTGAGAGAGCAAGGGTTTCTTCTTCTATTTGAAACTTACAGTGATACTCCAAACACAATTTCTCTCCTGCTGTTATTAGTCTATAAAGAAGTAACTGACCAACAGCATTTGCAATGGCAAGCACTGGTGTTCCTGATATCTCATGCTGACACCATTTCATATCTAAAATAGCAGGCATGTCAATTTGCTGAACTAAACATAGTTTTTCATCAATCTTCTGCTTGAGGTAGAGACGGCCTAGTCGTTTTTTTGGTACATCCTTTGCTGCTGCATCTAAACTATCTGTTTCTCCTTCTCCATCATTTGAGGTGTTTAAAGCTTTCTCAGGATCTGTCAGTTGATATGTACCCACTACAAGGTAATCCTCATATGTACTAATGGGGCAGAACTCCACTGAGTCAGCACTGTACTCAGTATCCCAGGAAAATAGATGCTTCACCTCTAAGGCCATATTCAACCTAAAAATAAATAGAAAACAATTAGTTTAAATATCATGCAAATGTTTGAAAATATAAATAAAGACTAAT
>NC_051400.1:31651068-31651237 GCF_015228065.2 Penaeus monodon
AAAACTTATTTGGGAAGTAGAAGAGTCACGAGTTTCACAAAGAACGAAGTGCTTCATTTAACCATAAAGCCCCAATTGTCCAAATCATGGCTTGCCACATTTTTTAGTCCTGTTTGCCACAGCTATACCCCTGTTGTTGCCATGGGGGGAGAGGGGCTTAGGAGACTTA
>NC_051400.1:31652637-31652722 GCF_015228065.2 Penaeus monodon
CCTTTCCCTGGATTCTCTCCCTCCTTACATTTTTCCTGAAACTGCAATTTAATTGCCTTAAAACCCCTTTCTCCCTCGGCTAAAT
>NC_051400.1:31652780-31653048 GCF_015228065.2 Penaeus monodon
GCCCTTGTTAATCCCTACTTTCCTGAACTGCTATACAACTTCTTACATGTTGCACATATAATCATCAACTAAACCCTCTTTACCCTTTTCACTATTACACCTTTCTGTAAGGCTACCTTGATGTCCAACACATGTAATCTTACAACAAAAATATCTGACAGCAAGCATATTATCAAAAACAGTCCGATCAGAATTTACAATTCAAGTAAAAAATTCTAATGATTTAATACAAATAGTTTTGACTTATAAATATTAACCTAGCATTGCT
>NC_051400.1:31653444-31653535 GCF_015228065.2 Penaeus monodon
ACAAGTTAGCTGAATATGCTTAAAATTTGAATAAAAATTCATAATAAATTTCCCTTTAATTAACCACCTAACTTGCTGCACCTATCCTGAC
>NC_051400.1:31653554-31654034 GCF_015228065.2 Penaeus monodon
GTAAAATATACTTAGCTTGAAGCAAGATATGACCAAGTTTTGGAGCCTGAGCTGCAGCTAGTTTATGAATAATCTAGTTTAAACTAGCTTAAAGGATAATCCAACCCTGTCCATTGTCTTAACATTTAACAATAAAATTTCAGACTACGCCTGAGGGATAATGCGGCACAGATACTAAGCTTTGAAGTATAACTTGTGAGTATTTGGGAGTGGCAGGTCAGGTCACATCAAAATCCACCACTAAGAAAAAAAAATCAAACATTAACAATTATTAATAGACATCAACCTATAAGTACATCTTACATAAAAAAAGAAAATAATATACATATCCTAAAACCCATTACCGAAATCCGTGTTTGACAAAGCTTTCCACCTTTTTTCCTTAACTGGCAACTCAATGTTTACCTTTTACACGTGCTCGACTGTGACGTCATCCGTTCGTGTTCGCCCGGATTAAAGTTGGGCACACAAGCCAGTTTC
>NC_051400.1:31654070-31654174 GCF_015228065.2 Penaeus monodon
CTTTTCTCTATGCAAATTACTGGCGGAGCTTAGGATATTACATAGTGAAGGGGTTCGATAAGGGGAGTGATGAAAAAAAATAATAATAACTTGGAACGTCGATA
>NC_051400.1:31654225-31655369 GCF_015228065.2 Penaeus monodon
TCATACTACGCAAACGGAGAAACAGACACCGAACAGTAAAACAACGATATACAACTTCATTTCCATTTATTTTGTCTTTCCTATCTACATTCTCAATGCTTATAGGAATAAATGCCACATTTTCAGATGCACTTCCTTGCGGTCGATTTGCTGTTCTAGCCATGATCTGTATTACATGATTTGATAGGCACTCTGTCTCATGAGAATATCACTTGGAATTATACTCTTAGCTTTCTGAATAAATAAAATTTGTTTTGTGTTATCCATAAAAGGATCTTATTTTACAAAACGCATAATGTATACGTTAATTGAAAGTTTCAACTTGATTGTTTATTTTACTGCACTGGAGTAAAGAAAAAAAAAAACGCTTTGTTTGCTTATTCGATTTAAAATGTTCCACAAGCATGACAACAGACTAAATCTACTTTCTTATTTTGCCATGCTATGTCCCTAAAAGAGAATCGCGATTCACTCTCTGATAAATCAACCAAAGTATATGAAATTAACCGGATCGCATACCGTGCACTCGCATTACGTATGGATCGCCGTTGGTAAGATTTTGACTCCCGATCCATCCCCGTCTGCGTCTGGACTTACATTTTGTAGTCTTACGTACTGTATATTGGCATATAATGGCAGGCATATAACATCATGTAACATCCCTGCCTGGAAGATATGCACAAAATCAGTGACATACCATTTCCCACTAAACAGATACAACGGCCATATTATAAATCACGAAAAAAAATCATCGTCCAGTCATCTTCATCAGTATTACCAGTAAGGATCATCGTAAACAAACATTTCTGGCAGCATAAGAATCACACACCGAAACAGACCAATGCAAAGCTTCCCTTTTCCGAAAATAAACTTGAAGTCTTTGGGCGCGATGACTGCCTTCCCGCGGTCACGAACTATGCAATTACATGTCGTTCTTTACTGCTATAACACGGTGCTAGATGACAATGTTTATACTACGGGGAAGACAGTGCACTAGTCTTACTACAAATCGGTCTTACAGTTATAAAGCGGAACTATTTGACGTTTTATATTATAGTGAAGACAGTGCATCAAACTCAAGAATTACTACAAGTCGTTCTTACTGCTATAACTTGGTATTAGTCTGTATGATGGTTTTGGTGAT
>NC_051400.1:31655854-31656062 GCF_015228065.2 Penaeus monodon
GAAATCCATGAGAAGTCTGTTAGATAAAATCCTTCCCGATAATGATATACAGCGCAAAATACCAGCTATTGTTGGTAATGAACGAAAATTAATTACCTTTTCCATCCCATTTAAGTAATTCGTGCTCATCACGCAATGCCCGTTTTCGTGTCTCTCATTGGCATGCACACCTCAGGGGAATCTACACTGAACGCAAAATTAGTCACCA
>NC_051400.1:31656491-31656868 GCF_015228065.2 Penaeus monodon
GGACACAAGTGAGATACTCAGGTGACTTTTAGATAATGCAAAGAAATTCTGTTCACATTCACTTGCGTACGAATTATTTGTAAATCAATTCGTATTTGGTAGTACATCCTAAAGCCAGAGCGTAAGCAAGGACGATTTGATGCTCTGTGGATATTTTGAGCGATCGTCCCTCCCTCCCCGCGCAGATACGCCTTGGAGTTCGTTAACCGGACAAAAGTTCACTTACCTTATTGATCACTTAACCGTTAAACAAAATGATTTGCCAAGATAGTATTCCTTAATGATAAAATATCGAGATAAAAGAGAAATATTGTGTTGTTTTGCACCTAATTGCTGATAAGGAACTTTTGATTATTCCGTAGCAACTTCAGTTATCT
>NC_051400.1:31657148-31657648 GCF_015228065.2 Penaeus monodon
GCGGAACCTGTGGAAATTCCATGTAACTAATCAAATTAAGAGGTACTCGCCTCTTCGTTCCATTTTCCTTTCCCATTCTCACTCCTAAATCTACCTTAACTTCACTCCTCCCCTCGCATTTATATCCCTTAATCTCCCTCACCTCCTTCGCACCCTTATCCTTATCTCTCCCTTCCATTCCCCTTTCTCTTTGTGACACCTCTTCCTTCCCCTCCCTTTCCCCTCATCCATCCATCTTTCCTCTTTAAGTCCCTTCAGTCCCCTCCCTCTCCCCTTCCCCACCTTCCTTTTCTCTTTAAGCCCCCTTTCTTTCCCTTGCCCCCTCTCCCCTCTCTCTTCCTTAAACCCCCTTTCTTTCCCTTGCCCCCTCTCCTCTCTCTCTCTTCTTTAAGCCCCCTTTCTCTCCCTTGCCCCCTCTCCTCTCTCTCTTCCCCTTTCTTTCCCCCTTCCACTCCTTCTTCACCCCCTCCCCTCGGGTGTCAATAATGAATACGCAGAAC
>NC_051400.1:31658961-31659875 GCF_015228065.2 Penaeus monodon
ATGCTACTAGTACCTAAAATGCCACTGCTAATAAAACTCTTACAGTTATTACCTGTGTTAAAGATACCAGCATCCAACTATAAGATTAAAAAAATGCCATCATAAACATAGAATGAAAATGTGATACCTATTGAATTGTTTTATGAGTATGATGGCTCTGAAGTACTCCAGAACAGCACGTGGTCACATTCTTATCCATGTGAATTACATTTTAGTGAAAATATTATTCTATTACGACTTGAAAGGCTTTACTTAAAATGACCGGACATAAGAAATTGTTACGAGCAATAAGGATCCGATGAAAAGCATTCGAAATAGTTTGTATACCTATTAGAATAGCGGAAAGAACCCCCTTGGCGATGCTCTTTTGTCACCTCATGGCTTCCAATCGAGGAGAGGTTTCGGCGTTTATTGATAAGCAAAGCAGTCGCCATTGCGGAGTGGGTGTGGGAGGATCCCGCCAACTTTTATTCGCGGTTATTTCGCTTTTTCTCTCTTCTCATTCGGGGTCGAGCTTTGTATGAGAAACAAGGTAGGTGCAGAATACGCAACAGAGTCGATTAGTCTGCTGCATGGCCGGGATAAGTCGCACGGAAGGGTAGAAAACGGGCTGATACTTCACGAACACCGCGAAAGATTTATAGCTTTTGTCGCCTTCTTCAGTCCACTTTAAACCACTTACAGGGATTGGCTTCGGGGTCGGAAAGGGTGCTTTGGGGTCTATTTTCGGCCGTGATTTGATGGCGAGAAGCAGAGGCATGTGGAAAGGGACACAGTGGTACCGTCTTCTCACTCATGCTTCTGTTTTTATTTTTGTTTTTCGGCAATTAATTAAAAGCATTTTGTGATGTTGGTTGTTTTTATTAATTAACAGCAAATATTATCAGAGTATTTAACTGTGAAAAATATACAGC
>NC_051400.1:31659949-31661651 GCF_015228065.2 Penaeus monodon
TTCCAAAAATTCGAAAAGCTCATTGGTCTGTATTTATATACATAACAAATGATACAAAGAATGATTGAGTTGGTGCTAGGTATCAAGAATTGGCTTTAAACCTGTTGGAAATACAAAGGATTAGTACGACATGTGAATGTTCTTTGCAATTCTTGTATATTTATACATTGAGGGATTTGAAGTAATAAAAAAAATGTGGTTATGTATTGTGTCTTATGTGATTGCATGGCTGATGCCTTCTTGTACATTTGCCTTTATTTTGAATCTTTGAAACTTGTGTGGACGTCATGCATGCAAGTTCGCTCACTGGTCACGCGGTGCAACTGCATTAGCGTGAGCTGATGGTCCGGCAGTTGAATTATACTTGCTTCTAATCGCTTTTTTATGGAACAATATGCATGGTAGATGATATGTATGTGTCATTGAGCTTTACTTTATTTAAAGATGCATATTTTGCGAAGAGGCAGCTCAGATTTCTGCCATTACTTGTTTTCCAGGCTTAGCCACGCATCCTCAGAACTCACCCTGGAAAAAAAACTATTTTAGGGGATTTTTTGCAATGAAATCTCAGGGTGGATTTATTAAAATTTTGTCATTGGACAATCGAACTTCAGCCTTGTTTTCAAATTTTTCATATCCTTGCAGTCATTGTCTGTTGTCAGCTGCGCAAGCTTTTAGGACAAATTGAAAACGGAAAATTTCCATATTCTTATTTTAATGAATCCTACACAAGATATATCAAACTTTCAGGGTGGAATCACACTATTATTTACCACATTTTAGCCAAATACAATAAAAATGTGAGATGGTGGGTGTTATTCTGACAAAATGTGTTGATTTAAAATGGAATGACTCTTTTTAAAGTTGTTGGTGATTAATTATTAACCAAAAGTTAATTATTGACTTAATATTTGGATTGTTAATGACAAACTTTCCAGTAGGGAGAACATGTATTATCATTTGTGAAAGTTTCACATTAATATGTTAGATATTAAGGAAGCTGTAGTCAGAATTGTCCAATTTTTTATGTTGGCCACAAAACCTTGTATAATTCCTTTATTTTCATTGGCAGAAAAACTTTTGAAACTTCCAAATATGAAAATTTTTAACTCTTTTTATTATTCAGCCAAAATTCATGGTCTTGGTGTCATTTTAAAGATCTTTTGAAGATCTGTAATTCAAAGTAATAAGATTTGAGTTTAGTTACATTTGAAAATTTTGTCCACATTCCCAATGTGATAAATAAGGCTGGACTAGTGAGCACAGATGAAGTCAGGTCTAGGTAGGTTTAAATATCTTGTAGGCAGTGATAATGTCACAAACATACTATGCATACTTCATGATCACAGTCATAACTCAATTTTATTTTAAGTAAAAAAAATTAATGTGATAAATGATATATGTTGAAACTGTGGAAATATAAAACTGCTGCATAATTATTATGCTATATCATATACAGTTATAATTAATAAATTAAACAAGATCAATGCATGCTATATTTAATTTTAAAAAATTTCTCTCTATGTGGAGTTATTAACTGCATGAAAGTTTAAAACTGAGTACACTCACAAAGTATGTATGCCTATAATATGCATTTAGATATTGTACCACCACCAAAAATTTGCTCATGAAGTTTGTTGTATGTTTGTAGTTTGAAGTATACACCAGCTAGCTGCTAGAGAAATATAACAATCACTGGGGG
>NC_051400.1:31661760-31662002 GCF_015228065.2 Penaeus monodon
TAGTAAAGTGAAACCAAACTGAGTATACAGCAAAACACTAAAAGGAAGGAAAATATAATATTGCTAGTAGCTTTCACAAATATGAGCATATAAATTTAATTTTGATTGATTTATACTGAAATATGCAAAGATTATTATCAACAATGTTATAATGCAATCATTACATTTCTGTGTCTTCAAAGGCTTCTGACAAGGCATTTTCTAAATAGGGATATCTCTTCTGTGAAGCCTTCTCTGACTTC
>NC_051400.1:31662029-31662673 GCF_015228065.2 Penaeus monodon
AGACAGTGTACTGGATCGTTATAAATTTATTCTACTAGAATGTTTATTTAATATAATCATAATTTTGCATCACAAAAAGTTGTCCAATTTGTATGTAGTGCATAATACTATGTTCAAATTCGATGTGTGTCTATTGTGATTTTGCCAACTGCATTGTATATGTTGTGTATATCGTGGCCCCACTTCAAATGGATACCACATTTCTTAGTTCTTAAGGTATTTTGACCCTTTTACTACATATTGATAGTGTGTGAGCCAGTTTCTGTCTTGATGCCTATGCTCTTGTAAGAACACTTAAAAAAAGTGCATCGTAATTGCTCCGAGATGGCATATTCAATCCATTTAGTTTACCCCTCCTGTCTCCCCCCTTTGATTCAAAGTCCTTTAGTTTTTTTTATGGCCTTAGCTATTCATCCAAAATACAGCGAGAACAAAATGTGCTAGGTAACTGGTTCAAAATGTAAATTTTCCAGTCACTACCTGTACCTTTGACTAATGACTATATGAGAAATGTCACATTTTCTGATGTTTTTCTGACATTAATAGAAATGAAAGCTCACCCTTTTCAGGGGATATTAGTAGATTCTTTTAGTTTATTCTATGCATAAAAAACTTTTAATTTTAACAATTTTGTTTTTGTGTAG
>NC_051400.1:31664599-31664819 GCF_015228065.2 Penaeus monodon
TTTTAATGGGAGTGCTGGCTTCAGTAATCACTTGAGTCACTGCAGGTGTAACAATCTGATTGTGCCCTTGTCTTTTACTTCTTCAGATTAAGGTCATTTACAGTGAGTGTTATTTGGGCTTCTGCATAAGGGATTATCCTTTGTTTTTTCTGTCTTTGCAGTGTTATTGTAAATAATTACTTTGGGGGGGGGGTGATGGTGGTAAACTGGAGTTGCTCAT
>NC_051400.1:31665015-31665191 GCF_015228065.2 Penaeus monodon
ATTTTTTTGGGCGGGGGGGGGGGGGAGGAATGAATTAATGATGATTTGAGAGATGATTTGGCTGAGCAAGATGGGGAAAGCGAAAGTTGGAGGGAAAGTAAGAGGGAGGAAGGTGAAATAAATGGAGGAAAGTACTTTTTTGTTGTTGTTTTTGAAGTTTCCACAGGTTCTGCTAG
>NC_051400.1:31665257-31669886 GCF_015228065.2 Penaeus monodon
TGTGAAGTACAGGTACTTAGCCTCCAGTCCCCTCTAAGTATCTTCATTACAAGTTGTTATACTTTCCACCAAGTTCAGAGTAAAACAACATGAATCAAAGGGTTTAGTCGATGGGCCCTGGGCAGTGAAGGCCAGCCTTAGTAGTTTACTTTACATACAAATATGAGTATTCCTCTCTTTACCTGCCATTATAATGTGTTTACTTACTAATTTGATATGTAGGTGTGAGGTTGACTGCTAACAAATTCTTCTAATTTTAACATTTGACCTTTTAATCCTTAACAGGTTACTAATTAAGTGGAACCATGTGGTCAGGTGCGCCACAGTGGGCATCGTGGGCCTTGCAGCCCCAGCACTACCAGAATATGAAGCCTGAGGAAGGTAAGTAATGTACAATGGAATGTCTCTCAAGATTAAGCACGACAGTGAAACCTAAAGGTTGGATATTGACTCTGTTAGGTTCAAGCTTGGTTGAGAAATGTTTTGTATGTGGTGCCATTTATGTTTAATTTTATTTTCTGTCTTTAGTGCAAAGTTCTATGTGCAGTAATGTAATGTAATTAAAAATAATAACTTTTGCTGGCACTTTCAGTGTTTCAAAATAATTTTGCATTCTGTAACCTTCCTATTTGTATATATTATGCAGCATCCACGGTTGACTGGGCTGAACTTGCGAAGCAATGGATTCAGATGAAGGAGACAGCACCACAGGAGCAGACCCAACCTCCCCAGGAGCCGAGCCACCCTTCCCAGCCGGTGGCAAGCTCAGGGCCAGCTCCCCAAGTGCATCCTCCCGAAGATGCAGCCGCTGCAGGTGGGGGAGGAGAGATGGACATGGAGATTGAGGACGATAAGGGACCAGCAGCAAATGGCTCTGACCAGCAGAATGGTAGGGAAGAGGTTTTTCCTTTGTATTTCCTCTTTTATTTATAGAAGTGTAATAGTTGGTAAGAAAATTCATGAGAATGTTTCATATACATTAAGGAACGTGAATTTTTTCATCATTTGATATCATTAATCTTTTAATTAAGATTAATTTGGCAAAGTAGATAGTGAATGTGGTGAATTTTTTTTATATTAAGAGCCACTAGATTAGCAAGATTTTGATGAATGAAATAGATTTTGAATTAGAATTCATGAAGAAGAGTGTGATAAAGTGAAAATGGTAAAACGGAGTTCACAGGTATTAAAATCTATTGCTAGTGGGGGGTAAATTGACAACTCTCCTTTCTTGTTGCAGGAGAATCGTGGGGGAGTTGGAATGGCGAGGGAAACTGGCCACCCACCCACACCACCGGAATGGGCTGGGGTTGGGGTTGGCCTGTTGATGCATACTCCCAGAGCAGTGCTGCAAATCAAGACATAAACACCCAACAGCATTATAGCGGAAAAGATGTAAGCCAGGCAGGGTACACCATGTATGGTAATGAGTTTTCAGCAGCCCTTGGCATGGAGATGCAGGTAGGTATCTGAGGCTCCTCATCGCTACCAGCACTGCGCTTTTGATGTTTGTTCCTCAACCTTGGTCTTGGTAACTGTAGGATATCAGGAGTTATGATTTTGTTGGTACAGCAAGTTTCAGATGAATTGCAGATACTCTTAAGGGGTGTCATATACACAGAGGGTAACAGATATTAATTTTCTTATTTTTGGGCCAGTTTTAAACACAAATAAAAATTGTAATATCTTTTTACATGGAAACCATATACAGATATATTTGTTATATTTTGTTTCTTTGAATTTATTGTTGTAGATTGATGTAGGAGTATTGGCAATAGTTGTTCAAGTGATTAGAAATAGACTATCCACTTTTACTATTTTTAAGACATATATATGTCATGTATATGTGAATTTGCTAAATTTCATGATAGCAAGTTAATTTTTTTCTTTTGTCATTCTTTTATATTGATTGTGTGCTTTGCCCAGATAGCCAATCTTATTTGCACATCATTTTTTCTCCCTCTATGTTTTAGCTGATCTCTTATTGAGAAGGTATCTAAGGTTTCTGGTGTCTGAAGTTAAATGAGGCAATGCTAGTAATATGAAGAAGATTTAAGGGAGCAGACTATATTTATAAATGGTTAACTTAGACTAATACATGTTACTGGACAGGCTGATGTAATTGATGTGTATATTGGAAATAAATATATTTGTAAATACAAGGATAAAGGATTGTAGGTGAGTTCCTTTGTCAAGGTGGATTGTCTGAACGTAAGTGGATATTTGATGTTTATTTGATAATCCAGTATTTGGTTAATCCTGATACTATGCAGAGAATGAGATATTCATATAATTGTTGCCTTTGCTTTAGATATGTGACCTAGGACTTTGTGAGACAGTAGATTGTCCTATGAAAATTATAGCATTATAGTTTTACATTAGTTGCAACACATTTGTCTCTTAATACAACTGTACAGTTTGCCTTGTACCCAGGATTGATAAGAGTGGCTGACATTCTTAATTTTTTCCAAACAGGGTGAATATGGATGGCCCATTGTTGGAACAGAAGGAGTGCAGGGAGAGTATGGGAGGAATGACCGAAGGGACCGGAGAGGCCGAGAATTCCAAGTGGGACCAACATACCCTGATCGCATGGTGGGCAAGGAGGCTGACTTCCAGTTGGATGCGGCACAGAGGAAGAAACTGCCAGCCTGGATTCGAGAGGGCTTGGAGAAGATGGAGCGGGAGAAGCAGAGAAAGGTATGGGTAGTCTCGCGCTTAGTTCCTTAGTTATATGCCGTTTTGTCAAGAGTTTTTTTATATAGTCTCTGAAGGATACCAAATTAAGGGCTCAATTTATGTTAATTTCTCACCCTTCATTTTTCATTTGTATTATTGTATATTAAGTTGTTTAAGTAATTATTACTAGAAAGCTAAATACTTTTTTAAAATGCAGATATATTTAATTAGGTGAAAGGTTTCTGTACAAAGGTTTTAGTTTACAGTAGCAACAAGGATTGGTGACTGAGGTAAAAAGTTTGTAAATGTTTTTCATTACAGTTAGAGAAAGAAAGGCAAATGTCTGAGAAAGAGGAGATGCTGAAGAGAAAGAGGGAAGAGGAAGCCAGAGCTCGACGTATCCTAGAGGAAGATCTTGCAAATGACGGCAAACCTCGTGTGCCCAGGAAAAGTAAATTTGTAAGTAGGATTGGCCTTTTGCTGGCTGATGAAAAATATTGTGTTTTCTTAAACAAAGCTAGAAAAGATGAAGGACATATACAAGACATGATCTTATTTTCCAGGACAGTGACAGTGATATGTCAGACCATAGTAGGTCAGCCAGTCCAGAGACCGCAACAACTGGTCTGGGCATGGCCAGGAAGCGTCGGTCTCGCTTTGCTCCCCAGAACAGCCAAGGGGGCACAGAAGAAGATGGGGGCAGTAGAGAGGAAACTGAAGAGAAAGAGGAGGAAGTTAAAATTAGTAGGAGAATGCCTTCACCTGAACCTGCAAAGTCAGAAGAGGAGAAGATACAAGAAATGGTGATTTGAAGAATCTTAACTCTGTAATAGTGCATAGATTCATACATTTAGACCCTAAACTTTGATGGCAGTGCAATACCAAACAATGCATATGGGTGCATGCAGAGTCAGCAATTTGAGGGGAAAATCAGAAACACAGGAAACATAAAATTACTATGGTCTGTATACTCTTGGCTGTAGCCCCTCAAATGTAGGGTTTAAGCCTACCTTTGAGGGGCTATTTCTAAGGATACAACTTAGAGAAGGCTCAAACTCCACATGACATGACGACATCATGCTGGTGTTAGGGGTATGACGTGGTAGAGTATGATCAGGTGTCTCCTGGCGTGAGTGGGTTAAAGATAAACATCCTGAATGTATTCCAAAAACTTCTTTATCCATAGTTATGACATCACAATATTTCAGTCATGCCTATTGTATATTTGGAGGTTAGGTAAATGACTAGAAAATGAAGATACTCTTGCATTTACATCTGTATAGCAGGAATCTCATACTGTAAAATTTATATTTATAGCTCAGTGGTCATTTGTTTGTTAAAAAAAAATAATTATATGAATAGTAAGTTTTTCCCATTTATTATTTTTTTCTACATTATTTTTTTTTAGATCTTAAATGCAAGTATCTTGAGTAAAATTCATTCACTTATTACAGAAGAAAATATAACTGCTACTGTCTTTCTCTAGTTTTGTGTATGGAATATACAAATATTTTTGTGTATGGAATAAAAAAATAGTTTTAGTTAGAACTGGTGTGTATATATTTATTTGTTCTTTTTCAGATGCTGAAATTGCGACGTTGGATGACAGAAATTTTACTGGACGTTACTACAGAAATGATGGAGGAGGTTGCATCTGAAGTGTTGAATCGTGCTCGTATGAAAGGTACACCTTTCACTGGTGTCAGTTGTGTGGGCAGGGTTGTTAGTACTGTAGCTCTGCACTGCAGAGCCTGACTCTCAGCAGTCGTTTTGGGATACCGTAAAGTCATTATTCTGCTGATTCAGTGAGGAATCTTAATGCTGAAAAAGAAATAATTAATGATGTGCTCGTTGGTTGTGACTTTGTGGTCTTTGGGAGGAGCATTTGTACTTAAATTCTAAAGCGTAATTATTAATCACTTTATATTTCTCAAAGATGCAATTCTGTAA
>NC_051400.1:31669925-31671883 GCF_015228065.2 Penaeus monodon
CAAAGTAGATTAATGGAATGAGGGTTTGGTTAGAAATGTTATGAATAAGAGAGAGGTCTGCATTACCATAATGGCTTGTGAACTATGCCTTGAACTGCATAGGAAAAGTTGTGTATGGTCTCACCAGTTTCCAATTTCCAGACTTAAAACCTTGCCAGAACAAGTTTTAAGATCCCCTTTCAAATGAGACCTTAAAAGTTGTGAAGTGAGCACCAACTTTAGTGCTGATAAGTGGTGTGGGTGGCCTCTTTCCTCTTGATATAAACAGTCACTTCCCTTATAGAGGTGAGAGCTTGTATCTGCTTAGTGTGGTAAGGCTGGTCTGCCGGGGGTCTCCCGCAACACCACTAAAGTTCCTGTGTTTGTCTAAAGCTCCGGCAGTTCAGGTGAAGAAGAGCTCAGCCCTTGCCTCTTTGTCGGGCGGAATTGGTAAGTTGAAACCAACCTTTTCTGTTGTCTAGCATAGTTGCTTTTTATTTATTTATTTTTAAACTACAAAGTGCATTTTATGATAATGAAAAGTGTATGCAATGGAGCTGGGTGCTATGGGCTTGTTCCCTTTCTCATTTTTCCCATCAGTAAGAAGTTCTTATTTTGTGTGCTGTTCCACTTGAAGAATTTTGTGCAAAGTCCCCTGAGCATTTGAAATGGGATGGAATAAACATATTGTTCTTTAAGGGGGAAAGAAGCAGTAGGATTATCTGCAGAGGTTAGAAAGGAAAAGTGTATGGTATCTATTTATTTTTTTCTATTAAAAAAAAAAAAATCAGTGGTCTGAAATGGAGATAGGACAGGGTTGATGGGACCCTGATTCAGTTGATGACAATGGGGTGGGAACCATGTGCTTTTAAGCTAGTGGAAATTTCATAAACAGGGGAAGAAATAGTCACTAGCACCAAATTATATGAGGATAACAGAATGTTGTATTTCAGGGCTAGGCATCTACAGCGATAGTGAAAGCGATGGAGATGGATCTGGTGGTGAGGGAGGCGGCATGCATGGTGAAACTGACAGTGATGAGGAACTGAGGCAGACTATCAGGCGTAAGCGACGGGACTTCCAAGCCACAGAGAGGATGATCCTTCAGAGACTCCATGCGGAGGAGATGGCAGAGAGAAGCCGGAAACACAATGTCCAACATGAGTCCCACTCTGAGGATGACTCCAAGGTGGATGGGGGGGTGATGCAAGTCTCCGGGGAGGATAGGAGGAGACGGGCAAGCAAAGACAGGGAGGGAGACAAGCATGGGGAGGAGACAAAACCAGAGGAGGACTCAGATGAGGACAAGAATCCACCTGCAGCTGTGGGTAGGTTTATAACTAATTTGGTGATCATTGTGCATATAAGTGCAAATTAGGCATTTAGTATAATTGGTATTATTTCTTATTGAAAGAGATAATGAAAGGATAATGTAAAGGCCTCATTGACTTAGGTTTTAGTCATTAAAATTGCATTAATAATCATCATTTTTCTTTCTGTTGTGCACAGGAAACATAAAACCAATGAAATTTGTACCGCCCCAAGACCCAGAGGTAGACTCAACTCAGCCTGACAATGGTACTCCCAGTGGCTCTGTTAAAGGAGATGATGACTCTAAAGACTCAGGTCAAAGCTTAGATTCAGAACAAGATTCAAAATCTTCCATTAGTGATCATTCCCGCTCAAGTGAGGGGAAGAAAAAGAAGAGGCGGAAGTCTAAGAAAGATAAAAAGAAGAGCTCTAAGAGGTCACATAGAAGTGAGGAAAGGGAGGGGAGGAAGAGAAGTCGGTCAGGAAGTAGGGATAGGGAAGAAAGAAGGGAGCACAAAAAGAAGAAGAAACGGAAAGAGATCAGCCGTAGTCGAAGTAGGAGCTCTGAGGAATATAGTAGGTACAAAAGTAGGAGTAAGAGCAGGGAGAGCTACAGGAGGAGGAGGGATGGAAGTCACAGCCCAAGTGAGGAGAGAGGATCTTGGAGA
>NC_051400.1:31672027-31673323 GCF_015228065.2 Penaeus monodon
AGTAACGACAGCAGGTCAGGATACCGTCACAGCAGTAGGTCTCGGGGGAGGGACCATCGTAGAAGTTTTAGAGATGGTAGTGAGGATAGTAGAGTGGGCAGAAGTAGCAGACGACGTTCTCACTCGTGCAGCCGTAGCAGAAGTCGTAGCAGGGACTATGGACGCAAGAAGGACCGGTATATTTCTAGGTCACGTTCTACATCAAGAACACCCAAGAGATCCAAGAAGCGTCGCCGCTCACGGTCATGTAGTTCCTCTGTGTCACTCCCCAAGAAATGGAAAAGAAGATCCCGGTCGTCATCGTAGGCAAGTGAAGGTCCTAGCGTGAGTGCTGTGGTAAGACAACACCAAGGTAAGTTGTCACTGTTCTGTATAGTGTCTGTGGACTTCTGGTTTCAGGTCATCGAACATTTCGCAGCTCCAGGGAAAGTGCTCTCTCAAATTCTTGCAGAGAAAACTAACAGTTTGAGAGACAGAAAGCAGAAAGTTTCGGTTTGTTTGGTTTTCACCCAAGTCTTTGATAATGGTGGGGAATAAGATGGAGGAATGTCATATTGATAATTTTTTCACTGAGGCACTACATTTGTAATTCATTCCATATCAATTAGGTCTAGTCTGTCATGAATATCTCTGAAAAGGAGGCAACAGATATTCTTTATGTTTTATTTTCTTTTTCAGCACCTGCCTTGCACAGCCCATCGTTTGGAGTTGCATCCCCTGTCATTTTTGACACTAGTATATCCAAAGATAGGTCAATTTTGTGTATAGTGCTAATATTGCAATTAGCCATGTAATTTATTGTGATAATTCTGGTCTTGTACTGGAAGCCTGAAAGAGGCATTGCTGTCATTTCAATACAAGTCTCTTATTTCAGGAAAGAAAAGATGTATACTCATTGAACTTGATTAAAGACTTTATGAGAACAGTAATTTTTGTAGGTTCACATTAATGACATGTATTGTTCTCATATCACTGTCTAGTTCAAGTTCATGAGCTTTGTCTCCTTTTACTTTTCAGGTTCTGTTTTTTAAAAGCTTGCTCATGTAGTCTAGAATAAATGTCATAAATTACCTTTATGGTTTGAATGGCCTTTTGTTGCGTACTATTACTAATAGCATTGTTAGGAATACACAGAGCAGGAAAAGAAATTGGCATTCATCAATAATGAATTGAATGGAAGTTTGGTCTCATTGTCTTGACATTTAACCGTCAGATTTCTTTTACTATTACTTCGCAAGTACCTTTTTTTTTTACGGAGAGATATCCCAATTGTTGTAGTTGGGATGAATTCATAAT
>NC_051400.1:31673351-31674114 GCF_015228065.2 Penaeus monodon
ATGTGAACATTAAGTGTTAATAGTAAGGTTTTGATCATGTAGGGAAGATCAACTATTTTGAATCCTTTTAGTTTATTATTAATCTTTATTTTAAAGAATAAAAACTTGGTTTCTAATCTTTATTTTTAAAGAATAGAAAGTAGGTTTCTTGATTATACATGTGGTGGACTGTTTATCAGATGTGCAATTTAGGTGTTGAATATTTTTTTAAATGAAAAGCATGTGTTGATAAAAAACATATTACACCACTAAATGTTGTGAATTAACTGATTGATTAAAAACATATTACACCACTAAATGTTGTGAATTAAAAAATAGTTGACAGCAGCTTGAATAATGCTCAATAGGTGGTGTAGGATGTGCATCAGCTTTGCTGTATCAGCATGCATATATGCTGATACTTTGCTAGTACATACACTTGGTAGGATTAAGGATTGATTGAAAGTGAGCTATCTCAGGCAAGTCTTTATTCAAATTAAAATACAGTGATTCTAATAATAAGCTCAGTGAGAAAGAAGAAAAAAAAAACTTAATGCAGAGGAACAAATTAGTATCTCAGTTTTGCCTACCCTCATACCTCTTATAATGAAACCTAATCACTGATTTTACATAGATTCCCAATATATTTTTCTTTTTAAGATGATGCAAACTGATACAGTATAAAAATATTTTTTTTGTGATGGTTTTCCTTAAGGTTTCCAAAAGCATTAAAACCTGATATTCCAGGAAGTGGTGGTGCATATTTAAACATTTTTAATGGCAA
>NC_051400.1:31674165-31676680 GCF_015228065.2 Penaeus monodon
ATTCCTATATCATATTGTCCATTTTGTTTATGAAGTTTGCTTGGTGAACCTATGTACTTGTTACTACAGTGATAGCTTGTACAAGGATGTCAGTCTGCAAGTAGAACAACATTGTTTGACATGAATTCCACAGGATGTTGGTGAATATTATAGGGAGTTTAGAAATTTGAGCAGTTGTGTGCAAGAGAAATTTCAAATAAAGATTCAACAGACAGTGCCCATTACAAGAGGTGTGGTGGTAAAAATATTATGGTGAAAGATACATACACTTTCACTTATCCCTGTATGTGAAATGTTTTATATTTTTTTCTTTTAATACAATTTTACATACATATGCATATCCATTTTTAGTGTAAATAATTATTAATCATCGTTTTGTAATATGTGTTTATAAATAGAGGACAGTTGACAAAATAGTCTTTCCAATCTAAACACGAGCCAGATGTCAATCTTGGATTTGATTCATATATAAGAAAATAATGTGTAAGAATACAAAGGAATTTGTTTTGGAGGAAATTTTGGTAAAAGTGTGCATTTAGGTATTGATAGTCCAAAAATAAAGCTGATTCTTTTAGAACAAAAAGTAAATAGTATTAGAGGGCATGAATATATACCTATATGACACATCTTTTGGTTACTGGTGGATTGGAAAGAGACTAGTTTTATTTAAATTTTTTTATGGAAACTTTTGGCAAGCTTAAGCAATAATAATTTTATTTGGTCACTGAACAGGCACTGATACAAGTCATTTCCCTTACAGATTAATCAGTGATAATCAAATTGATAATTTTATACTATTTGGAAAGATTTAAATGTACATTATTATTGATTCAGTGAGTAAATGCAAGGGTAGGGGAAGACTTCTATTGGTATTTTTTCTTTTGTCAGATATAGTAAAAATATACTGTATCATGTGATTTTGTCATTTTTACTATAGAAACACCAATCTGGTAAACAGAAACAATTTATTTACACCAATGACACCTATCACAGCTATATACGCTTGTATTTTGTGGTTTTACTTTTATCAACTTTTTTGATGCGAACTGTGAAATATGTGAAACGATATGTAAAAAATAAATAAATAAAAATGATAACTATGTTTGCTTTCATTAAAATCAAGGTTTTCATTACCAACAGATGAATAAATAATTAGAAAAGCTCATATAAAGGAATCCTGAGAAAATATGACTGAAAATGCTGATTAATTTTGCACTTTGGTTATGCTGTAGTTTGGTTACAAAATAAATTGAGCCATGTATTTGCTTGTGAGGAAAATTATCATGAGTTTAAACTGCCTGACCTTAATTTTTGTTAGGTCATTTTACATTAATGCCTACTTATATTAAAAAATGTGCAACTAAATAGTGCTACAAAAATGTCCAAAGAAGGCCATATTTGCAGTATTTTCAGTAAGTCAAAAGCTCCATTCATTCAAGACCATTTTATAGACTAGGTATTTTGCAAAGGCATTGATGCATTAACCTAATTTAATTTATAGCAAGGCAATATGTCACTACACTAGTGAAAGGGGTTGAACCTATCATATTACTGATCACAATGTTTGAGGCCTGCTAGCAGTAAACACCTTTCTTCTCTCACACTTCAAACAAAAACTCTTTGAAGCATGTGCACATGCCAATGGAATTATTTTCCATGAAAATACTTGAAAAAATAAACTTGTTTCTTTTGAGATGAAAAACAATGCAATTAGTGCACAACATTATAGCAATTAAGAAGTGAGCCTCTTTATGATTGTGGTTCATATCACAGTTAATATTGTAACATGAAAAGCTTGACAGAACTCAATAAAATATTTTGGTTCTACCTACATATATATGTATATCAAACATAATCTTTGCTAAATTTAGCAATGGCATTAGGTTTTGAATAAGCCATCATACAAGTATATTTTTGTAAATACTTTGGATTTTTTTTTTATTACTGAAGGACTTTAAATTACTCTTTTTAGTGCCCAAGTTAAAACCGTCACCAGGGAGAGTCCTCAGCAAAAATACATGACTAATATATCACTTGCACTAAAAGCTGCACTTCAAAAATCTAATCTGGGAGATATTAGTTGGGTAGAATATTTCTTGAAAATATGACATGCAATTAATATGATGAGTGAATCATTACAAATATGCACCAGCCTATGGTATAACTGATTGTAAAGTGAATTAAATGTAGCAGGTAGGCTTCTGGTTAGCAATGAAAAGTGATCTGTTTTTTTGGAATGTACCATGATGTGCATACCTATTTAGGTCTTCATCAAAACTAACATATTTATTTAACATATATAAATTTCACTAAGTTTATCTGGAGTATTTCCAGGTAATATCACTGTGTTAACTGCAATAATCACTCTTCTTAAGCTCAAGGGAAAGTTAATTGTTGTCTCTTAAAAACTTGAAACAGATTTTTCTTTATGGCTAAGGTATTTTGTTACATGGACCAAACCTCATAGTACTGATACTAAAGTATTTTATTGGTTGTAAGTACTGATTTGAAAAAC
>NC_051400.1:31677365-31677999 GCF_015228065.2 Penaeus monodon
AAGCTATAAGGAAAACACAGGTATTTTATAAACATAAATAAACTCTGAGCATTTACATTCAATACCTAATATAAATTTCACAGTATAAAATTTATAAAACTCCAAACTAATTCCTTACATCTTTATCAAGGCCACCTCTAACCAAGTTACTTATGCAATATATTAGAATACTATTTTTTTTGAATGGTAATTACAAGAAAATAAGACTATAAATAAATACATTTAAAGCTACAGTACAACCAAAACAAGACGGAAAATGATTTCAATTTAGCATTCAAAACTAGAACGTCTACATAAAGAAATATGTCTGCTTAAGTCACACAGCCTAATGCGGCACTTCCGTGGAAAAAAAAGAAAAGAAAAAACACACTTGGACATTCATGTAATGAAGCATCTTACATCTAAACTTGAACTAAAAAGTATCATGAATTACACCTACTTAATAATTATGAATCTTGAACACATGTACTCTGCTATAATAATATTAATAACTGTAATCACCAAAATCCGTTATATGTTCAACACTAGTTAGGTTCATGTGAATGAGCAACTAAAATGTAGAAAAATAAGTAGTTTGAAAGTGGATTTACCTTTGCAAAAAAAATAGTTTAAAGTGGATTAACTATGTGTATTC
>NC_051400.1:31678190-31678751 GCF_015228065.2 Penaeus monodon
AAAATGAGGTAAAGCTTTGGGTTAGTAAGTTTTCAAAGCAGCTGTTCCAACACATGCTTTGTGGATCTTTCCTTTTAAAGAAATGTTGGCACATGGATGGCTGTTCAAAGTACCATTCCTGTATTTGGTAACTAAATATTCATTGCACTTATGTTGCATACAATAAATATTCAATAACTTCACTATAGTTTTCTCTGAATACAATATTAAAAAAAAGATTGATTTTCATCTCAATTTTTCACATTCATTCTCTGTCTGACATACAAGTAATTTCACTATGAGCCTGGGATATCCTCTCCAAATTTGCTAATGTGAGCTGCCCGTTTTGCTTCCAGCAAGATCTGAAATGGAAAGTGTAACTATTTAGTTTGGATAAAAGTACGTTAGAATATGTTACAGGAGGCTTTCTCCTTCCATCATCAATATTCATTATGAATGGAAATGTGTACATGTATGATTCTCTTGTCAAATGAATGGTTAACAAGAACAAAACAAAATATGCAATAGAAATATTAAGAGATTACAATTAGGGTATCAGCATTTCATAAACCCATTGGATCT
>NC_051400.1:31679453-31679817 GCF_015228065.2 Penaeus monodon
AACTGAATACAACTATAGAAATTACTTTAAAAAACTCAACTGATTACCTCATGATGTATATAGGAGTCACATGAATAGCACCAAACAGACAAGTCAGCATAACTTAGCACCATGTAATGTTCTTCTGTTACACCATGCATCAGCATATGCTCATTTACAAATCGTCCACACAAAACCTGTAATTACATAATTAATATTTAGGGAGTATAGCAATGTGAGCTACATAGTCTTAATAAGAAAAATAAGATGAAGAAATTGGTAACTTTCATAAGTATAGTCCATATTTGTCTTCTCATTTATATCAAGTCAAGAAAAATTATGCTTAAAATGCTTGAACAGTGACTTTTAATACAGATCATTCTTT
>NC_051400.1:31680140-31680210 GCF_015228065.2 Penaeus monodon
TTAACCTGAATAATGACCCAAGAACCTATGATCTGAAAATACATAGTTTCCCTATTTGACACATAGTTTC
>NC_051400.1:31680655-31681984 GCF_015228065.2 Penaeus monodon
TAAACCTGAATTCAATTGTAACCACTTGAATACATATAATGATGACATTTATTATAAATTATGTCGAAAACAAAATATTCTTACCTTGTAGCAGGTGAGACAAACCCAATTCTCTGACAAGTCTTTGCACTCTTCACATGGACTGAATGCATCCAAGCTATTCTTTGGCACAGGCTTCACTGACTCTAAGTGAGGACACCATTGCAAGGGAACAACTGCATACATAGACTGTGGGTTACATGAAACTCAATTATTATAATATAACCTTAAACCACTTTTACAATTAACTTTCATGACTGTTATATACATGTTATATAATAAAAAACATATAAATACCATTCCTTCTCCTACTATTAATACTACTAAAAAAGAGCTAGATGAAAATATCTAACCTCTGATCCTGCAAGTTCCGTGAGTAAAAAAGTGTTCAGGCCTTCGGCTGAGGTGGCACAAGCGCCTCCTACAGCTCCATCCTCCTCTTCCATCTTCACATCAACAACTTCCATAGATTTGGCTCCTTCCCCTTCTTTGCCCAGACTCAGTTGGCTGAGGGTGCTCGTTAATTCATCAAGACCTAATTAGAAGAAAAGAGGGAAAAATATGAAAAAGAATAAAAAGGGGAAAAAAGGGAGGGGGGGAGCAATTTATATTGCAGTAACATATATGATAAAAGCTATCAGTCACTATGATCATATTTCTCAAAATATAAATCAGCTGACCCATGAATATGAAACTATTACCAGTTTTTCCATCTGGGGTATCTGGACTTTTATCAGCAAGATCGACAGATGGAGATTGTTTTGTGGTCTTTTTAGATTTCCGACTGCTAGGTGACATTCCTTTGCTCTGAATTAAAGTTTTGCATATATGATCATGAGTATTTCATTAGGTATTTGGACAGTTATTAAAGAGAATGAAAGTTAATAAACATATATCTCATAAATAGATATGCAGTATCCGTTGGCTATTTTGAGTTGGAGTGCTTACCTTCAAGTCCAATGCTGACCAGAACTTCTGATGTACAGACACAACATTGTTCAAAGACTCACAGGCACTGGGACATGCTGCAAGACCCTGACTGAGAGGGATGAGAGGATCCCCTAAAAGAGCCTTTGCACACATGGTCATACAGTAACTGATTGTGTTCAAGTTGTATCCGCCTTCTAGAGCAACAATAACTCGACCGCCAGCAAGGCAGGACAGCAGTTTTGTCATGTGGCCATAGCATTCGGGGGAAACTTTGCAGCCTGGAAGGAATGACAAAACTCAGCTTTGGACTAAAAACAACAGAGAAGTCCCTGATAACAAATGAATACTTGGAGACATTAG
>NC_051400.1:31682142-31682420 GCF_015228065.2 Penaeus monodon
TTGGCAAAACCTTTGGCAGATCAGTAACTGAAAGTTTTTGAAATACCTGACACAAGTCAATCAAAAAGATAGACTATACCTCCTAATGGGTCTCCAACAGCTGCATCAAAACCGGCAGATATCAATACCAGCTCAGGGTTAAACTGGTATGCAATTGGTAGGATGACTTCTATCATGGCTGCCATGTAGTCTCCATCACCCATACCACCCTATTCAGAAAAAGGGCATTTATTATGAGTTTTACTTATAATTCATCACTAATCTGATACTGTTATTTC
>NC_051400.1:31682650-31683338 GCF_015228065.2 Penaeus monodon
GGGATATTAACATTATATCCTTTTCCTTTCTTGGTGCCTGCCCTATTGTAGTTGGCATCAGGACTGCCTGGGAAGAACTTGCCATTGTCATAGCGGTGGATTGAGACATACAGGACCTGTGGGTCATCTTCAAACATGTGCTGTATCCCATTGCCATGATGGACATCCCAGTCCACGATCAGTACTCTGAAAATGTTATATAATTCTATGATATATTGAAACTATATAAAATGAACAGGACCAACAAAGGGCTTTTGATCTCTTTGGCTAAAGGCAGCCATGATGATATATTAAACATTTCTGAAACTGAAATATAATTATCCTAAAGTGAATGACACTTACCGACTCAAACCATGAGCTCCAATGGCATGTTTGGCAGCCACTGCTACATTGTTGTATATGCAGAACCCACACGGTACATTCTTCTCAGCATGGTGACCAGGAGGCCGTATAACTGCAAGTCCACGTCGACTTTCACCTCTTAGAACACTGCTAACTACCTGAAAAAGGGTAGTGCTTTATCCCCAAGCATAATCAAGCTCATTCACCCATTTCATCCCAGCATTACATATCTATCATACTTCTACACTTAAGAAATAATATCCCCCACTTGTTTTTAGTTTGTAACTTTTCTGAAGAGAATTGCCAGTTATACAGACTAACATGTGACATGTTACCATATATTGTC
>NC_051400.1:31685826-31688884 GCF_015228065.2 Penaeus monodon
ATGCACTGAGTAAGCAAAATACTGAAGTTATAATTCAACTTACTTCTAGGAGAGAACCAAACAAAACACATATTTACTAATGAAGAAGTGATTAGGCATGTTTCATTCCTGCAACCTGGCTCATTGGTGTAAATTGACATAACTTTAAGTGCAGGCTGGACAGTTATATTGCTGCTGATGCTAACCTTGTCTGAAAAAGCAATATGAAAAATATTTGGGACAAATGAATAAATGTGTACATGCAAGTATCTATTATTCAATTCTAAGAAATCTACTTCACCCAATGAACTGCAAATATCAATGAGCTGTCACCTTTACTTGGTGGCAGCGGCCAACAATGCCAAATTCTTGCAGCCGCTGGAAGATGCAACTAATTCTCTCTGGCCTTTCAGGGTGAGTCTCATCATCATAACTGAAGTGTTCCATCATTCCCTCATCATAGGCAAGGCAAAGTGTATGTGTGGGGGTAGTTACACAACCATCTAAACGGAGATTATAAACACATAATACATTAAGAGGAATAGTCTTCCAACAGTATATATAAAATTATTAATGCTTCACTACATTGCAGATTGAATACAAAACAAAATATGACAGCTTACCAAATGCTTTAGCAATTATTTGCTGTTCATCACACAATACTGTTGAAGATGCATTTGCCTGCTTCTTTGTATTAATACAGGAGGTCTGAGCATGTTGTTTTAAACTCTTCCAGGTTGCTGCTTGTACATTTATCATATTGACAACTGAATCTTGTACTTCTGATGTGTTTTCATAAATTACTGGCAAAAGTTCTACTGCTTTGTCTAACAGTGCTGACAATGTGGCAGCAGCAATATCTTTGGTTATTTCCTTGGCATTTCCAACTTCTAACATCACAGTTAAATGGCCTTGTGCTAAAGGCATCAACATTTGAGTTATATGTGAATAAATGAGTGGAGACACTGTTGGGGATTGGTGCACTAATTCATTACCAATTGCTAAGAGAACCAGCTCTGGGCAAAATTCATAGGCCACGGGTAAGATGACCTGGTGGAGCATTGCAAGATAATCTCCTTGGGTGAAATTCTTACTCTGAGAATCTCTGTTAAGGCTTAAATCAAAAGTATAACCAAGGCCCTTGTTCTCTCCTCGTCTGTCAACTGACCCTTTGGTTGCACTCTGATCATCAGTGAGATTGACAGAAAACATTAAGACTCTTGGATCATTGTAAAAAAGATTTTGAGTATTATAACCATTCTGAGCATTCCAGTTAACAATGAGCACCCTTTGTAGCCCAATGTTATCTAAAGAATATTGAGTTCCAATTGCTAAATTATTAATATAGTTATTGCTAATTATCTGATTACCTGAACTGGTATGATCTGATACCTGTACAAGAGCTATACCATTGAGCACATTTCCCTGTACCACTTCACTAATCAACTCTACAAAGCTCCCAGCTGCAGTCAATGCAGGGTCCCCTGAACAGGGGCTTTTGCTACATGTCCCTCTCTGCACATGACCTTCCAGTGTTTCTTTGGTGTGGACTGACA
The DNA here is from genome assembly GCF_015228065.2 of Penaeus monodon. Taxonomy (NCBI): domain Eukaryota; kingdom Metazoa; phylum Arthropoda; class Malacostraca; order Decapoda; family Penaeidae; genus Penaeus; species Penaeus monodon. The sequence goes on from NC_051400.1 coordinate 31,687,362, forward strand.
AAATTTCCTCCTCAGATGCTGGTCTTGCCTCTAATCTTGTACATGAATGCAAAAGTTTCAATTCTTTGCAATGTTTTAGGATCCCATTAATGCTTCCAGAATCTAGTGTAGTTGCTTTATAACAAGCATCACAGGTATTTTCATTGGAGACAATAGCTGTTACTCCTTTCACAATTCCGGCACATGATGCAGCAGCTCTGAGCATAAGGCCTACATTTTTTACTGGTCTACTTGGCCGGATGGGTGTCGATGTGTGGTTAGCACTCTCCCCTGAGCCACCTTGATCCCCAACTTTTCTCCGGCTCATCCTAGAACTTCCCTCTGAACCAAACTCCTTCTGCATTCCTCCAACTTTTACATCTCTTTGTTCTGCAACGGAAGCTGAAGCAGCTTTTTCACTCTTCACTCTGCTTCTCACAGACCTCTGCAATTCAGGGATTGGTGTAACTTCTATGTCCATTTTATTTGAATCAAACTTGGTCCTTTCAGAGCTGCATTCCAATTGTGGGGATGCTCCATTCTCCATACAATTTCCATTCTTCCAAGTCTTATCAGGAGATGATGGAGCAGAGACATAAGGAGGGGATGCAGTGGACGGAGTGGAGACAGGAGACACATTACATGAAGAGACTTCAGAACCAGATGCACCTGACTCCACAGGTTGGGCTCCACCTCCAAAGCCTTGGCACAGAACATCCTCAACAGGAAGATCAACCTGGTTGTGACAGAAAGAGAAATCCAAGTATAATACCTTCCATACTCAGTTATATACCAAACAGTCAACACAAAATATAATGATTAGCTCTACAATACCAAACATAACAGCCATGACTGCTTATTACATTAAAATCATAGAAGTTAAACACAGTGTACATATTAATGTATCATTGGTACTTACCTGGAAGGACAGAGCTGTCCAGTACTTTTTATGGGTTCTAATGGTATCAGATATGGATTGCACAGCATTCTTGTTGGGCACAAGTCCAGGCTCAAGCGATGGTAGAGGATCGCCCAGAAGAGCCTTGGCACACATAGTCATGCAGTAACTAATACTGCTTAGGTTGTAGCCACCTTCTAGTGCCAGGACCATGCGGCCCCCAGCTAAGCTTGACAAAAGCCTGGTCATGTGGCCATAGCATTCAGGTGTGACACGGCAACCTGGAATGTCAATGGGATATGAATGGATAATCAATAAAATACTTGTACCTCAATATGTAGTCAGGTCAAATAATAATGAAACCATATTTTTGTGCTTTGGGTGTCATTTTTACTAAATTGATTTTATAATGGTGGACAACTCTGGTCTACTGCACATGACATTCAAAATAATATTGTTAATTATAAGCCAATAAACCACAGGATTAGGATACATAACTTTAATAACTTAAACTAATAATACCTTAGCAAAAAACAAGTTTCATAATAATAACTTAATTCCATACTGGTTTCATATTTATCTGATGAAAAAAACTGTGAATTTCTTTTATTAAAAGTTAAACTAGGAAGGTAAGTTAAATTCGATA
>NC_051400.1:31688925-31689001 GCF_015228065.2 Penaeus monodon
ATTCTGGAAGAAACTGGGGGAAAAAAGATCTAGAGTGGAAGTAATTCAAAGAAAACAAGATAGAAAACAAACAAAC
>NC_051400.1:31689105-31689684 GCF_015228065.2 Penaeus monodon
AACATTGAGAGAAAGAGGAGTTCCTCACCTCCAAGAGGGTCACCACGAGCTGCATCGAACCCCGCTGACACAAGCACTAACTGTGGGTCATACTGGTATGCTATCGGCATTACCACCTGTAGCATTGCTGACATGTACTCTGCGTCTCCCATACCACTCTGTAATGAAATATTCTTTTTGAGATATGAAATACAAAACTAATATTCTTCAGTAGTAAACAATCATTGATCATCCAAAACAGGAAAATTCAAAGCTAGATGGCAATTATGCAAATGGAAATTTCATTAACGTGAATGAAAAGGATTCAACCATAATACAAGCATTTTCTATTTAAACAGCTCATGTCAGCTGTTATGTTTGACAATGCTTGAAAAAAAAAAGATGTTTCTGCTGAATTTTCTATATTTTTTCCAAAAAATTACTGTGATTCTTGAGAATGTGTGAACTATTAAATATTCATCTTTACACTGCATCCAAAAATACAGAATACACAGTGCATTCTTTCAAAGCAGTATATACAACACTGAATATCTAAATAATTGTTTTAGCTTCACCTGGTGGGGGGGAGAGGGGGGGAGG
>NC_051400.1:31689806-31690251 GCF_015228065.2 Penaeus monodon
AACTAAATAACAACCAAAATTGTGGGGAGGAAAATTGGATGACAGGTAATGGATGTACAAAAAATAAAGATTAACTATCATTTGTTAAATTGACTATATACTCTTCTAAACTGATTTTCACTAATGGGAATACAGCTGCTTCTTTTACTACAAATTTCCAGACTAAAATCCTAAACAGAGAAGATATGTCAATAGGTGCATATACTAAAGAAATTTTCAATCTTTGAAATTTTTGAAAACGATATCTGAGATAAACAAATATACAATGAGAGCAAATACTGGCAAATTGTAAAACATATGATTCGTATTGTGAGTAGGAATTGCCAGACACTCCTTTTCTTAGACAGACAAGTGTCTACTTCAAATCAAGGTTACAACAGACTATGTCTAATAATTCATAACTTATTTAAGGAAATTACACACTAAGATTATCAATGCAAACATT
>NC_051400.1:31690470-31690732 GCF_015228065.2 Penaeus monodon
AATATGTTTACAATCAAAGAATACAACATTTGGGATAATTCACAGGTGCATGTTTGTGCATAACACCCAATCCCAAATACCATGTTAACTTACCCCTATTCTCCTTTGATTTTTAGCCTTGGAAAGAAATGCAATTGGGATATCAGATTAAATATCCATGGGTATAAAATGAAGGAACTGTGTCACATTATCAGATACTCAGTATGATTTGTGGACTGGGAAACAGGTGATGAAAAAGAGGAAGATTAGCCCAATGCCACCA
>NC_051400.1:31691449-31695149 GCF_015228065.2 Penaeus monodon
TATTTGTCAATAAAAAAGCTGAAAATATTCAACACAAGGGAGAAGTAAAGTCAAGATAATCAGGGGAAAAGAAAAAGGCACAATAAAATTGTAAATCCATAATTTGTAATTCCGTTTCCTTATTGTACTAGCTAAAATCTTATTAACACCTTTACAGACCATTCATGCTTATGTAAACAAACCACTGCTCTGCCACACCAACCATACCTGTCACCCATGTGCACTGTGAAAAGCATAAACTATTTTTTTTTTTTTTTATTGTTAATTAGACAAAATTCATATGATGTTTTATACACTGATAGAAATATATAATCTGTAAGTTCTCATACATTACATGAAATTAATATCAAAACAATAACCAATGCATCCACATAAATGAAATCCTCTTTTAGTGTATGGAGAACTGTTGGCCTAGCATTGGTGAAAAAAATAAAAAACAATGTGAAGTTTGTGGAGGTATATGGGATTGGGGAGTTACCATAATATACTGAGAGCCACTGTTGACAGACTTGTCTTCACCCTCTTCATAACTCCTGTCCTTTTTGAGATCAAATTTCATCATCACTAGAATTTACCACCATGGATTTAGCATTTAGCTTTGCATTATCATCAGAGTTGTCTATACCACTGTCATAATCTGTAACTTTCTCCTCAATAACAAAAAATGCCATGATGAGGAAAAAAGTCAAGCAATCTATCTACATTACAAGGGACAGGGAAACTGGTGTGAGCATTTGAATTACAGCTAGTCATTCATGAAATGTATCTATATATATCACCAATACAATAATAACCATTGATAAGGTTGATTTGGTAACAAAAACATTGTAGTTAAAAGACATTGCACAGATGTGATTTTCAAAATGTAATATAATGATGTCATAATATATAAAGGTCCTCTTATCTCTTGAGTATGCAAAAACACCAAAACACACTTTTGGTAAAAAAGGGGTTAACTGTAAATATAGTAATACACAATACTTGAGATTTTTCCGGTAGAATGGTCACTGAAATATTGATATTGGTCAAGGTACAGAGTATTTCCAAAAAAGTAGTGAAATTATGCAAGAAATACAAAAACACACCTTATTCCATGGAATATTGACTGTGTAGCCCTCGCCATCTCCAGAGCCAACCTGGTCATAATTGGCATCTTCAGAAGAAGGGAAGAAGAGGCCGTGGTCATAGCGGTGGATGGAAATGTAGAGGACCTTTGGGTCAGCCTCGAATGCATGCTGGACGCCATTACCATGGTGAACATCCCAGTCAAGGATCAGCACTCTGATGTCACAAGCAAGGAATTACTTAATGAACTGAACTACTTCATATTCCTGAGTATTCAATCCAATTCAAGCAAAGCATTCACAAAGAGATCACTTATAATTCATGAACATACATATAAAACTTACCTTTCACAACCATGGTGGGTAATGGCATACTTAGCAGCAATGGCCACGTTGTTGTACAAACAGAAGCCATGTGGATGATCCTGCTCTGCATGATGGCCTGGAGGACGAATTACTCCTATTCCACTTAAGCTTTTGTTACTGCATACATCATCTATGACCTGAAACCATAAGGCATAAACAGAGTAAGGATTACTGTTTATCACCTCCATCACCAAAAGCATTCTTATGTTTCACAACTATTACAGAATTGTTTAGTTATGCTATATTTGAAACAGATCATTACACCTCAAATAAAGTACAATATCCATGATACTTACTCTTTAATCACTGAACTTAAATATTACTTAGTTTTATAAATGAAATACTGTACCCTTCTATCTCAGACATGATCATGCCACTCACCTGCAAGAGGCTCCCAGCAGCCAGAAGAGCAGCTTCATTGCTCTTGGGATGAAGGTATATCGACTTGTAGTTATCCTGCATACTCAAGAGCTCATTTTCACTTAATGCACTTGTGCTTGCCATTAAGTTTACATGCTCATGTGTGTGAATGAGCTCTAGCTCTTGCTGTGTAGCATGTCGTGACTGCAATGGTAATTATCAAATTTAATTTTCATACATGATTATTGGTTAGAAAACCATAATGACTAACATAAGTAAAAAATAGAATGCTTTATGCTGAACATGATAATTTCACTTAAAGTAATCATACACTTACTTACTTTCTGATTAATTAAAAAAAAAAGAAAATTCTTCCAAATGTTATGAAAAATAAATTTAAAATAATAAAGCTATGATGATTCAGTTCTTCAGTACTCAAACTATTACAATAGCATTTCTTAACTCTAATGATCTTAATAATGGATTAAGCATCTTTAGGACTATATTTCTCATGCTATAGAAAGTGATTTTTGACTCCACATACCTGCAAGACAGTTGCTCTTTCTATGATGCCAAACTGTTTTAGAGATTTCCATATTCTCTCTGTTCTTTCTGGTCTTTCTGGATGCTCTCTGTAGAATGTCAAGGAGAGCATAGGTTAAGCTTTACATACTAAAGCAGATTTATTTAATCTCTGGCACAGGGGAAAACACATCTGTCATACCAATTTTGAGAACTTTTTTACAAGCCTATAGCATTTAGAAAATACTGTATATCTAATCATCTCCATAAATCAATGATATGAATGCTTTGGAAAATTGAAAATATGACCATAATATCTGTATCCATAACTCAACGGGTGAAAAAGAAATGTTATTACTAGCTTGAACCTGACTACTTACTTTTCTGACAAACTATGGTGATTACTCATGGCCTCGTCATACACCAAGCAGAGTCTATTATTCTCAAACATCTGAGGAGGTTTGTCTGATACGAAGAAGGAAGATATTTTATAACTGATATGATCTATACAACCAATATCAGCTATATTTCAAAACAATCAATAAACTAAAATTAACTTCTTATCAAAAGTAAGAGAAAACTACTTCAGTTTTGGAAAATACTCAAGAAGAAAAACTTAAAATCTAACAACTCTTCACTGCATCAACTCATCATAACAACCTAAGGAACAATATCAGAAAGTAAAATTGAAACAGTAAGACCACAGACCTTGCTTCAGCCTGACCAACTGGAGTTTGATCTTTTCTTTGACCTCCTGAGATTGGACAGGATAGCAGTTTCTGGTTTCGTACTTAAGGGGCTTTGTCGCATTGCCAAGGTAGGAGAGGGTGGGGATGTGGCGCTCTCCCGTGTCCCCATTGGTCTTCTCGTGGACAGAGAAGGACCCTTGGTACTGGAAACACTTCCAGTATGGCCTCTGGACATAGATAAGGTTGAGCAGGGACTCACACATGCTGTTGGAACAATGGCTCTCATTAGTATTTGGTGAAAGAATTTTTTTCACTGCTGCTAATCTTTTAATAAGCACCCTCATACACTGCAAGATTTTTGCCTTGTTTAAAAGAATCACCATACATTTCTCTACTCTAATGATTCAAAAATTCAGTCCCATCATTTCCTACAGTTCTGGGAAAATGCACCATATAATACATATGAAACTACCTTAGTGAGGGTTTGAAGATGGGATCCAGAAGCTTTGGGCAAGGGTCTCCCAGAAGGGCACTAAGTGTCAGAGCAGCTCCTTCTGCTAGTGACTCAAGACAGTAACCACCCTGTGCAATATTAATACATATCAAATAAACTGTGTGAATAATTATTTGATACTAATATACTTCACTTAATATCTTATGATCTTATGTTTTAACAAATAAAACCTAAGATTTGCAAAA
>NC_051400.1:31695187-31695636 GCF_015228065.2 Penaeus monodon
AAAGGGAGATCCATTAAATTTTAGAGGCAATGCTCTGCTCTCACCTCAAAGATAACAGCTACACGCCCATTTGCCAGTGCCATGAGACTAGAGGTGAGGTGAGCATAAAAGGCAGGGGTAATCTCCATTTCTCCCTGCAGTATTACAAAATAGAATAGAACTTACAGAAACCATGTATGAATAAGTATTTACAATTATATTTCATTCATACACTACAGACTAAAGTAACACTAAAATTTTCTTACAGTTAATACAGCAGAGACCCATTAAATGTATAATTTTTCTTTTACTTCTTTTATATCTAAAAATGTAACTGAAAGGTAATTTTAGATCAATAAAAAGGAAAGCAAAGGAAATACTTCTCATCACTAAAGACTCAGATATCAAAGGATCAAAATATTGTGCTAGTGTAAAACATAACATTCTTTTACCACAAACTAGAGAAATTT
>NC_051400.1:31695675-31695766 GCF_015228065.2 Penaeus monodon
CCTGTATAAATACATAACCTTTACCTTTTCTTCTGGCTAGTATTTACCATGTTCATTTCATAAAAATCAACTAAAAACTTCAGTCAGCAAT
>NC_051400.1:31695792-31696125 GCF_015228065.2 Penaeus monodon
CTAAAAAAATATATATTTATATATAAACTACATGGCTATAGGGAAGACTTGCCTTCTCATCACCTACTGCAGCATCATAACCAGAAGAAACAAGAACCAACTCAGGATCAAACTATAAGGAAGGAAGACAAAATAAAAGAGAAATCATAAGAATAACAGCAATGTACAGACTTTTGGTCATGTTCCCTGGGTGATCAAACCTTGCCAGTACCACAACTGTATGCATGAGGAACATCACAGTTCTATGATTTACTTAGTGAGACCATAACCTTAAGGAATAAAGTAAATACATTACAGTAGCAAGTCAGAGCAGATCATGTACATCAGAGCTAG
>NC_051400.1:31696683-31697062 GCF_015228065.2 Penaeus monodon
TACAACTGGGCTCTACCTAATGCCATGTTAATTTCAAGTCATATTAAATAAACCAAAGTTCAATAAATACAGTTCATATTAGGTTCTATTATAATGGGTTTGTTAGATTTAGATAACTAAAGAGGTTCTAAATCTAACTGAACTGTACTGTAACATCCAAAGCTAAAATGGCAGGGTTTCTCTGAGTTTATAAGTATATTATGTGGATCTACAATACTAAAGGTAGTGTAGGAACAATGAAGTTTTGAGATTGAGACAGATCTGGGTAGATAAGGAGAATGTCATACTTGAACCATCATCTGAATATCAATAATAAAAATAGTACTACTACTACAACTAAAAAAGCATCAAAAAGCAAGCTGATGGCAAAAATTCTGAA
>NC_051400.1:31697097-31697443 GCF_015228065.2 Penaeus monodon
AATGCTTCTTCTTGCCACTGCAGAAAAAAATCTAGGAACACTCATGCAAAGGTGCTGGTAATGATAAGGCATGATACAAGGGGCATTCTGATTTTCTAACCTCTGGACATCCAACAGCTGCATCATATCCTGCTGACACTATGACCAACTCTGGACTGAACTGGAAATACAAATTAAGTTTTAATATTAATTAATCCACAACTGCCATCACCTGAAGTATCCACTCAGTATGATAAAGAATGGTGGAATGAAAAAATGTAAGGTTATGATTTTTCTCTGAATGCATTTAATGGGTAAGAGAGTAAAACATATATAATAATTTTCTACAACAAAATGGGTGTTCTTC
>NC_051400.1:31697515-31698810 GCF_015228065.2 Penaeus monodon
TTCTCAGCAACTTATTCTTGTACTCTGAAAAGACATTCTTAATTAATATCATAAAAAAGTGAAACAATCTTTCTATAACAGTTCTGTCAGTACCTGGCTTCTCACTCTTCATGCTGTCTGGAAATTACATTTTCATCTAAACTTGTGATTAATTCTGATGTAATGCATTTAACTTGCTTGATGCTTTGTTTTTATTTACTGCCTCTCTTTTTAGTTATCTAAGTTAAAGTTACATTATACCTGAAGAGAGCAACTGATAAAATAAAAAAGTTAAGAACTGATATTTCTATAATTGTTCCATAAATCTGCTGCTCTCTTTCCTCAAACCTTCTGAGACAAGCTGAATGTGACCACATAAAAGCTACAAGATGGGCATGTTTTGAAAGTGGCTGCAATTGGTATGCATGCATGAATGCCACTGGGAATACATAGTTTTGTTTTGTTATTTCTTTCTGCCATGTCATCAACAACTTCCATTAGCCATGTCCAGTTTTATCATATATTCAATCTTCCTATATTATTTTCTAAAATTTTGTTATTGTCTTATATATAAACTTTGCCATTTATATTAATTTGTTATCCATGTTGTGGTATACTAGCAGGTTACCTAAGATTGTGCATTGGCTGCATAAGGTCAGGTTTCACTAACAGCATGAAAATGGCTCATCATGTGATGCCAAGTCAGTAAGAAATGAAACAGTCCCTGTATCTGCTTAATGTCCTTAAGTCCTTAAAAAAATCACAAAAATTAAAATCACAACTCACCTCATATGCCACAGGAAGAAGGACTTGATGAAACACTGCTAAATAATCCTCATTTCTCATCTGAGTCTTGTTTAGAGGTACGTTGAAGTTGAAACCCCGACCTTGACCAGCTCCAACATTGTCGTAGTCACTTTCCCGGAGCTCTGGCCAGAAGGTTCCATTTTCATAGCGATGGATGGAGAAGTATAAGACCCTGGATTGGGAGAAACCTCAACGCTTTAGTTTTTTAATTGTATGGCATTATTTCTAATGGCCTAACAAAATCATAGAATCAGCTGTCAAGATTGTGTCCTCTCCCCTTTCAGTGGTAATAATGTGAGGTTTACAATGGCCCTCATTCCACACTTATATGGAACTGGGGTCCACTTAACAATTATGAGTTGTGCAACATGAGTAAGACCTACTCTCTGAACATTTCTCTTCTCTTTGGCTTCAAAGTCTGTATCAGTCATTCAGTCAGCTAATTATAGATTCCTGTTAATTTTTCTTGGACAAGTGGAACACTTTTCACCATGTTAAGAGCCCTAACA
>NC_051400.1:31698845-31699421 GCF_015228065.2 Penaeus monodon
AAAGACTTGAATAAGAGCAGGAAACATAACTATTTTATATTAAGTCCTTGAGATATTTACAAAATAACCTTCCCAAACTTGCACAGATTCCTCACCTTGGATCCTCATAGAACATCTGCTGAGTACCCTGGCCATGGTGAACGTCCCAATCCACAATCAGAATACGTGACAGCTTGAGTTTCTCCAAGGCCACCTGAGCTGCCAGGGCCACGTTGTTGAAGAAGCAATATCCACAAAACTCTGTCTTCATTGCATGATGTCCTGGAGGTCTGTCAACATGATCTCAAGTTAAAAAGTCTTCACTGCTTGAAAATATACATTGAAAAATATTGTACATATGTATATTCATCATTCATTAAACAGCCTGCATTTTTCTCATCTGTACATATATAAACATACTTATACACATAAGAAGTATTGTGTAAAGATCCTCACCTAATAAGAGCCATCCCATTCTGAATCTTTCCAGCCATTATTGCGTCTACTAGATCTATAGTGCTCCCAGCTGCCAGGAGTGCAAGTTCATAGGTTTCCTGAAAACATTTTAAAAAGTTTTATGTTTAGCATATGACATAA
>NC_051400.1:31700418-31700497 GCF_015228065.2 Penaeus monodon
TTGAGCTCTTTTTCTCATGAGAAGGCATAACTGATATGAGACATCTTCATCATTCTCTTATCAATACTTTTATATCATC
>NC_051400.1:31700705-31701123 GCF_015228065.2 Penaeus monodon
CAGAAGAGAAAATTCAATCTAAATTATACCACCTAATTTTGATATCTATAATCAGAACAAAAATTCTTACTGGATGAATGTATATCGAGTCAAAGTGCGAAGAGATGTTTTCCAGTTTTTCCTCGTTCTTCTCATCCTTCGTACTCCACAAGAGGTAGAGATGCGACCGAGAATGACTTTTCAGGATCTCGTCTTCTGTCGCACTTCTTGGCAATATAGGTTCACAACGCTCGATTAATCTCAGCTGCCGACATCTTCAATAAAGGAAATAAATTCATTATTCAGTTGATATCAATTTTTTTCTTCTTAAAGCAGCAGCTGAAGCTCTTTGCATTAATATTTATGTATACACTTAACATTGCATTTAACTAACAGACCCTGGAAGTGTGAGCTTTTGTTTTATTAAATTTGGTTACAA
>NC_051400.1:31701449-31702896 GCF_015228065.2 Penaeus monodon
GTACCAATGGGTTAAGATTTAAACTGCTGTGCTAATTAATAAGATATACATACATACAACAGGAAAAAAAACCCAAAAAACAGCATTTTATGTGAACACCAATACTGTAAAACTACAGAACTCTCCCCTCCCTTAAAACAAGTCAAAGAGGCTTTAAAAATGTGTATAATGTTTCAGAACATCAACCACTAGTTTTACCAATGATCATGAACCTCAGTGTCAATCAACAGGTATTTTAGACAACCACCTTTCCAGAGTAAGCATCAGTATCTCAATAGCCACACACTTGCCTTCCAAACAACATAGGTGATTTCAATCTCCACTTTTCCAGAGTGGGTCATTTCTTAACATTCACACACTTGACTCTTTAGCAACACATGGTTGTCTTAGACCCTTACCTTTCAAAAATATGTCTCTCAACAGTCATATATTCAATTTGAAATACAACACGAGTATTCTAGATAACTCAAAAATCATACACTTGACTCTAGAAACACTTATAGGGATTTTTGATCCTCACCTTTCCAGGGTGTGTGTCAGTCTCTCAGGACATTCAGGATAGTTGGCATCCCACAGGCATCGGTGCTCGGCCATGCGCTCATCGTAGACCAAACCAGTTCTCCCACGGGTGACTCCTTTGCTCTCCTGGGCCTGTGATGCATGTCCAGGAAATTAGCTTAGGCTAATGGTATTTCTTCTATGGCTGATATATTTCTGTATAACAGGTTGTGAATCTAACATAGAAGAGAATGAATTATAAATATAGCAAAGGAGAGAGGAAAAAAAACATTAAACAATGAATATATAGTGACTAACCTTGGCCATGGGATCAAACATTGGTAATATTTCCTCCTGAGGTGTGGAAGCTTGCCGTTTGTATGCATTTCTCAGTTCTTCGATAGAGATTCTTGGTCTAATCCCTGCCAAACGGCGAGGTTTCCCTAAAAATTTGGGATATAAAAGTTATCTTCTGTATTGTAAGGTGGTATACAGACAAACTAGCCCTGCTTTACACAACCCTTTTCCTAAAATATATAAAATGAAAAACTGGATAGAAAAAATCTTTAATCATGAAACAAGTTTTCACTAAGCAAACAGTTTATCACACATCAGAATAATAAATCAAAAAAAGGAAAGCACAAAATATGTGAAGACCACACACAGCATAACATATAACCCATGCCACACAAACCTGTCTCCCCCTCCCCTTCTTTGGCTCCACCTGCTCCTGCCGGGACACTCCCACGGCGCCGGGCCCTGGCCCCCTTTCCTGAGTTCTTCCTTTGGGGTTGGAGAACATTTTCCTTGTCCTCCGTCATTCTGGGGTGTGAGAGAAAAATAATTTTAAAGACAGAAAAAGATTCAATTATCTGTTCACCTTGTAGAACAGCTGTATTTATAAGTGTTGTATAAGAAAAAGAGATACTGAATTACTTCCTATGCTCTC
>NC_051400.1:31704093-31704272 GCF_015228065.2 Penaeus monodon
TGGACATCACATTTTCCTGAGTCAATTAGTCAATGTTGGAATCCTTTTGCAACAAACAGAAAATCACCTTCATCCCCAAACTAATATACTACTCATAACCTATATGAGAAAATATTCCTTACTAGTGCTACAAAAAACTTTTAGGTACCTACTGCTGCGTTTCAATACTATTCTGACTC
>NC_051400.1:31704619-31704977 GCF_015228065.2 Penaeus monodon
GTCAGCATTGAGTTAAGAGGCTTAACACGAGTATCAATTCCTTGAACTTTTACCTGTTCTGGGATCAGAACAACCAATGGAGCTAAAACTTCCCTTTTTTCAAATAATGGGAAATGTCAACACTTTTATTCTTTGCCGATTTCAGCCTCAATTATTCACTGTGGACACCTTTTCAATTCGTCCTCATTTAAGGCTGAAAATTTCCTATGATGGAGTTGCTACCTTTGAAAAAGCATCTATCTAATTAATTAAATGCCTTGCTTTATCCTACTTGTGTTTTCTTATCATAGATAATGTCTAAATAAAGACAATGGCCTTGAAATAAAAGATACCATATCAAACACACACTTATAAATAT
>NC_051400.1:31705401-31706318 GCF_015228065.2 Penaeus monodon
CTTTGCCTTTAACACCAGATAAGCTACAAGAGGAAAGAAGAAAGTATTGTTTATTCTGAAGTATTTCTTCATCTCTAAAATGTCTCACACTTATCTAACAAACTGCACCAATTCAAAATTAACAGGCACATTTCAAAAACCTTCACTCTTGTGGAATAAGGTGTCAGACAATTGTGTATCTGCTGTGCTCAGTGGTTCCTCCTTCCTTTGTAGTGGCACTGTTTCTCTATACTTCCTCCTCCTCCACACTCAGAAAGGTCAAAGTTGCTGCTTTGTATAAATCAAATATGTCAACACAAGCAGCACAGCAGGCACACCCTTTATATGGGAGCTTGAACAGAGCTTGTTGCTATGCACTTTGTATATGTTAATCACAAACATAATATCCTCTGATTTATAATCAGGGTGACCTCTTTTAATTATCAGTAATTACCTATAACCTCCCTGATAGAAAACAGCTGCAGTGCAACAACGTATCCCTGGAAGCCTATTTGTTCCATGAAGGGGATAGATTCATAACACTACCATATTTGATTAATCACCCATACAGATTATCAATATGGCAGCATAAATTATGGAATTAGAAGTTCTCATATAAAATCACATAGCCTTTATAAAAGAAATATGTTCAATATGTAAAAATACCTTTTCCTGAGCAAATTCCTAAAACTAATATAAACAATTTCAGATTCATAATGATAACTCCCTGGTCCTTTAGTACCAAACAAGGGTCCACATCTTATTGCCAGAACATATGCATCGGAAGTTTGCTTGGGCTTTGCCAGAGTACAGAGCATGAGGGGCAGGGTAATCATCAAACCCTATGCAATTGTATATCATCTTTAAATGTATTTCCCCCCACTTTTAAGCATTTTACTTACAGTAAGTTTTGAAAAGATGTTTAATTCAATGCCACT
>NC_051400.1:31706712-31706805 GCF_015228065.2 Penaeus monodon
GGGCTAAAACTGTTTTTCTGATAGCTTTTGTTGTGTTTTAATGAATCTAGTGCTCATTCCTATCACAAATGAAGCTCAGCTACAATATCGGGC
>NC_051400.1:31706855-31707165 GCF_015228065.2 Penaeus monodon
GGAAATGATGAGGGCAAACCTTTCAGTAATTTATCTGTTGCAATGCACATCTATAGTAATTTGGGTGCTTTCTCTCTTAAACCTCCCTATCACCCACGTGATCTACAAAACCTTCATCTTATATATACTGGCAAGATAGAACCCAGGCAAATATCTGGATCTCATTCTTATAATTTTTTACTTTGTCATCAGGATCCTCATTGTCACTGTTGGTGGGAAATGTTACTACTATCTGCCACTTTTTTGTTACTGCCATGATAGTTAGCACATTAAAGAAGAAACAGTTTTTCCAGTACATTATACACAGCAG
>NC_051400.1:31707367-31708467 GCF_015228065.2 Penaeus monodon
TTCACTGCTTTCTCAATTTCATATTATTTTCTCTGTGCTGGAAAAGTATATATATATATATCATGGAGTGAATGGAAATTTCAAGCTTTACATTCTCAATACTACCGTTATTATTAGATTCAAAAGGGAGTGCTATACAAGAAAAGTGTCTTAGAATGTTAGATTCTATTGGATGGCAAGGTCAGATTCTTCAATTTTGGAGTTAGGTGTCACTTCCAATAATACTGTATTTACTTACCTACCTTTTCAGAAATTCTAGGTCAATATCATTGCAATAGTGGGTCAGTTATCAGCAAAACTGCTAATGTGCACAATACAGGTGTTAAACTACCTACAGGTAACATTATCAGTGCATATTACCGCGTGAACCAATTAGCAAGATCCGCCGAAATTCAAAATTTGCACATAAATATATAATTGCATAAAACTAGACTTTCATTTTGCAAAAACACATAATAGCTAAGTTCTGGCAACATAGTTTTCGCGAGGATTCCGCATCATCCTTTTACCTCTTCACCGACACCTCTCGAAGGGAGAAAAGACCTCAAAATACCCTCAAATAACGCCAGTTGGTCAAAGTGACAGCCACAGACGAACACGGAACCTCCACCTCGGTCAAAACCCTTTGCTCCTCGGAACTCCCTCGTATCACTCACCCACCACCCTCAACTCCCCTACACTCACCTCTAGAGATTCTCTCTCACCCTCATCCAACGCCCTGCCTCACAGAAAGGCTCAATCACCACGCCATAGCAGAAAAATAGTGCGAAATAGTTGCAGCTGCCGAGCGCCGTGTCCCTCTCCGCCCCCGAGACCCTGAGGTTTGTTTTGGAGCAGAGACCGCGGGATATTTTCTTTTTAAGGTTTATTTTTCTCGCATTATATCACATATTTTTCTCTCTTGATTTTGCTCTTGGTAATGTTTGAAAAAAATTGAAGAATTTAGATTTACTAAGGATGCAGTTATGTGAAGTATGTGCACAGACACGCATGTGCCCTGATATTAGTATGTGCGCGCACATGTTCATACGATTGTTGTACTCACGCTGAGTCAGCCTGGAGTGTTTCATTCTGTTTGTTTGTCTCTCTGTGTCTGTCAC
>NC_051400.1:31709070-31709610 GCF_015228065.2 Penaeus monodon
CAAAAAGGGTCTACCAGCCACTGAATACTTAGATGCAATTTTAGGAAGTGGAAGCTTACTGTGGCACAGAATGCTACTAAGAAATTCTAGTCTATTCAGTGCCAGCCAAATCTGCAGGACTTTGATGAACCTTATGGGTAGATTCGTGTATATATGGCCAAAGACTGTCTTGTAAAATGATTGACAAACAGTGCTATCAATAATAGTCGATTTTTTAAAAACTAATGTTTGTAACACCGAACGATGAACTTACGGATAGTTTCTTATTACTATAATTCTATACCTCATACGTAATGTTTTTTTATAGTACATTTATGTATTATACTTTTAGTAAAATCACTTCATAATGTTATTGGTAACGCTGCTGAAGAAGGACAGTTGAATCTGAAATAGAGAGCCGAAAAAAAATCCTTAAAAGTACTTTCGGATGTGCTAAGATTAAAAAAAAATAAATAAAGTTTTAAAAAATATAAAGTTTATAAAGTAAAAAAAAGCATCTCTAAATACGCAAAACAGGTTTATGCAAAAAACGAATGAAAG
>NC_051400.1:31709918-31710364 GCF_015228065.2 Penaeus monodon
TAGTAAGACAGCAATTAATGATAAGAAATTTACAAAAGAGTTAAATACAGAGAAAGTATAACAAATCGTTAAAAAAATCCATTTACAGAGGCAAAAAGTAAAAGAAACATTACAAAGTATGCTTGCACGAAAAAAAGCATACTTCTCTCAGTAAAGTTACTTGCTCATGAGCTTTCATTATCGGCAATGCTATTTTCTGTCCATAGTTACAGGGTCAGATGGGGCAAGTAATCATAGTATGTGGCACATGAAAATGAGAAGTTAGGTGCATTTTATACACGTTAAAGAAAGTCCCGGGTGGGATTATTTCTATTTTTAAATAATCTATACATTTCCAAGCTAACATAACTAATGATAATTAAGTATGTTTTAAGACCTAATATGAATCACTAGGAGGGTTATGTGCAACCTAGGAATGTACTGAAGAGACGCAATCAGGAGAAAGT
>NC_051400.1:31710395-31710542 GCF_015228065.2 Penaeus monodon
CGAGTGATGTTATGATAAACAGCCTCTTTTGAGTTAGTTATGAGAAGAATCTATTGAAAGCTGGACTATAAAATAATGATTAACAAGTGCTATTGTTGAGTTCCTAGATTTGTCATAGTAGATGTGATTTTTGTGTTCGCTTTTAAA
>NC_051400.1:31711025-31711233 GCF_015228065.2 Penaeus monodon
GTCTAATGTTTCACCCTTTGTCCTAGTGACAGACGATTAACTGACAAGAAGGGGCACTGAACAGACAACTAACATTTAACAGTCAACAGTTAACATTTGAACCGTGTGTAGTATATACATATATCACTTAATCCATTCCTGTGCTATTTAAGAACACCCATGCGAGCTTTCTTAATAGGTTATATGTAATAGAATGAAATATAAATCT
>NC_051400.1:31713288-31713520 GCF_015228065.2 Penaeus monodon
TTATATGTCTGTAGATTTTGTATTTGGAATTGTGAAGACTCAGCGTGAAATCCTATATACCTCCATTATATTTCTAGATATTTTAAATACTGCGTTTGGTTGTATATAAACTTCCAGCAATTATGTGGTAATTTCGTCATATCACGTTGATAATCTTTGCACGAAATCTGATTCGTCTAAAGTAATGACATTATTATTGTATACAAGATATTTAAGTCCAGTTTACGAAGGT
>NC_051400.1:31714614-31715509 GCF_015228065.2 Penaeus monodon
CCTTATTTCACCCTCGCACTTCTTCTCCCCTTTCCGTAGTACTTTTCCGCGCACCTGTACGAGTACGGCGCCCACTGGCCTAACCCGCGGGAGGGGAACTTCGACTCGGCGAGGGCGGGTCGTGGAAGGACCCACGACCCGAAGGTCCCCTCAAAGACTTTGAGATAGAGAACCACGACAACCCCGCCATCTCCCCCCAAGGGTCATCCCCCGTGGCCTGTGAGTTACGACTCGGACTTAGATAGGAACATTTACGTGTGTCAGAAATGCGATGGACAGCTGGAAAGCTTAATTAATCTGCTGACTATTAATGAAAAAACGACTCTATTAAGAATTTGTCGTGAACTCCCTGCAGGGCCGTGGTACCCTTTAGAGAACGCCCATACATCGGGTTGGGTCGGAGAATGTGCTAGAATCCTATTTTTAAATTTTCATGATGTAAATACAAACAATGTGAATAAATGATACAGCTGAAGTAGCTGGAGTAAATATGAATAATATAAATAAACATAGGCAGTGTAGATATAGATGAATAACATGAATAAATACATTTGATATAACTGTCAAAAATATGTGAATAATACAGTGTAGATATAGATAGATAATATGAAGTAATACGGGCAGTGTAGATAATATAAATACAAACACGAATGCAGACGATTCAGTTATCTGTAATAATTTGCAACAGCTACGTGAAGCCACACAAAACGATTGCTGAAGACCATCGCTAGTCAGCTGATTATACAGCCACGCTCTCTAGCTGGCTTCAGGGAGTCTCTTGCAGGTGAGGGAAGTGGCAGTGTCATGGTGTTCGTATGATATAATGTGGTTATTAGAACCTTTGAAGTAGATGGTTTTATGTCTATAAGATGAAGGGAGACATTTTTCAGGTATA
>NC_051400.1:31715647-31715922 GCF_015228065.2 Penaeus monodon
CGAGCAGTTATTCGAATATCAAATTTCTGTAAATACCATCAAATTATGAATATTGTACTTAGGACTCACTGCTCAGGACGATTGATAACCATACCATATGGTTATCTAAAAAGCTCTTTTTGTGTCAGTTTAATCTTTGCTACTTAATATGTCATCAGTCGACATGGTTATAAAATATAAGTGGTTTACTGAATGTGAAGCAGGACACACGTGTAAATATTTGCTAGTTTTTGCAGCTTTACATCTGAAATATAATTGTATTCTTTGGCCAGTTA
>NC_051400.1:31717471-31717779 GCF_015228065.2 Penaeus monodon
TGGCCAGTCAGTGTTTCACAATACTGTTTCGTGTAAATGATACCTCGTTATAATTGGCCAATAATGTAATTCACAGGTTGTGGATATTGGCTTATCGAGCTTCATCGTTGTTGAAAATATTTTCTCTATCAATGGAGCTTCTGTATTATGAACAAATGTTTCGCAATTTTTCTGTTGTGTTGTGAATAGCAATACCCTCTAATTAGGAACAGTTAAACTTTTTTCCTCTTTACTTTTTCCTACTTAATGAATTTTCTCCTGCCGACTATTGTTATGGCTTCACAGATGCGTTTAATGTATCATGAAAC
>NC_051400.1:31717802-31718238 GCF_015228065.2 Penaeus monodon
GTACTTGTTTTACACTAATGTTTACCCACGTTTCATTATGGTTTATGGGATACAGTGAAGCATTACGCAATTCGGACGACGTAAGTCTTGGCATAACACCTGGTAATGTAGTTCCTGGACAGAAGTTCGCCTTGGTAGCAGTGTCCAACAGGTGTTTGAAAGCAATTTAGAACAATTGTTAGTATATAATATTATATCCCTAGTGTTCTTTTGCTTATAAAATGATTTCTGTAAAACGCACATACATGGTTCTTTAGTTTGCTCCATATTCTACTCGGTATAATGTAAAAGAACAAAAGGGGAGGCGTTTAAAAGGCCCTTTTCGAATTTTTGAGCTTTAGACTTTGTCTCAACTCATATTTTTTAATATAGGTGTTCTCAAAATTCTGATCTTTTGCAATTTCAATATTTTCATATGAATAAAACTAGGAAAATG
>NC_051400.1:31719495-31719702 GCF_015228065.2 Penaeus monodon
TTCCAGGTGTCTGCAATTTACCAAAATTACGCATCCGTTTTTCTTCCAAAGCCACAGTAATTATGAATATATATAAAATCATATAAAGTGTATTTTTCACCGACATACGACCCTTTTATAGGAAGCAGTGGCAGATATTGAGAAAAGCACATTCCTATATAGTTGCGCAGTCATATTAATAAAATGAGCCCTAACGTCAGTTTACAT
>NC_051400.1:31719723-31720006 GCF_015228065.2 Penaeus monodon
TCGACATAACAAGCCTGCATCCCCGGGGCCTTACCTTATACGTCATATATTACATTACAGAAAACGGGCTTATGTGTTAAGAATCCGCGGTGCAGCAGGCTTTCATAAAATTTATTATGTAAGGTTTTATTGATGTAAACACAAGAAACGTTTACCTACATAACATAAAAGCCTGTTTTGTAATACTTTTTAAATTTTCTGCCAATGGTCGGAATTACCACTGCAAACTAAAAAAACTGACCCTTTTGCAATAAATGGCATTTTTACAAGTGCAAAAGCATAC
>NC_051400.1:31720111-31720606 GCF_015228065.2 Penaeus monodon
CAGACGTTTACAGAGAACAACTTGTGCATTCTTCTAGGCAGGTCTTCCAGTTGTACAGCTGATTAACCTGCACCTGAAAATACAGGCTTGGAAATGATCAAATGATAGCCTAAAATAGTGAATCGTAAACAGAGACTTAATATTTTGCATATTCCATTCATCCCTTAACACCTTTCATTCTTTAAGCTTGTCAGTGGACTTTTTGACGAAGACTAAAAGTTCTGAAATGATAGGCGTGTTTCATATTTGATTATTGTTCGGGTGAGTTATACTATAAGTAAACGCTACTCTTAACATTCTAGTGTAACAGCGGTATACTTTGGCCTAACTGCATACCTCGGTTTATGCAATAGCGTTGAATTTTACACACAAAAAATCGTTACATGGTATAATCATAACAAATATTTTCTGTGGCCTTGCTTGGTACTTTCATATTATATAGGTCAGTTAATATATCCATTAGACGGTGTCGATACCATTTTTTCCAAGTAGAGT
>NC_051400.1:31720742-31722821 GCF_015228065.2 Penaeus monodon
GGGAACGATAAGGTAACCATATCGATAAATACTGTTGTCATTACCAACACTACCATTACTGACAAAGCTAATAATGATAACCATATGTATAGCCGAAAATATCTTATTGAAGATTGCTAAATCCTTCAGCTAATACGACCGTTCTTTTCTTGGTCTACTAAAAGTAGAGTTGCCTAACGCTGCGTCACTTTATGCTTCCATCCTGCATATTAATGCAAATTTGCGCTAGAAAAAAACTTGCTTTGCAACAGAGAAACAATGAGAAAAAGGTTCATGTGTGATGGTTGAAGCTATTTGTTAATAAGCTTGTGTTAACAGTGATAATAAGCACTGGATTTTTGTATCAGGATTTAACCTTCAAGAGAAACATTTACGATAAATATATAAGATTAATATTGTAAAAATACCAAGGCATCTCTGAATATCCAAATTATGAAAGTAATTTTCTAAAACTAAAACTCATTATTCTAATCTATACGAGTTCATTCAATCAATTGGCATTTTTTTAAGATGAACAACTTTGTGTTCCTAACTTTCGATATGGATTTTCCTAATATACTCCGTATGCTTTGTCATTTCAAGTAATTCAACTAATGAAGAATAGATTATTAGCAGCAGCCTCACTTTAGATGTTACAGAATGCAGGTCTGATTATATATACCGCTCTCATAAAAAGGTCCTTAGTCCCAGAGCTCAAGAACAACCGCTTATGGTAGGTATATGAGCGATCTCCCGATTCGGTCAGAGGCACTTACGGAAACTGGATCTGGGGCCTAGTGAGGTTACCTTGAATATCTTACTATAACAACTGGAGGTAAAAGGGGACATCTTGTGAATGAGTAAAATGTGGTTGATGCTGTTCACTAATTATTGTTATTTTATTGTTGGTAAGTAAGTAATACTGTACGTATCGTTGGTGAATTGCATGAGTTGTGAAAGTCATGTGAATCTTATTGCAAAATAGTAGTTATATGATTGTGCGACTAGATTGTATTGGTACACAGTTGAGAATAAGCAACTACGTCATTGTAGAATGACTCGGCTATTTTTCAAAGCTAAGAAATAAAAAGTTTCCATATTTGCCGGTAAGTTGCAATGCAAAAATATGACAAAGCATCGAAATCCGGGTGAAACGACCCGGCCAAACACTAAGGGATGCGACAACACCTTTGATAAGGCCCCCGTGTATTATGGGGATGTTGGCGACAGTCACCAAGGTCGGATTCATCAACACTGCATTGTATTTCGGTCGCCACGAATGTATTTCGTTTCCTTACGTGGACGGCGACAACACGGCAGGTCAAATTAATCTGCATGATAATAATCAAACACGAAATGCGCCGACAGCAGTTCCATGCCATTATTGGATGAGGAGTCTATTCAGCTGTGAGTTAAAATTCTATTTTTGCATCAGCCGGAAAATAAACACACGTTGCATAGAGCTCCACGTGTCCAAATGGAAATTTCACAATATTGAAGCTCAATAAAGAAAGAATTGTTGGGTATCTTCTCTGTTTATATATTGCCCATGCTACCTTCCTCACTCAAGCGTTTGTGATAAGGACTATTGGTGTTCAGCAAGTTGAACTATCCATAATATGATAATGAAACTCAAAGGCAGAGGCATCCTACAGTACTGCACTAATTTAAAAGAGCGTATGACTGTGGGGAAAGGAAAACATGTATTTTACTTCACATTCATCAACAGCAGCGGTTATAGCCTGTTTAATATTGGACATTATTTTTCTTTCTCGTGTCCGATGAGTTTGTTTATCTGGGGCGAGGTAAAGCCTACACATAATATTCGTTGTCAAGGGCACCTAATTGCTCTTACAGGTATCAATACCAATAGGTATTTCTGCCAGCAGGTATAATAATAGAGACAAAGGACTGATTTTCAGGCTGAAACGGTATACATACCAGGTATAGCAACAAAACTGCTTTGATAGAGAGTAACAAAACACATACAAGTTTGAGAAGGATGTGCAAAACAATGCTGAACACACCATAGAGGCCAGCAGGAAAGGAACCCTCTGGCTTGACAACGAGGTCGTTAGTGATACAACTGGGAGATATTTA
>NC_051400.1:31722871-31723143 GCF_015228065.2 Penaeus monodon
AAAAGACAGCACAGACAGGGGTTTATTGAACGATAAGACAAGAAGAAGTTTATTAAATAATAAGAATAAAAAACTATAAACTAGAATTTTAGTGCAAGACGAGACAACAGATTGCCGCGTTTCTTTATTATTACAGAGGTCATCCCTCTGCCATCTCCGCCAGCTGTTTGCAGTATATGTTAGTGATTTTTTGGTAAACCTATAGAGAAACAAGATACGGGCATCCGACCCCCTGCTTGAATAACAGAAGAGTATCATTAGATCAGTGAGTA
>NC_051400.1:31723574-31723639 GCF_015228065.2 Penaeus monodon
CAAGGACGATACGAACTTAGGCTCATGTTTTTGTAAATGATAAATGTTACTTTTTATTGTTTGGT
>NC_051400.1:31724598-31724662 GCF_015228065.2 Penaeus monodon
ATAAAATATTCAGATTTACAATTTTGTTATATAGTCTAAATTGCCATAATATTTTCCTGGACTA
>NC_051400.1:31724941-31725009 GCF_015228065.2 Penaeus monodon
CATCGGCCCCGTCAACACCGCCTCCCCACAAGGCCGTCACGTTTTTTCTCCCTCCTTGCGTCAGTGCG
>NC_051400.1:31726764-31727828 GCF_015228065.2 Penaeus monodon
CTGGCATTGAAAAGCAGCGTTCAGTGGGGGTCAACAGCAGGAAAGGTCAGAAGCGGAAGGGGTCAAGGGTTCATTAGGGTCAGCCCACAACCGAGGTCAGCGAATCGTCGGCACCGAAAAAAAAAATCGAAAATCAGATCAAATGAAACACTTATGGCAGAGACGAATAATCATAGATCGAAATAAAACATGGAAAAAAAAAGGTATTGATCAGCACAAGCAGGTCAGGACGATATACAAGGTGAGCGAGAACGAGATTCTAAGTAGTGAATTTATGTCCGATATAATGGCGACATTTTTGTGAGTTCATGCTAGACTTGCCTCCGATGAGCGAGGTCACGGGGAAGTGATGCAGGGGTGGGGGTGGGAGGGGGCAGTGAAGGTGAGGGGGAGGGTAAGGGAGAGGGAGTGGGTGGGGGGAGATAGGGAAAGAGGGTGGGGGGGGGAGATAGGGAAAGAGGGTGGGTGGTAGATAGGGCAAAGGGTGGGTGGGTGAGAAGGGAGAGGGGGCGGTGGGATGGGTTGAGGGAGAAGGGGATGCTGGGGGGGTGAAGGTGAGGGAGTGGTGGGGGGTGAGGGAGAATTGTTGGAGTGGAATGAGGGAGAAGAGGTGATCGGGGTGGGTGAGGGGGAGGGAGAAGGGTGAATAGAGTGAAGAAGGAGGGATAAAGGAGATGAAGAAATTACGTGCGTGAGGGAGAGGGGGAACGGGAGAAGGGAGGAGGGTGGAGGTGAGGGTGGGGAGAAGGGGGGAAGGAGGGAAGGGGGAAAGGGAGGAAGGGGAAAGGAGGAAAGGAAGGAAGGAGGGGAGAAGGGAAGGAGGGGAGAAGGGTAGGAGGGGAGAAGGGGAGAGGGGAGGGAGCTAGGGTGTCGTACAGGGAGAGTGAGGGGACTTCCGCCTTGGCTCCATCTCAACCCCTTCCCTCCCTCTTCGCCTTTTTATTCGCCTTTTGCATCACCTCACTTTCGTTGGCCTTCTGTCTCTCGTCTAATTTTTTCTCGTGTTTTCCACAGATTGCATGTTTCTTTGATATTTATTCGTTGTAAATATTTTTCAACCCCCC
>NC_051400.1:31728009-31728160 GCF_015228065.2 Penaeus monodon
TTCCTTGCCATCGTTATACCATCTCCCATCTATCACAATTATCTCCTTTTCATCCTCTTCCATTTTCCATTTATTATCATGATCCCTGATGTCCTTGATAAAGGAAGAATGATCATTCATTTTCTCATTTTCTCCTCCACTTTCTTTAAGT
>NC_051400.1:31728340-31728554 GCF_015228065.2 Penaeus monodon
AAAAAAAAAAATCCACATGTATTTTCCTCAGTTTATTTTCTCCGATTTGGTTTAGTCGCCATGATTTCATCCTAAAGACAAGGAGTGATATTTTATTGAAAGGTTATTATTTTTTTCCTTTTCTATCCCTTGAATTTCAGATTAAATATTTTCTACATCCCTTTCGCCTTCAATTTTCCACTCTTTGCTTTCATTTGTTGAATCAAAATGCCAC
>NC_051400.1:31729278-31730025 GCF_015228065.2 Penaeus monodon
ATGGGAATGAAAGTATTTGTACACATCGTATGGATTTATATTCGAATGTTCGCTTGGGTGCTCCACTGCTTTTCAGTAACATACAAACGCAAGGATACCGATATAATGGACACGAGGTCTTATTAAAATTCGACTTTTAGCCAAGCAATAGAGGGTAGCTAGCGAGATCCATGAGTGACGTGTCCATTATTTCCTTCCTACATAAATTATGGCTTGAATTCATCTCGCATATGACCTTTGTCATGAGGTTTGGGTAATCACGTGAGGTCAGAAGGTCAGGCCGCGGAGGGTGGGGCCCGAAGAGAAAAGAAAAAACCGTTTCATTCTATAGAGTAACAATGCAATGCAATCTGGAAGTACACGATGCGTCTGACATTACAAAAACAACTAATCATACTTAAAAAAACACCGTACTAACTAACAATTGACCTTGAAAACCCCGTACAGAGCCTCCCCCCCAGCGTGACCTAGCTCTTGAACAGCCTAGGAGACGCTCGAGGTTCCTCCCCTACCTGCTACCTTGACCTCGCAACGTGACTTCTTTGTGGCGCTGCGGCCTCCGGTACGTGCTGGGTCGTGTCTACCAGGGTCGTGGGGAGTAACAGAGTATGGGGAGTGTGAGAATGGTGCTAAGGGGCTGTTGTGTAGGTTGGCATGGCTAAAGAGGGCAAGGGGAGGAGGGAGGGAGGCGCTAGGAGGAGGTCGTGTGGGAAGTTTCCAGGATGATCTTCGCGCGAGATAATGTGC
>NC_051400.1:31730133-31730283 GCF_015228065.2 Penaeus monodon
AAAAGTGGTTAGTATCCTTCAGATTTTGAAATCCAAAGAATATAGACAATTTATAACCAAACCATAACGAATTAAAACCGACACATCTTGGTCTGACTGCGCGAATAGGATTTCTAAACAATTTCTTATTTTTAAGTATCATGACCAAAA
>NC_051400.1:31730321-31730507 GCF_015228065.2 Penaeus monodon
AGCCTTTTCTGGAACGGTCATAACACTAACCAACCATTTCCTTTTACATGACCTAACTAAACACTAAATCTCACTCTTCTCCATAGTGAAACTTGAGAATCCTTCCCCACGCACGACCCTGCCATCTCGTACCAGGAGGACGAAGGAAAATGTGTTGTTGTCACAGTACTACGTCCCTTTTTTCCT
>NC_051400.1:31730535-31731599 GCF_015228065.2 Penaeus monodon
CGGTGTCGCCATCCATGCAGGGTTTCGCAAGCGTCGTCGTCGATCGTGCCAGTAAGGTACGGTGCCAAGGATGAGGCAATAACTTAAGGGCAGCGCTCCCTCACAAGGCGAACGATATTTTCTAAAACGAACGCGCTTGTGACACGTAAACGCAATTTATTTTTCTCAACTTTAAAATATGAAAAAAAAATCGAAAAATATTATATTATTTGGTAATGATATCATATTAATCGCTGTAGTTGTTAAATATATCGTTTATCATGTTGCACTGACCGGTACCGTGGCAGGCTTTTGAATACGCGGCAAATAAAACCGTTGTTACCAAGAACGAAAATAGCCAAGTTAGTGCAATGTCCCGATACAGCTTGTCGAAGGTGAGTACATAACACGATCCAGTTCGAGTGCGGATGATCTCTCAACAAGGGCGTCCGTTGCTTGTTGACATGGCGAAAGCCCTCGCTAAATAGGTTCAGCTTGAGCGAAATCCATTTTAGGTGTATAGAAATTTCCTTTACTGTCCGAGATTCGTGAAAATTAGATTCTGATAATCACTCTTTTTAAGGCAAATCGGTGTTTTTCAGAATATCAGTGATCTTTAACCATATAAATTGCTCAATAGCGCATTGTTACAATCGATCGTTTTGGTCTTTTTATTTGCACTCTTGAGCGCTACTTATAGGCGATGTAAACAGCTGGTGCATCGGCGTATCTCAACTTTTTAATTTTAATATGCTTACTGTACCTGGTGAAGTTATTAAATGCCTGCCAAAAATATTCCTAGTAAAATGATCACTCCGAAAATGCTATAACGATAATTACTGCTATTGCAAAATACTACTCTGCTAATGACAATAACATTTGTCATTTGTTTTCACTAATACTTTCACTATTGTAAATCCATATTGTAGTAGCCAGTGCAGATGTTAAAATATCATCAACATATTTTTCTTTATCTTCAAATACTTTACTGCATTCATTAGCACCATAATCAATATCACCATCATTTTGTCACGCGATGAACAAGCTTTAAAACGAATAAACACAGAATGGCAAAGCGTAATTAC
>NC_051400.1:31731652-31731858 GCF_015228065.2 Penaeus monodon
TCGTTTCCCACTTTTTCTTCTTCTCCTTTGTTTCCCAATTATTCTCGTACGCTTTCTCATAGCTTAAGTAATTAATATTATTCTAAAAGAAATTAATTTCCATTTTGTAGGAGAATAAAACACTCGGGAACCTTTCTTTTTATCTCTTGGCAAAACTAAAATTCTCAGTGTTGGGAAATAAGAGAGATTCTAAAGAGAAATGTAAA
>NC_051400.1:31732009-31732361 GCF_015228065.2 Penaeus monodon
GGCCGTAATCCAATCAAACTGCTTTGACGGAGTTGCTTGTAATAAACAGTTTTGCTGCCATCTTAATAATACCCTTTGTAAGCAAAATAGTAATGGCAATAAAATTCAGTGGCAATAATTACACAACAACACTAATAATAACGGTAAGATAATAACAGTCGTCAAAACCGCAATTGCAGTCGCTGAGATAAACGCACCACGCTTTCCCTCGGGAGCCGTTCGCACAAAAACGGTGAAACTCGAACGCCGGATTCCTATCCACGAACGCGCGCGGAAAAACGGCTTGAGTGTGTCCTCGCCCAGGATGTCACCGAGGGAGGAAGTCTGCGGCGAGACCTCGAGAAATACGGGC
>NC_051400.1:31732383-31732454 GCF_015228065.2 Penaeus monodon
CACTTTCGTAGATATATATTCGTTTATATTTCATTTCTACAATTTTTTTTTCCTTGTTCTCTGGAGTAGTG
>NC_051400.1:31732508-31732619 GCF_015228065.2 Penaeus monodon
GATTCGAAATCGTTGTTCATCATGTAATACGATAAATGATATCGTATATAAACTTTAAACGGAAATGATCACACAAAACAGAAAAGAACTCTTCATCCCCACCCCTTCCCT
>NC_051400.1:31732711-31733146 GCF_015228065.2 Penaeus monodon
ACATTCCTTCCGCCAAGATGCCCGCGAAGAACAGACTGGTTCGAATCAATGGGATACCGAGAATCCTGCGTTCTACCCGAAAACTGAATCTCAGAATACTAACTTCACTAAATGGACCCGCGCATCCAGTCCAGGAGTTTGTTTTGCTCTGAATACATCTCACGTTTCTATCGCTCTCCGTCTCGACTGTAAATAAAAAAGAACTAGACATTTCTTTCCATGAAAAAAGTATCTTGACATCTTCATAAATAAAATAATTAAATTTAAAATCGTCTGGAGTCTCATTTTTATTATCCATTTTACTGAATATGATATCTTGCCTATTACGCAGCTGTTGGAACTCAATTGTAATCAGTCATTGGAATTTTCTCTTCTCCCTTTCGGGTCGTGCTGCACGTTCCACGCTGGAGGCTGTCAGGGCCTTTGTCGCTATTG
>NC_051400.1:31733298-31733559 GCF_015228065.2 Penaeus monodon
TGGCAACTATTTTCATACTATATGAATTTCTCGTTGGTGGTCTGTAGAAATCTAACTTAAGCACGTAGTCTTCTCTCTTGGCTATTTATTTTTGTCTTTTCAGGGGCATTTATTATTGCCTATACTCTTAGAAAAAATCAAGATATTTTACGAAATGCATGAGCAATATGCATATGCATTGCCAAACCTCTAGTCCTTCGATTTTGCTCTGATGGATATCATGAATATATCTTCGCAATCTCTTGGTATATTACATGTTCT
>NC_051400.1:31734160-31734304 GCF_015228065.2 Penaeus monodon
TATTACTATTTCAATCCGTGTTCTAGAAACTCCACTGATGACGCACACGAGAGCTAAAACCTTGTTCCGGCGCGACCTTCCTGCTTGGGTGAGTACGCCCGCCCGCCCCCTCCCCAGTTCCTCTCCTTGTGTTTCTTTTGTTCA
>NC_051400.1:31734517-31734772 GCF_015228065.2 Penaeus monodon
ATGAGCCATCTACTTAGCTCTGTTGTTCTCTCTATTCTGTCGTTTCTGTTTTTTTTCCTCATTCGGTTATCACTTGCTCATCTCTGCCTTTGTATTTTTTCTTTTTTCTTATTTTTTTTCTCCCTCTTTTTTATTTTTCGTCTCACTATCGTCTGTTCACTTCTCTGTATCTCTGTTTTATTTCAGATGTTGGTATTTGGATAGAGCTTGTCCATAGCCCCCCCCCCCCCGTCTCTCTATCTCTTGATCTCTTGC
>NC_051400.1:31735756-31736379 GCF_015228065.2 Penaeus monodon
GTGTCAAACATCTTGTCCAAATACCTTTAGTTTTATCAGACGATATAATGTCGGCGATAGACATTCTTCAATCAGCATTTTCAGTTCGTATATTTGCCTAAACTTTATATGTTGACTTTTTATTCATTTTATGCTCGTTTGCGCATATCAGATTACTTTATCCAATTCACTTTGTCTTTGCTGTTTATTTCTTATTCAGTTTGATTTCTTTTTTTCTTTTTCAACTTTAACCTGTTCATTTAAGATTTTTTGTAATTCCTCTCTCTCTGCTCTAACTTTTTTTTCCGAATCTCTCTCTCTTTCCGTATGTTTCAATGGCATTTACTTCTTTTTTTCTTCATTTTACATGACTGACCAACAGTTCTTGCGTTGACTTACTTTGCCCTCGCGCGCCACTAACAATGAGTTTACGACGCCGCGCCCTAAGGGTGAAAATCGTGGCATAATATGTCTTGAAAGAGCCCTTATGTCTGTCAAGGTCCTGACCTAGCAATGCACGCCTAAAACACTGGCATATCCGCGGAGGTTCAACGAGCCGATCCGTTTTCACTTTCTGAGCTCATGATTTCCTAAGATTCATCCAGATCTTTCCCATTTTCCTGATAGGACTAGGTCGTGTTGGC
>NC_051400.1:31736407-31736953 GCF_015228065.2 Penaeus monodon
TAGCACATTCTAATTATATCTTCTTATATTAGCACATTCTTTTTATATCATGTTTTAGCCACCTTAAGAACGAAAGACTGCAAAGGGATCGCTACAAAGGTTTTCACAAACGATACCATTTGCAGGAAGTAATTACTGGTTCTCTTGTTTCATTCCTCAAACATTAATGGGTTTTACCTTCCATTCAACTAATTATGTGAAATCGTCACGTGATGCTATTACGAACATTGCTGTATGAAAGAGGGATACAGGTATTACGAGAATAACATCATGCTTATACTTAAAAGTCCAGAAATAAAACATACATACATTATGACATGAAAAAGACTGATGCATATTCTGTTTTGATTCGAAATGTCACGATTTATTATGCTCCTTACTCTTGCGTTTAATTTAATCTTCATAAATTTGCTACTGTCACGGTGTTTGTCTACAACTTATTTTCACCGTAAAAATATATATATTTAGGAGACTAGAATGTTATTAAAAGGTATGTCATACGTGGAATACTTTTCCACGTGATTCAGATCAAAATGTCATATCAAA
>NC_051400.1:31737022-31737138 GCF_015228065.2 Penaeus monodon
GAAAAGCTGAATCTAACAATTCGAATGATTTAGATATTAGTGAAGATAAGAAGATGAATAATATGGATATAGAATATTTAGGTAGCTGAATGTGTAGCTAGAGATAAAACGTCTGG
>NC_051400.1:31737549-31737730 GCF_015228065.2 Penaeus monodon
TTCCTAAGTAATGAATGTTCACTTTGTAAGATATCCTTCTTTCAACATAACAAGCTAAAAGTTAGCATTTCTTTTGAAGGAGAAGTTAAATGTAACCTAATTAGCGAAGTTGTTGACAAAGTCCTCGTTAACCTCGCGTGTAACACTTACTTCAGTGTCTTAATGAGGCTAATTATGCACA
>NC_051400.1:31740014-31740434 GCF_015228065.2 Penaeus monodon
CTAAGTTCATCTAATAATTTTCATCACAATCATGTAAATATTACGCATTATAAAGTTAGCTCTGAATAACATGCAATGCCGGGGCGCAAGAAATTCAAAAGGAAATTCAAAGAATCGAATAGCTTTGTTTGTGTCCGCAGTCTGTTGTCATTGATAATAGGTAGCAGGTACTTCACTATATCCCTGGCTGTTCCTGTTAGAGTAAATTGTACTTGTTTTGTTCCTTAAAGGAGGGATAGCGGTATGGTTTTCAGATAAGAAGAAACACTCCCATAAGTATATGAATATGGAATGTATAAAAAACATTTCTTTTGTACACGCATACTGGTACTGGGCGGAACAAAAAGCCAGAGAAGTGACGTTTTTAAAGTGGGACGATCGTGGTTTAAAAAAGTGCTAAACAAAAAACTTGAAGTAGGT
>NC_051400.1:31740460-31740880 GCF_015228065.2 Penaeus monodon
AAAGAAAAAAATGCGATAAAAAAATCGTCGACTACTTTCATATCAGTTTCACCTTTACAAATACCGAAATCACCTGGGATAGTTCCTGTCAATTCCACAAGGTTACCCAAACACCTTGTCTCAAACGCATACCAGATCAGGAATTCGGGATAAAACAATACCACAGTACCAAGCAGTCGGGACGGGTACCGCGACGCGTTCAGACTCAAGGTTTTCGAAAAAGGAAAATTAGATGCGAACAAAAGCTCGGAGTAGAACAATTTGCATTTGAGAATATTGCGCAAGTACTTAGAAGTGCCCAAAATTAAAAATAAACAAATCGTTGCAAACACAAGCGCTTGAAATGCCGTTGACTCCCCCAGGGCAGGCACCCAGAGACGCCACAACAAGCATTTAGAAAGGCCAACCACGGCACCCCAT
>NC_051400.1:31741004-31741712 GCF_015228065.2 Penaeus monodon
TCACTACATGACAGCTTCTGGCATACTAAGCACTGTAAGGACGACAGTTATCCACAAGCACAATGACAAAGTCCTCGAGGTTAGCATCTCGCATTCAGGAAACTTGTACGATAGATATCATCATATTATATCAGATATGCTTGGAGTATGTTATTGTCAGTTCATAAGAAGGGAAAACTATGACGGAAAGTGTTACTTCCTTATTATTTTTTCTTTCCAGGAGTTCTCATCTGCATAAAATTGTCATCGTGCTAGATTACACGTAGGCGGAAGGCTAACATTTGCGAAAAAGACGTGTTTTTATTAAACTCTTCAACTCGTATCCTGTTTGTTGATTCTTTTTTTGTCGAGGGTTTTTGCATGTCCCTCCATAGATTAATTTTCTTCCCGTTCTACTTCGGGTGGGGACCTTTTTCTACTTTTTTTTCTACTCTGTTTTTTGAGTGATTGTGGTCAGATTTTTTCCCCCGCCATTTTTTCCCCGACGGACGACGGCGGTGAAGCAACACTACGAGTGACCTATTGCACCTCCGTTGCCACATGTCGCCGGGCGGACACTTCCTTATGCCTAGCAACGCCCCTAACCTTTCTTGTTAGCGCTGCGAGATGTTATTCCTGTAATACCAAAGTTCGGGGATATTTTTCCGGGATTCGGTCTTTGGTATGTATTTATCTGCGAAAGCTCATGCACGCCAACATATGGTTGCG
>NC_051400.1:31741799-31742065 GCF_015228065.2 Penaeus monodon
AATACACATACACGCGCACTCACACGTACATGTGCAGGACATTGTATATAATTTTAAAAACATCGATTACTGCAGTCATGAAAATCTTTCAGGTGATAAAATTAAGTGAAATACGGCGCAAGGAGCAATGAAAACATAAACTGGAATCCAGGAAATTCAGGAACGAACATAATAATGATAAAACAAGGATAAAAAACGTAGGAAGAACAATCTTAAGTATTAGAAGAAGGTTTTAGACCTGACCAAGTACACGACATAATACTTGC
>NC_051400.1:31747208-31747283 GCF_015228065.2 Penaeus monodon
CATTGCATATTTTGTATTGTAAATGAATCTAGACTCGGCATATTCAAATATATATATATTTTTTATGCAGTTCTG
>NC_051400.1:31747983-31748189 GCF_015228065.2 Penaeus monodon
ATCGTTTGAATAAAAAAAAAACGTAAATGGATGAAACTGTTTTAGAAAATGAGGCCAGTTAATTTTATATCGTTATTTCAACTTTTATTCTGAAGTCTCCTGAAGTTCATACATGAGACAGAGCTTTTATTGTTCAAAATCATGGGTTATCTTTTAGCGTAACATGTATTTCCCAGTTTGGTCGCCTTTTAGAAAATGTCTTTCTC
>NC_051400.1:31748440-31748752 GCF_015228065.2 Penaeus monodon
AAACATTCCACAGAAATTTATCTCAGTTACCTGATGCCCCTAAATATATTGGGTGTTGAGGTAATGATTCCACGGTCTAATAGAGAGAATGAAAAATCTTCTGGGGCTATGCTGAAGCGACGTTTTAAAGATCGACGAGATATATAAATAAGGCGTGGAGAAATAGCTGACTATAATCCGGACCATAAGAATTGTAGTTTTAACGAGAACTTTGAAGACTCGAAAATTGATTACATGCTTTCAGACTCGCGAAAGCTGATGACATGATAATATCATTTTCACTTTATCGTTTGCACTGTTGATTGAACGGGA
>NC_051400.1:31748783-31748964 GCF_015228065.2 Penaeus monodon
ATCATATGACATACTAAGTCGAGGGTTTTCAAATTAAATGAAACTCATGATAAAATGTAGTTTAACGAGAATTTTAAAGCCTCGAAAATTGATGAAATGCTTTCAGAAAGGCGAAACTTGATGACATGACAATATAATTTTCATTTTATCATGCTATCGATGGAACTGTTTATTACACGGT
>NC_051400.1:31748999-31749832 GCF_015228065.2 Penaeus monodon
TGTGACATACTAAGTCGAGGAATTTCAAATTAAACGAGACTCGTAATAAAATGTAGTTTTCAAAATAAATGAAACTCGTAATAAAGCGCGAGACATACCCAACGGAAGAATTAAACTAACTGAAACTAGTTTGAAGCAGTGAAACGGATGCCTCGCCAGACGGATGCCACAAAATATTACAGCAAACACCCGATCTGTAGACGATGCAAGTGTATTGTTGAGTAAGGGATATATTAAGTATTACTGATACAGTTATTCATACAGATTGCCCTACGCGGAGTAAATGATACTTTAAGTATGATTAATAAAGTAATTCACATAGATTTATCGGTATATATTTTATTTTCGCTGAATAATTGATATTCTAGGAATGATTTATAAAGTCGTGCATAGAATATACCCTGAGGCGAGCAAATAATATTCTAGAACAATGATTTAATAAAGCGATTCATATAACTTGCGCTACGCTATTCATCTTCCGCGCAGAGCAAAGGCAAATTTATGATGAAATACTATGATCTAGAACCTTCATCTTTCTTTACAATAGATCGAAGTCATTCTATCTTGCATGACATTACTAAATCATAAATCCTTCCTTTATACGAGAGCTGAGTCGAAGAACACGAAGTGCATGATGTAACTGTGATTCATGCAGGTATACGTTATTCATGGACCCTATTCAGTATATTCTGCATGGCGTGGGTAGGGGTAAGGTTACATGATTTTGGAGTTATTTTAAGGAAATGGGTTTGTATTGGACGGATTGTAAGTTAGTAGTTGTACTCTCTCGCCAAATCACTTCTCATCTTTCATTCTGTAATTTTCTGTTTGTT
>NC_051400.1:31749957-31750337 GCF_015228065.2 Penaeus monodon
CCCAAAACTATAATATTCGTTACGTACGTACATATACTTGACGCTGATATATCTTGATTGTTTTTATGAAACAGTTTACAGCATTATGCTAATAGACAGGCATTTTTAATATTCAACATAGCTGTATAACAGCTCTATTGATGTGTTTTATACTTACACAATGGAGATGAAATCAGATACAGCATATGTCAAGGTTTCGCAAACTGTGTACAAACATAATTAAATACGGGTTTAAAATAGAAAACAGATGGTATTTACGCAGTTGCTGTGGCAGGTAACATTTTGGCTAAAAATAAAAACAACAAATCTTATTCAATAACGAACGAATGTGGTACAATGAACAAAACACTTTAGCGTTGGTAACTAGTTTAGTGCTTGGG
>NC_051400.1:31752009-31752332 GCF_015228065.2 Penaeus monodon
GCTAAAACGTGGAAGTATAGTTGCTTAGCGGGTTTGGCTGCTCCTTTCCGAACACTGTCATAACCACCTTGTCAGTTCACTCATAACACTTTAGTCTCATGAAAAGTGTTGTGCAATGTTCACTAAGCAACGAAATTTGTGTATCTTAAAGCAAATATAGAGGACATGCTCTAAATATGAAAGAAAATGTGCTAATATGAAAGAAAATGTGCTAGCTTGGATTGGGATAACCGATCCTTTGTATGAAAATGAAGCGTTCAAGGAATTCCACAAAACGCTACACTTCCGGGGATATTTTATACAACAAAGAGACATAGATTGAT
>NC_051400.1:31752502-31752619 GCF_015228065.2 Penaeus monodon
TGTGAGGGTTTGAACTCTTTTAGGTTGTTAAACGAAGGGGAAGAATACTATGAGGAAAGAAATTAGGGGTTGTCGCCGACCTCCACTCTACTTATTACGAAATTGGACAAGTATTCT
>NC_051400.1:31752838-31754350 GCF_015228065.2 Penaeus monodon
GACTGCCTCTCTCCCTTAGATCTTTTCTCCCGAATTGCCTTAGATACGAATCATGGTACTCTAACCTTCCGAGTCTTTAAGGGCACTTCCAGCAATACCGACCGTCATTCCCTTCCCTGGATAACGGTTCGAAATGCCTTTAAAGTTATTCGAAAGTCAGGTAGCTACATTTCCTATCCTAACTCAGCAAAATGTTCGATTTATAAACATTCAGTGTTCCTTTTAAATGTCTGTGGAATTTTGGATTTGCAATTAGGTATTTCGTTTATAGTTCCGTGGTATTTTCGATTTTGCATGCAGCAAGGTATTCTAAGTCAGCAAATTTTTCGATTTGTAAGATGACAGTCCTATTAAAGGTCAGTAAAAATTTCGATTTGTAAGTAGTCTTATAATAAGTAAATAAAATTATCTGAAGGCAGACATTTCCTATTACCTGTCAACACAATTTCGAAGTGCACTCAGTTTACAAGCAGATATACTACTATCATATTTTAGCAAACCTGTCGATCAGTCAGACCAGTTTCCTATTACAAGTTGAAAAATTCGATTTGCGAAAATTACCATCTCTTGATTAAATTAAATTTAGCCGCCGTTATATCTTATCGTAATATTGTGCTACTGGTTTCTCTAGGAATCAGCTCCTTATAGGCCTATCAAAGTACTGTATGATTAATAGAAATAATATCCGCATTTCGAATCAAACAGCGTTATCAGTGTATATCTCTCTTTTGGAAACGCTATTCAGAAGAGTGCTTGTGAATATATAATTTCCATACACCGAGTCACTCCATCTGTAAATTTGCCGTTGGAAACGAGAGACCCTTTGTGTGGTAAGATTCAACCCGCGGCGACCAATTGTTCGGTGCAAGTTTCTCCCGCCTTTGTAGTTCTTGTCACTCTCGATGTTCATTATCTCTTCATGACTACGAGAAAAAAGTAACGCTTGCAGACATTTCTATAGATCGTACGAATTTGCCAATCACCCTTTTGCTGCAGGAGAAAGCCAGGTAGCCGGACTTTCTCGTTAAGGTCTTTGCTCTTTCTTGCACAATGGGGCTGGTCTCGACACCTCACCTGAAACCAAAACAGGATGCAACTTTAGGAATGCTCCACACTAACATTCCAGTCACTGGCACTCTTCTGAAGGTGTTTGGTATATATTTTGCAATCCACATGGTTGTCTGATGGCCACACTGGTACCACAGTTACTGAAAAGTAGTCGTTATTAGTTCAGCAAACGAACAATAAAACGACGCACCTTAACCCGAAACAAAATCAGACAGACGAAGTAACGCAATTTCATAGAACGATATTTTTTTCTGGAATGACAGTTATTCAGAAATCCACAGCCTATTCTTCTGATTGGAATAAAGGTTGAGAAGAGAAATTCATGACAAGACTGATGTTTACCTAAACTCCGGGGACAGGACGTCTGTAAGACAGGTTTAGTCTTCGAACAAAAAGGGATAAAAGAGAAGTTTCGTTGCGGGCCGGCTTCGTACTTGTATTCAG
>NC_051400.1:31754598-31755704 GCF_015228065.2 Penaeus monodon
TTGGCTGTTTTTCCATTACATCTTACTAATTCTCCTACAATATACACTTATGCATTTCTCGCTCAATTACAATTTTCCCCCACAAGGACCCGGTTTCCCACCAGCCCAGTTCGAGCCCGGGAGAGTGTGCTATGGGCGTGGTCACGCGTCTAGCGGGAGTCTGAGGTTCGCTCGAGAAACGCGGGAGGAAGCGGGGCTCAATGGGCACTCGGATGGGAATTCCCCTTATCAGATATCGAAACCTAATTGCTATTTAAATTTCGATTCTTTTATTTATTAGTTCTAAATTTTCAAACCATCTGAGACAGGAGTAAAATCGGCGAAATAAAATGTCTTCATTTCTCCGCAGCGTGAATTCCCCCCAGATTTACTTCAATTATGACATTTTGTTCATGTAAAAGCGCTCGTTCCTCCCCACCCCCTAAGCCCCTTCACCACGGGCGGCTGCGTCGGCGTGCGCGTACTAAATGTCACTTACTTCACGAGATCACTAAACCAGTCCGTTCGTCGGGCAGTTTTTTTTTCTTCAGCCAAAGGAATCATCACAGTAGGTGAACTGGGTGGGTTTTTCCATTAAAAAGCGCCCAAATCGAGTTAATATTAAAACACTGAGCTTTGTTGAGATGCTGATCATAACGGGTCTTCGGAAGCCGTAGCGAGAGAGATGAGTATCGTCACAGAAAACGGACGTGAATACCCGACAGATGCAGCTCAACTGTCGCAATTAATTTTGTGTATTATTCACCATGGACTGAGATCCGTTTATCGCGAGATGGAGGAATCGCTCGGTCCTGGATGCAGTACGGCTTTTCTTAGGCTGAAGACGGGGAACCCCCTCAAGGTCACAGGGTCCCGAACTTAGGTTAGGGCTGGGCGTGCGCAGATCGCGGCTGCCCGTCTCGGAGGAGAGTTTTCTATCACTTTATGACAAAAACCCGTATTTTCGAGCTAAATGCATCCACCCACATCAAGAGGATCTTGAGTTATCCTTTAGTGTGGAGGATAAGTACATAATGAGGAATATTTTAATGCTTAACGCATATTGGAAATTAACTGTGCTTGCCGATGATAGAAGGGAAGTTAACTGTCTTGGAGGTCATGTTCGT
>NC_051400.1:31755782-31756346 GCF_015228065.2 Penaeus monodon
AACTTCCTTCACTATACAAATATACACAACCAACAAATATATGCTAAATAAATGTCATTTTTTGCTGATATGTTGCATCAAGGAAACGGATTTTGCTTACAGAATTTTAAATGTAATACACCGTGAACATTTATTGTTTGTGATTGCGAAAAAGGATTAAAGGTATTAGTTTTTAATCAAAATCACGATTTTTGCGAAGTAAACAAAATCAAATGAACAGAGACACGTGGAATGCTAACATCACTGAACTGATATAAAAGTAGTTCTTTATGTAATGTATACACTTTTTATGTAATATATAAGCCTTCAGAAGCATTTTTTGTAGACGTGGTCCGGAATGATACAAATCTCATCATTGCTAACTTTATTCACGGCAGGGAATTCATTATAAATCCAGAGAAAATGACTTCAAGTTAAAGTTGATAAGTTAAAAGGGTGCTCGAGAGTATAACATGATACAGCCACGTGAAATACTGAAGTCCGTCATGTTTGTGGCATAAGAAGTAATGATCACACCTCGAGGCAGTTATATCTCTTGTGAACGTCAATTTACTTATATTTCTC
>NC_051400.1:31756479-31756992 GCF_015228065.2 Penaeus monodon
CATATTCTTATATCAATTTGCATTCATTCCATTTATATTCTTATTACTTTAGACTGATAAAAATGTGTATATTTTGTTAAAAATGTATGCTATCAAATACTAAAATCATTTATGAACGATACACAGTAACGAATGCAGGGAAGAGGGCGTTTCCCCTCCCTTGTGTTATGTTAAGCCTACATGGTAATAATACATGAAATGCAGAAATATATAAATGAGTAAAGCAACGGGATAAATACAGTGGTGCGAAACTCGGCAACAAAATGTCGGCTGAAATTACAGGTGCATATGGTTTACTGTAAATATTCATGTTTTCTCTCTATATTTTTCGTAAATGAAACCACGAAAGTCTGGATATGCTACTGATGTCATGCCGCAGAATAAATCAACATAGAAGAACTTGGAAAATGCTCCCTACATTGCGCTGCGTCTTCGGTACTTAGCTCCCCCTTATTACATATTCAGCCCTCTCCCCCTGTCCCTCAGTTTTCAAAGATTCTAGACTAGTCATTG
>NC_051400.1:31757041-31757136 GCF_015228065.2 Penaeus monodon
GTGAGGGATTCATGATAGGTAACGCGATTACTCTCAAGATCTTTCCTTCGCTGTTTTATTTACCCCCCTCCCCTCACAAATCAATCAATCAATCA
>NC_051400.1:31757285-31757376 GCF_015228065.2 Penaeus monodon
AAACACTTTCAGGCATACAAATATTTCTTATACTGTACACGTAGGTGATTATAACACTTAACGGTACTAAAGACAAGGCCAGCATTCCATA
>NC_051400.1:31757517-31758224 GCF_015228065.2 Penaeus monodon
CAATACAACACTTCACTGAATACGAATTCTAATACGACTTTAATTTTCCTTTGAGCAGTTCCGCTTCATTTTTTTCATCTATTTTTTCACTCCCTGTTTCGAGAACGTTTCGAGCACCTCATATGACCCGACTGTGATTCACCGCACGTCTCGAGACTTGAGTGAATGAATTCTGCATTGATCCATCGAGTGAGTCACCTCTTTCTCCAAACAAAGGTATGGAAGGACGTCGATCTCTCTAAATGCGTAGAAGGTGCAGAACGTACTGGTGGATTTGTATCACTAAGTGCTCAAAAGTTTGTAATATGTTACCTGAATGTTTTGATGGAAGAAAAATACCATGATGGTTAGAGTAAGTTCCTGGATATTTAGGTTTGTAATGATTATGCCGAATACGCTAAATAAATGTTACGGAACGTTCTAAAGTTTGTAATACCTTATTGTACATTCTGAATTGCGCATTACGTTACCGTATAACTTGAGTTGGGAATCCCATTAAACTAACAGGTCGAAAGCAGAAGAAAAAGGCATTAAAAACTACTTACCTGAAGAATTATATGTGGCTTTTTTGAGGCTAGAGATATCTGCTCTCTTACCGATGGCTAGACTGTGACGAAGCTGACTTTCTGCTTCTGGAGTAGGCACTCGTTCATGAACCTACAATCCTCAGGTTCTGACGGCAGCGGGATATGGAAATAGAAGTGTAA
>NC_051400.1:31758490-31758870 GCF_015228065.2 Penaeus monodon
AATATTTCTTTCCTTTTAAGCTGTTTAGGTAGTGTGATACAGAGAAGGGGGACAAACCTCGGCACATCGAGCCAAATGGTAAACACACGATCGGTCACATTTACATTTCCCATAACTAATCTGTTTCTGAAGACTTTAGGAGCAGGAAAGAAGCATTCGTCCTCTGTGCAAAGAATAAATAAATTATTCCCGTTATGACTTTTACGATTTTTTCCTCTAGTTGTTGAATTTCCACTGAACAACAATGATAAAAAAAGTGCGGAAGGAAAGGTAATAGACATTGAATACAATTTCATAAACCGGAAAAAAAGAACAAGGGACTAATTTACAAAAAGGGAAAACAAAGCCAGTATTAAAATATGAGACAAAGAGACAAAACG
>NC_051400.1:31759035-31759126 GCF_015228065.2 Penaeus monodon
CCAAAAGTCAAGGTCGCAACCTATATACAACGACCGTCATTGTGTTGGCTGGAAGTGCAAGATAGAAGGCCAAGATTCAAATACTTCCTGA
>NC_051400.1:31759812-31760026 GCF_015228065.2 Penaeus monodon
CTATATTTAAACTAACGTTATTTCACAAAAATATAGGTTAGCGTATGTAAATGAAACATGCCATTACCGAAATAATTTCAGATGTGTTAATGAAATTAACAGGATTCTGTTAACGCTCTGTACACACGCATAATAGCCACGACTCTAATGCACTGTACATGTTTTATATATACGTAAAACATTTACAGGTAGTATAACCATGTGTTTCCGTATT
>NC_051400.1:31760155-31760252 GCF_015228065.2 Penaeus monodon
CATAACCTTTCATTACATACACGTATAAACATATACACTCGCGCAAATGAATGGAGGAAAACAGTATTAAAATCCGCATTCTTATGCTACCAAACAT
>NC_051400.1:31760810-31760945 GCF_015228065.2 Penaeus monodon
TGGGGTGAGAGGGAGCGGAAGCCAAGGTAGGGGCCGTGCGGAAACGCCTTTTAAAGTGACGTGGCGTTTTCGCGCCGCTGGAGAATTGCGTGTATGGCGGTGCAAGGAAGAAGGGGATGAGACCCTATCATGCAG
>NC_051400.1:31761518-31761613 GCF_015228065.2 Penaeus monodon
GTTTAATTGTGGTACCAAGGGATGACATTGGTACGAGGAAACAAGTGGCACGAAGTGGCATTGGCATTCTTAGTTGACATTTTCGAGGCATTCGG
>NC_051400.1:31761691-31761777 GCF_015228065.2 Penaeus monodon
AAGCTATGAAGGAACTAGAAAAAGAAGGAGAGAAAAAGCAAAGCAGAAAGATGTGGAGGAAGATGTGAAGGGGGTGGAGTTCACAG
>NC_051400.1:31761845-31762462 GCF_015228065.2 Penaeus monodon
GGAAATCAAAATGAAGGAGAAACGGGAAGAAACAGGTGGATACGAAAATACGAAAGAAAAACGTATTAAAACAGACCAAAAGAAATAGATAATACAGTAAACAGACAACATGAAAAAATAATATATGAATCAAAAGATAAGAAAACCAGTCCAATCAAGAATAAGAAGATGTAAAACGAAAGCCACATATCAAAACAAAAACAAAAGAAATGTAAGAAAACACTCACAAGAAAAAACAAAAAACAAATATAAAATATGAAACAGAGCGAGAGAGAACGTCCAACCGACAGGAAGAACACAAACGTATGAAGTAAATCGCAGAGCACTTGTTCGATAAAATCCGAGGTCACAGGATGCCGGTGAATCATACGTCCATTATAATGATTCTGAGAATCTCCTTTGCTTGGCACGCTCCCCCTGATGGCAACACTGCAGTGCGTTGCTGGATTGTTTATAAAACGCGGGGAGTGTGATTTTTTTTTTTTTTTTTTTGCTTTCTTTTTCCTATTTCACTTGTTATTTTTTAAAAATTGTTTCCCGGCTTTCTGATCTTGTTTTTTTTATTTTTTTATTTTTTTATTTCTCGATATTTCTATAGGTTGGATTAAATAGGGTAT
>NC_051400.1:31763997-31764370 GCF_015228065.2 Penaeus monodon
AGTCCGTATCCCTTACGGGCACCAACGAGGCGCAGTTAAACAATATACACACAGCTCGCGGGGTTCCACCTGTGTCTATATTGTTCCTCTTCGGGTTTCGAACACGCCAGAACGTCGGAAACCATTAAACCGTCTGTTGATTATGCTATAAAGTATTCAAGTTCCCGTAATAAACTTTTGCATGTTTAATTAATGATGACAAAGGAGTATTTCTTTTTTCAGGGACGCCAAAAAGGGGTGTTGGGAATAGTGTTAAGTAATGTGTTATGTGATAGAGTCTTTGTTTTGTTTATGGATAGCTATTGATTAAGTTGAAGCTACGTTCGATCCATAGTGTTGAAAAAAAAAAGAAATGTGTTTCTTGTCTTATTAT
>NC_051400.1:31764398-31764645 GCF_015228065.2 Penaeus monodon
GCGTATTTATTGTGCAGACATTTTGTCCCATTTTCCTTTTAACTTTTGAAAACAAAAATACATTCACATGGAGCTTATGATGTCGCACTTTTATTCTCTCCATGGCCTTTGACTGGTTTAAAATCAAGCTAATACTGATAGCAGTTGCTTTGTTAATTCAGTTTATTGATATTGAATACAACTTGATATAAAAGATCAAAAGTGAGGAAGCATCCGGTTAAAAGCAACGCTACTATTTCATTATGAT
>NC_051400.1:31765127-31765194 GCF_015228065.2 Penaeus monodon
CACTGGCAGCACCGAGAAGTGCACCTGAACAAGCAAGCAGCAAAGGTGTGTTTGCATGAAAGCAGAA
>NC_051400.1:31765266-31765432 GCF_015228065.2 Penaeus monodon
AGGAAAGAGGGATCTACGCATTTGCCTTAATTGCCTCTTGACTCTGGGAGGGAACCTGGTGACCTTGTAGTAAAGACTTTATCAGCACGGACGTGAAGAGAGAGAAAGAGAAAAGGAAATCAAAGGACCGATCATATTTTTTTCTTGTATATCTGCCATAACAGGG
>NC_051400.1:31765622-31766113 GCF_015228065.2 Penaeus monodon
TATCATATCTTTATTTCTATTATCTTTTTTTTTTCTTTTGCATTCTTTATCACATTTTTGGTGTTTTAATTAAAAAGAGAAAGGGGGGCTGTACAGACACTTTACGAAGAATGTATGTGTGGCAGTCAAAGTTCACAGAATCCTGAACAATAGCTTTAAGGTTTATTAGTTCCACTCCCATTGAGCGTAGTCTGAAAGAATAGGGAACGTGACACCAGTAAACAACCACTTTCTTTCGAGTTTAATTGAGAAAAAAAATCTTCCCTTTTACCTCTTTACTGAATTATTTTACATCACCAATATTTTCATTATCCATACCAGTGTTATCTTTTGTTTCAATCTCCCAATATCTTTTTTTGTTTGTGTTTCTTTCCTTTGTTGTTATCCTTTTCCCCCTTGTTATCGGGAATGGTTTCGAAACTTTGCTGAAAGACTGGATAACAATGGGGGTTGCTTCACGTGTCGCTGATACGTAGTCCAGTAGGGTCATG
>NC_051400.1:31766451-31766675 GCF_015228065.2 Penaeus monodon
GGCCTTGCTCTCCCAGCGTCCGCCGGGTTACGGGCCAACCTCGGGGTAGTAACAAGTCCGGATTTCCAGCGAGTGAGTCAACCTCCGCGGTCATCGTCACATTTTATTGCGGGAGACTAATGACCCCGGGGGAAATAGATTACCTATTGTTTTTATGGTGTTATGGCCCGCCTCCTCTGACCGACTCGCCCACCGCACAGTCGCGCTGCCCAGGAAGTGCGTGA
>NC_051400.1:31767929-31768253 GCF_015228065.2 Penaeus monodon
GTCATCCCCGCCCCATCAACATGTACTTTATATAAAAAACAGTGTATAACTCGTACCAGCATATCACCGATTGCACCTTGATGACCCAGAGCAATATATATATATGTATTCTTTTCGAGACCATGTTTAGTTTTATGCTTGAACCTCGCGACTTTGCTGCAGTTCTTTTGTTTCTTTAACATCTGTCTCCATCCTTACATTCGTCTGGCGCAGGTTATTTATATAACCAATTCCTTAACATCATTTTGTTTATCGACTACTCAACTTATTCTATTCATTTTTATTCCTTTTACAATAATCTTCTCATTTGTTTTATATCATTTG
>NC_051400.1:31768297-31768507 GCF_015228065.2 Penaeus monodon
CATGAATGGTGGTGCATGTAATGTAAAACGGACACCACGTTCCTAACAAAATTCTCTTTCCCGCCCAACCCGCAAATGGCACTGTGGCTGCCCTGACACCGTTTTGCCTGATCTCTTTGGCACTGGAATAAGCGTGGGAAAGGTTGGGTTTGAAATAGAACTTAAAAAAGGAAACCGAAAAAAATAGGAAATGTTTGTGCAGGATATGTG
>NC_051400.1:31769182-31769274 GCF_015228065.2 Penaeus monodon
CGCTGGTTTTCTTATTCAAATCTGTATGAAAAAAGTCTGTGCTCTCTCTGAGGACGTGATGTGTCAAAGTCAACATGTATTATATAGCTTTC
>NC_051400.1:31769303-31769391 GCF_015228065.2 Penaeus monodon
GTCTGTAAATTTTAATCAAGGAATCCACTTACTTATGTGTAAATGGACTATTACGTAATATAATATACAAGCGATTACTCGGGGGTAG
>NC_051400.1:31769527-31769603 GCF_015228065.2 Penaeus monodon
CTTGACATTTAGGCATGTAGAAGTTTTTAATGTCAGTTACAAACAATTCGCAAAATCTATGACAACATCTTGTGGC
>NC_051400.1:31769633-31769718 GCF_015228065.2 Penaeus monodon
TGATTTCTTTCTTGTTTCTATAATTTCACAATTGTAGAAAAAATGGAGGACACGTTGTATGTCTAAAAATAAAGATTCAAAGAAA
>NC_051400.1:31771220-31771335 GCF_015228065.2 Penaeus monodon
TTCTGAAGTTGGTCTAGGTTAAGACTGATTACATTTTCGCACGAAATGAAACGCGCGTGTGTGGTTCATGGCCTAATTCTGAAACCGGGAAACGGAGGCTCTGGTCCAAAGAGAG
>NC_051400.1:31772288-31772568 GCF_015228065.2 Penaeus monodon
TTCTTCATTCAACCTCATTCTTTCCTCTTGCAATTAACTGGAGTAAAAAATAAAGGAAAAAAAAAGTAGGAACTGCCCGCCAAAATCAAGGTTTGCCGAGAAATTTCCCGCGAAAATCTGTGAAATCCGGGCAGAGGCGTGGACGGCCCAGAAGCCACTTATTTCTACCTGAATGACGAGTTATTTCTTCTCGAAATTAGTTCAGCGCAAACTTTCCTTCCGCGAGAAAACCCACCGAGAGAAATGAAGTTAAGGGTCCCTGAAGGATCTGGAGAGAGGG
>NC_051400.1:31773689-31773825 GCF_015228065.2 Penaeus monodon
CGTCTCTCTGAGAGCGGGATTATTAAACTTCCCGCCTCTCTCCCTTCCTTCGCATTGGCCCTGATGTTCGCCTCCGTCTGTTTTCCCATTTCTTGTGTAGCTGTGAGTGTGTTCTGGAGCACAGAAGTTGAATTTC
>NC_051400.1:31774171-31774276 GCF_015228065.2 Penaeus monodon
GGGAGGTGTGCAGACTTTTAAGATAAAGGAAGGGGGGGATATAGATAGAAATAGATAAAAAAAAGGGGAAAGGGAAGGAGGTGTGTATGAGGGGGGGGGGTCTTG
>NC_051400.1:31774346-31774973 GCF_015228065.2 Penaeus monodon
GGGAAGGGAAGGAGGTTGGGACGATGATTCTTGAATAAAAAAAAAGAGAAAAGAAGCGAAAAGGAAGAAAATATGGAAAAATGGGACAGAGAAATAAATAGATAAAAAGGGAAGAAGGGAGGAAGATGAATAAAATAGGAAAAAAAGGAAAAGAAGAGAAAGAAAACATAAAAAATAAAACAGAAATTGTTGGAAAAATTTAAGTATGTGAGGCAAAACGAGAGAAAAAAAAGAAAGCAAATGGGGAAGTGAGAGAAAATAAGAAAAAAGAAACAGAAGAGAATAAAAGAGAAACGGAAGACGTAATAGGAAAATTTTTATGAAATTCAGACGAAGAATCGAGAAAAAAATCGTAAAAAAAAGAAACAAAGACAAAATATTTTAAGCGGTCACGACGTACATGTTCGTCATGTACACAAAACATGAACATGAACGCATACCCCTATTAATTTACAAGAACAGACAGACTGACACCGCACGCAAAACAGAAATCGTGGATGGAATAGATCTCCCGAAGAAATATGACAAGAGGGATTTTTAAAAACTCCAGTGTGAGACCAATTCATCATTCTTAACTATTTGATGGGAGAATATTTAGATCTTTATTTCAATTCTACTTTTCTATAT
>NC_051400.1:31775089-31775716 GCF_015228065.2 Penaeus monodon
CTCTAATTTCCCTTTAGGTCTTTAACCCCCGCATTATTAACGTGGTGGATAACAACAACTCAGCACGTTTTCCCTTTTCTCTGAAATCATCCTTTGTCAGTGCAGTGTTTTTTTATCCTTATTATTTTGCTTCGTAATCCTGTTATGGTCTCATTAATAGGATTCATGATATTGCATGAATTAACTCTGTGTTTTATTTTATTTTTTTCTCTTTTTTCTCGATCTGGTAATATCTAGTCCAAACAATACGATACATGTATCTTTATAATACTGGACTATAATTACTGTTGTATCATCATCTTCATTTCTTGATATTGATGTATCCTTTGATTCAGTTCCTTCTGATAAGTAGATACACGAATGGAAACAATAGGTTACATTATTATGAGTTCCTCTGTCAAACACATTTTCGAAATATATAATCCGGATGCAGATCTTATCTTATCTGATATTTTTTAAAAAGTTTTAAGTGGAACAACTCCCTTTCCATTTTTGCAAACTGTCCTTTTGTTGGAGAGATTTAAGTTGAAAATAATATTTTGATCACAACTTTGATAGGTAAGAAAAACTGTAAAACGAGAAAAATACACTTGATTGAATAAAACAGTGAGGGAGAGAGAGAAAGAA
>NC_051400.1:31777090-31777270 GCF_015228065.2 Penaeus monodon
TAGAATCTACTTACGCGACCACCAGGGAAAACGAGAACGTCATTTCCGGTGCCCTTAGTCCTGACCTTGGCAGTGTCTGTCAGCTGCTTGACCCGGTGGAGGTTACTCGCGGGTTGCCTAAGAGTGGAACAAGCTGGGGTGAAAATGTCCGTGTTGCGTTGCATGCATCGGCAAGCTTGT
>NC_051400.1:31777512-31777669 GCF_015228065.2 Penaeus monodon
GCTATTTACAAATGTAACATTCACGTGTATTTATCATTGTTGCAGCTGGAAAGTCCTGCCAAGACACGCACAGCATCCGGGACATTCTGCTTGATCTGGAAGCCAAGTCAAACGCTACTTGTTTGTTCGCTTTAAAGAGATGTCTCCATGGCAACTA
>NC_051400.1:31779047-31779135 GCF_015228065.2 Penaeus monodon
ATCCTTGCAGTAAGTATTTGCAAACATAAATGAAATCTTGTCCCTGGGGTAGAAAGTTCTTCACTACGGGGCACGCGCGCGCGCACGC
>NC_051400.1:31779276-31779502 GCF_015228065.2 Penaeus monodon
GGGGGGGGGAGAGAGAGAAAGAGACAATGAGATAGATAGAGAGAATGAAGCAGAACGTGTAAAAGAGACCGAGAGTCAGATATGATAAAACATCTTAAAAAGGTAGAGAGAGAAGACAGAGACGTAGAAAGTGAGGCAAAAAGAGGATGTGAAGTGAAATTAACAAGAATTTCTGAATATCAAAATATATGCCAAGGAAATTAGAAAAAAAAACGACGACACCTGC
>NC_051400.1:31779640-31779805 GCF_015228065.2 Penaeus monodon
TTTTTTTAAAAACTAATCTAATGAGAATTAGACAAGAAGCGATGCATGGGAGAAGTGGCGA
The DNA here is from genome assembly GCF_015228065.2 of Penaeus monodon. Classification (NCBI taxonomy): domain Eukaryota; kingdom Metazoa; phylum Arthropoda; class Malacostraca; order Decapoda; family Penaeidae; genus Penaeus; species Penaeus monodon. Next base: position 31,779,702 of record NC_051400.1, read on the forward strand.
TGTAGAAGAGGCGTAGACATGATGATAACAGACTTAGGATAATTTAATCAAGATTAATCCTGCGACAGAATGTACCTTAAGGCACGTTGGGGGCAAAAGAGTGG
>NC_051400.1:31780769-31781967 GCF_015228065.2 Penaeus monodon
TGTGCCACGCCCCTGCAATACAGCCAGGACGAGGTCTGTGGTCGTAGGCGGGACAGGAGTGAAGGAGAAAGTGGTCATACGTCAAAGAGAGAGAGAAAAAAAAGACCTTGAAATACAGATTCTTAAAATAGGGTGGGGAGGAAGGGGGTGAGTAAAAGAATCGCCAAAAGGGTAATCTAATTTCGTGGGAAGAAGACGCCAGAAATGTTCCTACTCCTTCGCTAACTCCTCACTCCTTCCTATCGTCACACAACTCCGTCACCCGTCGATCCCCGGAGGACGATTACGTACTCACGAACGCACACGTCGGCTGGGGGTGCAAAGGAGTCCCCATTCATCTCTACAGTAGCAGCGGTTACCCTTCGTCTGGGTGTGTAACAAAGGCATATATGGGGCCCTCTGGTAACCGCTGATATTTTGGTCCTTGTGTTACGATAAACCCCATTCTCCCTTCATAAGTTTTTTTTTATTATTTCGATCATCAGGTTATCATCACTCATCAAAATCGTCATTATTACATCTATTGAAAACGTCACTTGATGGAAGCAAAGGCGAGGGTACCTTCTAACCTTACAGTGTCCGAAAGAATGCCCAAGTGACCACCGTCCTTCATGCTCACCTTCGGACACACTCTCAGCCTCGCTTGTAGTCGCCGGAGCATATTTTTTTTTTCACACACGTTCAGCCTTGTTTCCTATCAGCTGAGGGCGTGGACGGGTACTATCCTGGATTTCACGCACAGTGGCTGGCCCCTCTAACCTTATAGGGTTTGGGATTTCACTCGGTGTCTATTTTTGATGTTGGGAAAGCGTTGGTGTCCATCGGTTAAAATTGGCTTTGTTGTTATACTTTATCGACTTTGTTTATTCTTAGCTCTGATATATTATGGTTCGATTATCTGCCGAGGGAAGGAGAAAGCCATTATTTTTTATCTCGTTAAAACATTTGATTACGAAACATTAATCACATTCATGCCAAATGGACATGTATGACTTCCTGTGTGCTTGCGGGATAATCTAAGGGGGCAAAGTGTACTGGGGCATTTCTGGTTTACCTTGATGATCTGGAAGAGAGTCCAGTATTTCGTCTGATCTTTTTTGTTCTTTATTTTTACCCATTTGATCCGATAGGTTGGTAGCACGACGCTTTGCTACTGCGCTGAAATATCTTGCAGTAAGAGCTCTGCCCTGAGAAAGAG
>NC_051400.1:31782297-31782537 GCF_015228065.2 Penaeus monodon
GAGTTTGAATATTGAAATATGGGGAGGGGGACAGCACAGATAAAGAGAAGAGATAATAAAATACGGAAAGGGAAAAGGAGAGGAGAGTGACAGTGACATGAAAAGGCACCGTCAATGCCGCAGTTTCCTCATGGTACTCCCAGTCAACCCACGAGGCTTTATTGCTGCTCTACTGGGAAGGTCAAAGGTCATCAGACATTGGAAAAAAGCGTCACTCTGATCGTCACTTTATACCTAACG
>NC_051400.1:31783118-31783287 GCF_015228065.2 Penaeus monodon
CGAACAGGTTTTATCACCACTCGTCACTCACAATTCATTTGCAACAAGAACACCTACAGCAAGACACAAACACCTACACGACAGTGCACCAACGCGTGAATGCAATTTCAACATATGCAATGTTGCACAAAACTTGGTGACCTCACGCTGCTTCTGACCATGTACTTGC
>NC_051400.1:31783769-31783935 GCF_015228065.2 Penaeus monodon
GCCCATGGACCCCACTTCAGCCGCGCCTCTTGACACCTGCGTTCTCCTGTCCTCTCCTTCCTCCTCTCTTTCCCTTTTCCCATTCTCCTTTTCCTATCGTTCTACCTATTTTTCTTCCCTCTTTCCCTTTCTTCCCCTTCATGACTCTTTCTTAATGTTTTGCTTT
>NC_051400.1:31784296-31784402 GCF_015228065.2 Penaeus monodon
CTTCCCTTCCGCTACATCACGGCCCACGCCCAACAGACGCCCCAGCGCCCAACACGACAGGAACAGCGGCCCTCGATCGCGCCACGTGACCTTTCCTGTTTTTTTT
>NC_051400.1:31784427-31784946 GCF_015228065.2 Penaeus monodon
GGCCATTTTAGGCGCGAGCTAGACCTACCGAGTGAAAATTTATTGAACTAATTAGCGAGTGTTGGTGGAGGAGGGGAAGGGAGAGGGATTGAAGGACGGATGAGGGGGGAGGGAGGGACTAAGTGGAAAGGGAGGGGGAGGGGGAAGGGAGGGGGAAGGGAGAAGGGAGGGGAAAGGAGAAAGGGAGGGGGAAGGGAGGGATTAAGTGGAAAAGGAGGGGGAGGGGGAGAAGGGAGGAGGAAGGGGAAAAGGATAAGAGGGAAGTGGGGGAAGGGTGGGGGAAGGGAAGAGGAAGGGGGGGAGAGAGGGGGAAATCGCACAAACACGTTAATGGAAAACGTACCATTAAGGAACATTAGCGGTGAAAGCGGCGGGGATAAACCAAAGGTCAGTTATAAGTCAAAGATTAACTGAATCTTTACACTATTTATTGTACAATGTTTATGTTTTGTCTATCATTGCCTCTTCTTTTTTTCCCTCGTAGCTTATTTGCAGCACGTTATTGCATTTGCGTTTTAT
>NC_051400.1:31784972-31785074 GCF_015228065.2 Penaeus monodon
TTTTTTTGGTTGGGGGACGCGGACAAGTTATCACGGACAGGCTAAGGGTGTGTCCTGGTAAGTCACGCCCGCGCGTTTGTCCTCTCGTTGTGCACACGGCAA
>NC_051400.1:31785359-31785836 GCF_015228065.2 Penaeus monodon
GGCGCGACATTGATACCACGAAAAGGTCTTCTTTCTAACCCTAAGGTCTGTCGCAAGAACCCTTTTGTTCCGTATCTCCCTGCTACCTCCAACGCAGATCCAAAATCCCTCTTAAATACGACGCAAATTCCTTTCTCCGCCCGATAAAAGGGCACTGCTTCTCTGCTTCAACAGATCGCTGCTGATATTTAAATCTTCTTAAATGTAAGTGACAAAAGAAAGAAGGCAAGAAAAAGGTCTTACACGTAACATGGCCTGTTCAAAACATGGCCTTTATCGGACGATGGGTATAAATACACTGCACGTTCAAGGCGACTCAAAGATCATGCCGCCACGGAAATGACAGTCATGTTATAACTTCGCCAGATCAAAGGGCGATAGATCTGAATAGCGTAACAGGAATGATTTCAGTTCGGTTGTAATTTGAATTATCATTTTCGATTAATGATTAAAGAAAGCGATAAAATAATTCAACCA
>NC_051400.1:31785959-31786776 GCF_015228065.2 Penaeus monodon
TACGCCATTTTTCAATATGTGAAAGTGTTTATGTCGAATGTCAGACTTATATTCCATTTCGCAATTTCATTTTTAAGATTCTTCTCTTCTGTCCGACAACATTTCCTGTTGAGCTCGCGAACTATGCATATGAGATTAAAATATGCAATTTATATGCTAAACCAGTCAAGCGAACGGCTAAGAATTCAAAACGCATCCAAACAGACACAAAGGAATCTTTACCTTGACATTCGTAAAACAAAATTTTGATTGGCGTTCGTAAGTAAATGTATTTTGCTTGGCATTCGTTACAATGTCATTTCACGGCACGGGGATATTCTCATAGATTTTGATGAAGGAAATACTACCTAACATAGTATCCATAGCTTCTATATGGTAGGAGAAACGAAAAAAAAAAAAGTTTGTGCCAGCGGTATTTAGCTTGGGGTTATCACGTTCGTTCTAAGGGAACGGGAACCTAATTTTAGGTTTATTTAATTAGCTATCACTATTTCAGTCACGCCACCGAATCGTGTGATGTTGCGGTTAAATAGTAATATAATCCATCATAATTGTCTGAAGTTTCAACCGTTGCTATTTTGAAATCAGGTTTGATGACGTCACTACTTAAAAGTCAATTGGTCGCCTAATATAGAAGTTTCTTTATATTCATTGGGATTTTGTCAGGTTCTAAGCTACAACTGAGGATAATATACTGAACATAACTTAGACAGCATGATATATTATTTCATAGACAATAAAGAAAAATATTAATTGAATCTGTGGTAATCATTACATAAAATACTCGATTGTGATTGAGTATATATATATATAAGTG
>NC_051400.1:31786943-31787250 GCF_015228065.2 Penaeus monodon
TGTTTTTAGGCATATGTATATGTGCAGCACTAAACACATAGCCACAAATATATGTGGATTCAACCGGTATAACCGCAAATGCACATCGAGTTAACCATGAGTCGCATCATGGTGGTCGCCTCCTCGCAGGAGTAATAAGCGCAAGCTCTAAAAATTATCATAATGCCCGGCTGATTGTGCTTTTCCGCACCGAATTGGTCTTTCCGGCGCTGCCTGGTCTTGCCTCGCGGTCGGGATCTTCTCTCAGGCTTTAGAAGAATCGGGTTCTGGGGAAAAGTTGCTGGAATTGACCTAATATTTTTCGGTT
>NC_051400.1:31788128-31788333 GCF_015228065.2 Penaeus monodon
CTTAAACAAATCCTGATTCCCTTTGATACTTGTAACCCGACTGGCTGTTGAAATTGTTTACATCACATCAGTTCTTCTTATCCCGGTGTCCTGTCTAGCGAGTGATATAAAAAACGAACTCGTTGAGGAGTTTCAACATTGTTTAAAAACAGGATATTCATTCTTCTATACATTTAAAAATCTACATGTGCTCATCCACATCTCC
>NC_051400.1:31788435-31788621 GCF_015228065.2 Penaeus monodon
AAAAAAATTATCAGTTCGCATTTTTTTCCATCCTGTTCACGAAAAAAAAAAACGCATCCGTTAGCAGAGGGTTTTATCGTGTCTTATGAACAGGATTTGGTTTGGCCACTCCTAATAGATTCTGTGAACAATAGATCCTATCATCACTGTGTGAAACAAATAGACACATGGCATTCATTTGGTTGC
>NC_051400.1:31789083-31789490 GCF_015228065.2 Penaeus monodon
CGAAAGTTATTAAAAATTGCCCTGAAATTACTTTCGCTTTCACTTCATCCTCTGATGAACCCTACATATCTATTATCATGAATTTCTCCATCTGGACACTTTCATATATCTCAATATCTATCTTTGCTAATATATTGTCTCCCACTCTTACTCCCCCTCGAAAATTCATCAGTCAACAAAACAGCTAAACAGTTCCTTGGAAGAATATGACTAAGAAACCAAAACTCCACCACAAATAAACAATCCCTCGCTTTAAAAAAAACATGTATCAGGTAGCCGAAATCGTTAATTCACAACGCACTTCCACGTAAAACGAAGTCCCAGGCTTACGCTGAATGACGCGATCGATCGACGCAGCGGCTGGCGACCACGCGGAAATATCACCTCCTGAATGTGCGTCACCGCCT
>NC_051400.1:31789635-31790067 GCF_015228065.2 Penaeus monodon
CACACCGAAGGGCCTAATATATTTTCTTTTTTGAACTTCCTTTTTTTCAATAATAATATCTTGAACCCATGACATATCCAGCGGCTGTGGCGAAGGAGACATCAATGGACGTCGCGTGTTCGGCTAAGGTTGCATTGGCATTCCACGTGGCTCGGGATCTCGAACGCGGGGATGCTGTCCACAAATATCACAACAAAGATCTCATGAATAATTACAGTCGAGGCTTGATCGCAGGGCATGGCTGACCTTTGACCTCCGTCTGGGTTGGATAGGGCCTCTTACAGTCGTCAAGGTTCAGCGAGCACGAGGTTATGAATCCATTACTGAGCATCATTATCGCGTGGCAATCATGATCGTTGAGATCCCTGTGGTGCCATGGCGTTATTCAGCGGTATGGCACAACCACAACATTCCACAGCGACCACACATGCG
>NC_051400.1:31790245-31791202 GCF_015228065.2 Penaeus monodon
CACACACATATCTATCTTTCATACCCTTCCCTCTCATCCACCCGCCTACCCATCCGTCTATACAGCCCCACATCCACACGTGTACGCAATCTCGTACGCATGAAAATTTCCCTCCACTAGATTGCTTCTCATTATCCCCCTGTCGCTATCTTCCCCTTGTCACTTCCTTTTCGCTTTCCTTTTTTTATCCCCTTTTCAACTTTCATTCTTTTCCATTTACTTATCATCTCTAATCTTCTCACATTCATTCGCTAATATATGTAACAAAACTCATCATACGATAATGCTATACATGCATGAGAAGAACCACATAAAACTAATAATCCACAGGAATAATACAAAAATACAACCTGCATACGAACAAAAATAAAACATTCAATTCGAATTCACACGAAACCACGCCATAAAGATAGACGAAAATAAGGAAAAGAAGTAAATTATCTAGAGACCGCGTGTGCAAGGGGCGCATCCATTTTCTTCCGGGGGGGAGACACCTTGCTAACGGATCGTGGCTAAGAGCAGTCGTAAAACAGATGGCGGATGGAGGCGATTTTTAGATGATTCCTCGGTATTTTTAGGAGGATGGGGTGTATGGGGGGTGGGCGATGGGGGGATTTCCTTATTGTAGAAAGGGGGTGGGGTAAAAGAGAGGTTAAGGGATGGGGAGTTGGGGAGTAAAATGAGGTAGGAAGTTGGGAGAGAGGGTGGGAAGAAGGGGAGAGGAGTGAAGGGGGATGAAAACAAAACGGAGGAGGGAGAATAGGGATAATGATGTGTAGAAACGGAGGAACAGCGAGAAAATGAGACAATTGTATAGAATGATAGACAAATAAATAAAACGAGCATAACGTAAAATTCAAAACAAATAAAACATGTCAAAACTTTAAAGATCAACCAATATCATAAAATCGCACAAAACACACGTATACATATCCACAAGAGAATATATGATAATAA
>NC_051400.1:31791229-31791417 GCF_015228065.2 Penaeus monodon
CTAGAACGCTAACCTTTAAAACTATTCCCGCGTTTCCCCAGAGATTTTCGCAATCGGAAATGAACCAGCGTGTAGAGAGGGTGTAGTGCGGAAGCGTTATGGAATGAGACACTGTGGGGCGAGGACATCCTATTAGAGGAGAACATACGCAATCACCTTTGTCTACCGGAGGGTATCTACGGGGCAGC
>NC_051400.1:31792323-31792496 GCF_015228065.2 Penaeus monodon
TGCAAATAGTTTATTGTCTTTTTAGGTAAAAGGGTGTGGTCAGGGATTTTACTTTAATAAATGCAATGATTGCGTTAATATTAAAAGCTATAAAGGTTAAACACAATGGCATTTGATCAATAAAACTTTTATGGATTCTTTTGTGCATTTTATTTTGATGACCACTGTGTAAA
>NC_051400.1:31792747-31795645 GCF_015228065.2 Penaeus monodon
GAGCGGGAAGAACAGAGGAGACAACAAAGCATTCACACCCTAATCAAGAATTCAAGCAACAAAGCAAACCAATGCATAACGCATCAGTTTACGTTGCATGTTGAAGCTGCATGGAATCTCTAACCACAGACCTCCTTTTCTATTTTTAGAGGTTTGTTGGTAACTGCCTTGCCCATACTAATGTCGACGGATGTTTTATTGTTTATTTTGAGAACGAATGACGGTTCTTATCAGTATTACGATACTGATCTGTACTTCAGTTGTATGCCATTTATTGAAATATTTTGGTATACGTTGATGCTATTTTTGTGATGGATTTTATAATGAGCTAATGGTTCTTAAAACATAAGTGACCAATGTCATTAATTGTGTACCCTGTGTTTGTGAAGCATGTTTTGATACCCGTAACCGGAATTATGCAAATGATATCAAACCTTGTGTCATATAATTTGCACGTCATTAAAATCTTTATCGGGTATCGCTTATATCCCTGGAATTGTTTCCTCAGCCCTCTTTCTTTCTGCCATAAGAAATATCATAGGTAAAAATAAATCGTCATCATTGCCATCAGTCATTTCGCCATCCCATATTTAGCAATTGCCATTGAAATGCAATACCGGAAAATCCCACCGAACAGCTTGGCCTAAACTAAAATTCGTTTCATTCTTTTTTTATGACACTATTTCACTTGGATAAAAACTAAACCTCTGACCTATAGCACCTTCCTCGCAAACTTTAATTACTAGTGCAAAAGGTCTATTCATTGTCACCTGCTGGTTGTGGAATCAAAGTATATTTTTTTTAATATTTTTTATTCACAAATTCTTGGGCCTGATAACTAAGGTCACTTGACGAAGGCGATTGCAGCGTATAAGTTTATACGAGATCGTTAAAGCCGCAGAAATATGTAAATGCTCAGAATTCAGTGTAAATGACCTACGTTCGCTGCATTTACTGTAGTCTGTCCAGCGACACAGAAGCGCTGTACTTGAACTACATGAAAGTTCAGGGTCGTGAGTTCATTACTTTTCCTGGTTTGTCCAAGACATTTAGTCTATTCCTAAGTACTTTTGGATATTGTTATAAACATCCATGCGCACATATGTATGGAGTTCTGTATGTGCAAAAATGGAAAGTGTATTCAGTAGATTATTGCGTATGTTACGAGTGGTTAAGGCTTATCAAAGAACTATAAACCAAATCTCACATGTCTGCATAAAATAAACACTCCTTGATTTTTGTGCAAGGCGTTGATAGTGAAGTCATTCTCGGTCAACACCGAGAATGACTCAGGTTGAATAAATTGCGTTGCCTCCGGATCTCTCGCGCCTTCGTGCCTCAGGAGGTAAGTTATTGACGCAAAGGTGACGTTATATGCCATTGATTATGCTAACAACTTATTGTCGTCACTTCACAGCGCCTCCAGCCCAGATGCAGATCTCCTTTTTTTCATAAGTGGTCAAGTTTACTCCAGAACCAGGACATGTATCGCGTGGGTGTTTCGTCAGAAATAATTAAACGTCAGAGTTCAACCCAGCCACTTCCCCGTCCACAGGTGGAGCACCCAGGCCTTGGCAGATGCCACGTAGTGAATTTTAACCGAGATGGAAATTTTTGCCTTCGTTGCAATTGCTTTCGCTCAATCTATTAAATCATTCACTATTCTCCCCATTATATTTGAGCCAAAAATCCTCATCGCGGAAAGAAAGGTTGTCTTGAAAGGAGCGAGGCGGCGCGGCGGTTCTCGTACCTCCGGCAGCGCGTGAGTCAGCTGAGGCCAAAACAGTCGGAGGACCTTCGTCTGCTCCTCCCGCGTGCGGCCTGCTCTCTCGCGGCGCCCTCGGCTGACAGTTCCCCTCTGTCTCTCGTGTTGAGCGGAGCTCCGGCAAGAGCTCTCGCAAGTATGTGGTGGCGTGTAAAATTTATTGTGGTGGTGTGGGGATGCCTGGCACAACTTAGCGCCGCTCAGCAGGTGAGCGGTGGGGTGCCACTACCTCGGCCAGGTCCTTCGTCACAGCCGAATGTTGGAGTGCCACTCTCTAATTTACCGAGCCAGCAGCCTGGAGTGCCACTTACAAACTCTCCTACTGAGCCAGGCGTGTCACTGCCCATTCTCACGAATAATGCCGCTGGGCAGCCTCAGGACTTTGGCAACCCAGTGATAGTACCTTTGGACACAGGAGTGCCTCTCCCTCGGCCAGGAAGCTCTGCTGGAGGACAGCAGCCTGTGGGAGTGCCTCTTCCGCCGTACGAGACAGTGGGAGCCGTGCAGGACACCTCCAGCTTCGGGGGCGTCGGAGGCATCCGTCCTGTGCGAGACCCCGAGCTGGACCCCGACGTGCAGCGCGTTGTGGGCCTGGCCACCGTCAGGGACCACCTCCAGCTCAAGGCCCGCGCTGACACTGCTGTTAAGATAAGCGAAATTGTCACAGCACACAAACAGGTGAGCACCTCAGACCCCCAGTTTTAAAACTATAATCAGGTGTGATTCAAAATCTAATCAGTGGGGTCCTGGAGCCAGATCCAGGAAAATAGGCCAAGGGACAGAATAGAATTTTAAACCAATATGTTAACACAATTTTGAGGTCTATGGGTAAAATTGAAAGAAATTAGCAATTAAAAACACAATCAAGAGGTATTAATTTTCTTGCCCGATTTGGTGGTTTGCATTACCTTGCTAACAATGAGAAAAACAGAGTTATCCCTAAGCTTCCTGTTTTCTCTTGTTCCTTATTTTATTGTTTGTGGTGGGTGTTGATATTAATATTATTTTATTGCCATTATTCATTTTCACAATTTGCATATGTATTCTTTTTAGATTGGTACACAACCCACACACTAACCAATGTAAAAGAGTGCCTAGTCAGTGAAGTAAGCTTATATACAGTGGGGTTAAGG
>NC_051400.1:31796325-31796692 GCF_015228065.2 Penaeus monodon
GGTAACAGAAACTTTAAAAGTAAAAGTGTTAAGCAACTCGCCTTTGACCTTGTGTGAAGAGTTTCGGATATTCCCATATTCTCTCTGTATAATCTGTCTTTTTACAGTATTGTTAGTATTACCCATAAGAATTTCATAGTATTGATATTGTGCATATCATTATTTTTTGTTTTGGCTGAATATAAGGTATTGTATTCGTGGCATATTCCTTAAAAGGGAATGGCATTACAGTGCTAGATTTTCTGTTAAAGTTCAAGGTCCTGATAATAGGAGATGATATGTGATAAAGAATTTGTAATATCTAAATAGCTAACAGTTACCTTTGCAGTCTAAAGTTATTTTTGTTCATGCATGGCATTTGTTATTA
>NC_051400.1:31797711-31797943 GCF_015228065.2 Penaeus monodon
CTGTAGTAGCTCATGGTCTGGTAAGATTACTAATAGTATTATTAGAATTGTTAGTAAATTATGTAACCAGGATTTGAAATTTTACAATATCCTAATACTATATCACACTCTTTTGGGAAAACAAATAAGGATCCACATGTGGAACTAAATTGGGGTTTGTCACTTTTGTGTCCATTTATTAAGAATTTTTAAACAATAATTGTACATACCTGTTTGTATATCTCTCAGTACA
>NC_051400.1:31798615-31798816 GCF_015228065.2 Penaeus monodon
CAAGCATAGCTTATTATACATTGATTGAAGCAAAGAAACATGAATGCAAGAAATTGGTTACATTTTTTTTCACTTTAAAAGTTCTGTGTTTTCTGTTGTGGTTCAAAGGTTGCCAGTTGTGTATTTTTTGTGAACTTTCCTTGTTGAATTTCCTGCAAAATTCAAGCTCACTTGACCTTACCTTTCTGCTTTTTTCAACAA
>NC_051400.1:31799437-31799579 GCF_015228065.2 Penaeus monodon
TCCCCCCCCCTCTGCTGAAGACCCCTCCTAAAACATGATTTTAGGTCAGGTTGATGGTGATACAGCAGGCAGTAGGTCAGTCAGCATTTTACATTGCCACATGTTTAACAACACTCTGTGAGGTCAGATTTGTAGCCAAAAT
>NC_051400.1:31800082-31800169 GCF_015228065.2 Penaeus monodon
CCACTCATCCAAAATTAAACAAAGCACAAAATCTACACAGGAAGCAAATAAGGCTGGGCTGAGTGCCACCCACACTGCTAGCCATGA
>NC_051400.1:31802107-31802481 GCF_015228065.2 Penaeus monodon
ATATTGTGTAAATATGTAAAAGACTGGAAAGAAATAGTCCCTGTTTTGACCTAGACTTAGATAGTGAGGTGTCATGGGCAGAGAATGCAGAATGAGTAGCAACTTTCAAAGTATTTATTATTTGTTGAACATGGCAACAGACGAAAAGTATTTGGGAATGCGAATAATCAATGAATCATTCTGTCATCAAGTTCTGTCATATATCTTTGGAATGCTTTATTTAGTAAGTTTGATGACATAAGGAAGCAGTACCTATTGCAATAAAAAAAAGGAACATCTTCCAACTAAAGTAAAGCAAGTAGCTGTCAGATGTAAGAAGAACATCCAGCTGTAAGTGGGTGTATGACATTTAGCTCTTAAAATAGAGTATAGAG
>NC_051400.1:31802500-31802831 GCF_015228065.2 Penaeus monodon
GTATATATATAGATTAACCTTTATCTCGATTTGTATTAGCAATGACCTTTTTAAAGTTAGAATCGGCATGCAAAATGTAATAGCTATATGTTGAGTACTTCCTTCCAATGATGTTGCTGTGGCCATCAACATTTTCCAAGACATACAGGATTAAATGTAAATAAACTGTTTGGTCGTAGTGGGTCTTAGACGTGTAATTCTCTTGTACATTATGTATACGTCATATATGTCATGTGAAGACCTGCATCAGATAATGTCATCCGACAGTACAGCTAATTGCTTGGTTTGATCTGTTTCTTTTTCTGGAAACGAGTATGTGTATTATTTATTT
>NC_051400.1:31803697-31804215 GCF_015228065.2 Penaeus monodon
GTAGTAATTCTGCAATTGTTTTACATCTTTATCTTTTTTGTTTAGCATTTTGTAGGATTATTTAGAAGCCATGTGGAGAAGGCATTTATGTGATTTTAGCGCATTTCCCACTGACTCTTGGATCTTTCTCTCCTCACAGGTCGTGTCAGGTCAGCTGGTCTATCTCACCCTAAGAGTAGGAGAGACAGTCTGCCCCATTGGAACTCCCAGTCTCAACGCCTGCGCATTCGACCCCTCTGAAGATGCCCATATCTGTGAGATCGTGGTTTGGGAACGCCCATGGCTCAACAGTACGAAGGTCATCGATGAGAAGTCCAGGTTAGTAAAGGTGGTCTTTTGGGAGTGGACCTTTTTGGGGCGAGTTGGCCTGTTTTGGATATAGTGTGGTATGTTTAGGGTATGGACAGCTTGGGTCTTTGGGTGTTGAACATTTTTGGGACAGGGCGTTTGAGTTTTTGGATTTAGAACATTTTTAGTATAGGTTTTTAGCATGTTTGGGGTATGGGCAGGGTGGGTGA
>NC_051400.1:31804382-31804811 GCF_015228065.2 Penaeus monodon
ATTTAGTTGTAAGACATTTTAGGCATAGGTTGCATGTTTTGGGTATGGAGAAGTAAGGTGTTTTGGGTGTGTAGGACATTTTGGGTATAAGTTGTTTGCATGTTTTAGTTATGGGCAGGGAAGGTGTTTCAGGTGTAGACATTTTTGATATAGTCTAGGATGTTAGTGTGTTTTGGGTATTGGCTGGTAGGGTGCTTTGGGTGTAAGATGTTTTGGTGTAGAATGTTTGGTTTGGCTGTTGTGTATTGAGTGTGGATTGTAGGGTGTGTGGGTGCCAGGTCTTAGTTTATGGCCTTTGATATCTGAATATCAGGTATGGTATGTGAAGGGTATTGTAGGGTCCTTGTTATGAGGTTATTGGGCATTGTGTGTTAAGGTTACGGTGTATCAGGAAGCTGTGTTGAAATAGAATATTGGTAGCATATGAAA
>NC_051400.1:31804962-31805178 GCF_015228065.2 Penaeus monodon
GAGTACTATGTAAATACATTTAAAATTAAACACTTCCTCTATTGTGGCTGTGTATAATGTCAATATATTTATATAATTTATTTTCCTTTTATCTAATTTTTTTATAGCTTGATTTGTTGTTAAAAGAGAGAGTGAAATGATGTAGCTCAATATTGTAATAAGAGTTGGGAAAAAGACACTTACAAAATGGAATAAATATCATCTTCATTTTTTGAA
>NC_051400.1:31805229-31805668 GCF_015228065.2 Penaeus monodon
AAATTCATTCAGATGATATGTTCAATCCACAGGTGTGCTGAAACAGAGGATGATAATGATTTCAATGTCTGGGGAATCATCAACACCTTGCACCCCACTGGTGCTGAGATCCCCGTCCAGACACTCCCCCAGGGCATCAGTGAACAGCAGCTGGGTCTTGAGGCATTTAACTATGTGGACAGAGGCTCAGAGTCCAAGTTTAGGGGTGAACTGGTCAGCTATGATATCGGAAGGATCTTGGTAAGTTTTGGTACTGTCATAGGTAGTTTTATCTTCTTATCTGTGCTGAAACTGGAATGCTTATACCATATATGACTAAGTCACAAAGTTTGTTAGATGATTGCAGATATAATTTTTGCTGGTAAAGTTGCTCTGATGGGACAGAATATAACTGAACAAACTTGACATTATAAATGTCCATGGTTTGTGTTCTTAATTT
>NC_051400.1:31805981-31808918 GCF_015228065.2 Penaeus monodon
CTGCTGGCAAGGATTAAACACCAAGTTATAAATAGTTTGATTAGTCTCCTTTCCTTTTCAGTTCGACCCAGTGCAAAATATGACTCAGGTGCAGGTGAATGTAGAGTATGGTTTCAACCTTTGCTTGAGGTCTCCTGATGAGAAGACTGACCCCAGGGTTTGCCCACGCGACAACCACCGTGACCACTACATATGCTCAGTGACTGTTGTTCACAATCCTAACCAGATTGCCAGTCTCGATGTTGTTCCTGTTGTTGAGGATGATGATGACATCAAGTGTGAGAGAAGGGTAAGGGTTCAGCTATTCTTAGTTATTTTCTTGACTGTTTACAGGAGTTAAATAACTTTAGAATGAAAAATTAATAGTGTTTATTTTATTTTGGTGATGTGGAATTCTGTTAATCTTTCAGCGAAGTGTTGATGAAGAACTGGTAGTGCCTGTACGTGCTCCTTGCCTGGGTTGTCCTCAAGCTGCCCCTCTCAATGACCCAACCATTTTGGAGATTGCAGACTTTGCTTTGAAGGAATATGACAGAGCCTCAAATGAGGATGAACTGCACATGATTCTTAGACTTGTCAAGGCCCAGACTCAGGTAAGATTAGGTTAATCATTATTGATTCTTCATTGTGTTTCTTGTGATAGGTACGTGAAGAGCCAGTCAGATATTCTGTTTATTTTTTTATTTATTAATTCTTTCATTGTTTTAATATTTTTGATTTTGTAATCACTGCTTTTTTTTTTTTTATTGATAATGGTATTTATCACTTTATATTACCTCCAGGTGGTAGCTGGTGTGAAGTACTATCTTACTATTGAGCTTGCTGAGACACACTGTAAGAAACAGCTGACTGGTGTTGATGTGAACCGCACTTTCTGCCCTCAAGATGTAACTGAAGAGACAGAGATTTGCGATCTCCATGTGGTAGATCAACCATGGGTTCCGTCACGTGACCTTGTAGCCTCACAGTAAGTGCCTGAGATGAAAAAGCACCTTATACAGCTCTCCTGCATTTATTCATTTACTGTTTATGTTCATCTCATCAGATTGTAGGCTAATTTTAGAAATTCAGTGCATAATTGAATGTCTTCCCTTCAGGTGTTATGATAAAGATGACTACCCAACTTCCACCCAAGATGAGTTCATTGTTCCTGTGGCACTGGGAACGGGTCTTGGAGCACCACCCTCTGTAGGCACTACATTCAGGACAAGTCCTCAAACAAACAGTGGTCAGAAACCATTAGAAATCAATCCACAAACACTAGAGATCGCCAGATTGGTTGTGGCAGAATACAACAGACGAGAAGACGATGATGAATATTACAAATTTGTCAAGCTCCATGAGGCATCTTCACAGGTTAGTCTATGTAAAATACTCCATTTTTCATTTTTTCTGTTCCGTGAATATGTTTTTACTATTTCAGAAAGAGATTCTATTATATTCACAAAATATTTTGCTCTTTTCAGAATGTGGGAGGAACTATGTATCGTGTGGTAGTTGAGTTGGCTGAGACCAATTGCCACAAGCTGGACCCAACTCTAGGCAATGGAGAACACTGTATCATTAATCCCTCAGAAGATCATGAGGTAAGATGTTTGGGCTTCCTAAAGAAAATTCAATAGTATTTTCTTTTGTTTTGTCATGTAAGTGTGCTGATTTGATATGCAAGACCAAGACAGCAATTTATCAGTGTACTGATAATGGTGAAAAAAGGATAAGTGGCAGGAAAACTGTATACTGACATATAATTTATATTTGCAGGTGTGCAAAGCTGAAGTGCTTGTCCAACCAGGTGTTCCAGCACCAGGGAACCAGAGACTGGTTTCCTTTACCTGTGATGATTTAGATGACTATTTGAGGGAGGTACGTAGAGGAAAATCCATTATAAATTTGAAGGAGCTCTTGTGTGTTTGTCTGAGAACATCTGTGATCTAGTGAGATATCAGATTATCCATTTTCTGTGTAAAGCAGTCAATGAATATTAAAATGGATCCTGAAGCATACTAAAGCATGCTTCAGTAATGACGTGTACTATGAACTAGGTTGTCTGTAAGCAAATCCTATAACAATGCATCATCCTCCTTATACTTCCAATACATAAGTGTGATAACTATTATGATTTAGATTTAATTATTGGTTATAACCACTAAATATAGATTTTTGCTTCTTTTATGTTTTGCAGACACTGATGCCAACCTTGAGTTCAGTTGACCTGATGGATCATCCATTCTTGAACCTCCCACAAGGCAATGCAAACATTCCAGGAGCTCAGCCTTTGGCTCTCAATGACTCAAAGGTGCATGAAGCTGCTGCTTTTGTTGTTGAGCAATATAACCTTCGTGGGGATGAGGATGAACTTTACGTACTGACTGATGTTGTCAGTGCCAACATGCAGGTATGTAGTGAAGTAGAAATTAGGATGGTAGTGTGGGTGAAAATAAGTGTCTGATCTCATTATGTTGTTCATTTCTGAATATTTATTTTTTGAAAAGTAGAAAATCAAATATGCCATCTAATTTTTTTTATTCATATATTCTCATACTTGAAACTCATTGCTGAGTTAATGTTAAACTAGCTATTATAACTTAGAGTTGACTTGAAGTGATATACATTGCTGTGTGACAATTCTTCAGCCTTACATTTTTAATTATGTATACCATTAGAGTTTTAAAAAGAACTTTTTATATCCAATTTTTGCCTACTCGCTCTGCAGCAGGCACATGGAATCACATACCTTCTGGAAGTTGAGTTGGCTGAGACCCACTGCAAGAAGTACTTGCCTATTGCTGACCCAAGTCGCTGTGTGCTTGACCATGGTGAAGAGAGGGAGATATGCCAGGCTGAGGTCATGATGCCCTTGGCTCCTGGTCAGGCAAAACAACTCACAAAACTGTACTGTGATGAGCGAGATGACTACTATCTCAACAAAATCAGAGG
>NC_051400.1:31808973-31809037 GCF_015228065.2 Penaeus monodon
GTATCATCATCTAAGGGTCTGTTGGGGATACTGGTTAGGGTTTACTTGTAGACTAAAGATGTTT
>NC_051400.1:31809486-31809666 GCF_015228065.2 Penaeus monodon
ATTTATTATATAATATAAAAAAAAAAACACCCCACACCAGCACACACACACCTTTTTTGGAAAAAAAATTTTTTTTTTTTTAAAAAAAATTTTTTTTTTTTTTTGGGGTTTTTGGAGGAAACCCCCCCCCACGGGGGGGCCCCAAAAGAAAAAAAATTTTTTTTTTTACTTGGGCCCCCC
>NC_051400.1:31809685-31809843 GCF_015228065.2 Penaeus monodon
GCTGGGCCCATTTTTTCGGGGTTTTTTTTTTTTTTGAAAACCCATTTTTAAAAAAAAGGGGAATAGGGGCCCTAATATTTTTTTTAAAAATAAAAAAGTATTATACAAAAGATATATCTCAAAAAAATGGGTATTATTTTTATTTAATCATTACAGAA
>NC_051400.1:31809923-31810018 GCF_015228065.2 Penaeus monodon
TTTTAATTTTATATATTTATTATTTTTATTTATTTTTTTTATTATTTTTTTAATATTTTTTTGTAATTTTAAATATAAATTTTTAATATTTTTTT
>NC_051400.1:31810356-31810758 GCF_015228065.2 Penaeus monodon
TTTTATAAATAAAATATTAACTATATAATATAATATTTTTATATATATATATAATATATTTTAATAAATATATAAATAATTGTTATTTTAAAAATTTTAATTTTAAATAATAAATTTTGGTGTATATATAAATTTTAATAATATATTTTATATTATATATATTATATATATATATATATTATTATAAAATTATTTTATAATAAAATTATATAATTTTATATATTATATAATTATAAATTATAAAATATAATTATTATATAATAAAATTAAATATATATTTATATATAAAATTTTATTTTTATATAAAATTTATTTTTTTAATAAATATTATGGTGTTTTTTTTTTGTGGGTGTTTTTTTTGGGGGTGTTTTAATTATTTTTATTTAAAATAAATTATATTTA
>NC_051400.1:31810833-31810910 GCF_015228065.2 Penaeus monodon
ATAATTTTTAATAAATTTTAATATTTCTACATTTTATAAATATAATATAAATTATATATATAATATAATTATATATA
>NC_051400.1:31810947-31811316 GCF_015228065.2 Penaeus monodon
GGGGTTAATATAATTATAAATTAATATAATATACATTATTACATAATATTATATTATTTTTAATTATATATTTAATTTTATAAAATTATATAATGTTAAAAATTACATATAAAAAATATAAAATAAATTAAAATTATTAATATTATACATATATATCATATATAAATATTTTAAAATAAAAAAATATATATCTTATATATACATATTTTTTTAATACAAAAATTTTAATTTAATCATTAACATTATATAAATTTAATACATATATATATTACATTTTATCATAATATATATAAATATAAAAATATAATTTTATAGTAAAAATTATATATTTTTAATATATCCCATATATTTTATAAATTTATTTTTAAT
>NC_051400.1:31811607-31811884 GCF_015228065.2 Penaeus monodon
ATTTTTTTAAGAAAATATAAACAAATTTATAACTATAAAATTAATTTATAATATCTAAAAAATATAAATATTATATTAAATATTAAATTATTATATACATATAAAATACAATTATTAAAATTAATACAAAATATATATAATATATATATACATATATTTTAAAAATTTTTAATTATCATAAAATACATATATTACATAATATATACATATATTATCAAAATATTAAATAGATATATATATATATAAAATCTACTATATATAACAAAAATTTTAAAAC
>NC_051400.1:31812422-31812990 GCF_015228065.2 Penaeus monodon
GTATGTATGTATTCTTGTTTTTAGAGGTTGAATTTATCTTTTATTTGAAGTATGAAGAATTTTGAAGCTATGTAGTGGGATATCATTTAACCTTGATATATTTTACTTAAAACTGTCAGCAGAAGTAGTACAGGAAAAAATACTGGCAAAGATACCAGACATGGCTGTAAGACATTATGTCTCTTACAGGAAAGATTATCCAGAAGAGTGGTGTTGATCCTTCAACATTTAGAACAGGTGAGTGTATCATAACCTGTAAACTTGATAACCTTCATAAGAAAAAAATGTACTGTTTAGATTATTTGTGTTGTTATTGAGAAGTTTAGTAATTATATTGCGATACTAATCCTCACTATTTTGCAGGCGCTCCAGGAGGACAGTGGATTGATATGGATGTGAATGATAAGAGCCTCAAAAAACTGGGAATTAAGATTGCAGATGAGTTTGATTTCAGGTCAGATGAGGACAATCTGTTCATTTTCCAGAAGGCACTCAAAGGACGCAAGCAGGTAATCACAAGAGTGGTTAATTGTTTTTGGTGTTCCTAGCAGTAATTGAAATACTGTGC
>NC_051400.1:31813011-31813334 GCF_015228065.2 Penaeus monodon
TTTTTTTTGACTCTGAAATGGAAATTAATAATTTTGAAAAAAATAAGATAAAATCATGGACTACTTTTGTTAATAGGAAATAGCCTGCCCTATAATGTTCTACATGTCTGAAAGGTTTTAATGGAACTTTTCTTTTCAGGTGACATCAGGTGTGAGGTACCATGTGATGGTTGAGTTGGTGGAGACAGTCTGCCCCAAGTATAAGAGGCGTATCAATAAAGCTCGCTGTGCTCCAGATATTGGTGAAGATCATATGGTAAGATTCTCTACTATTATCTTATTTGTTTGTGTTTTGCCATCATTGTGAAGCAAGTGACTTTTAG
>NC_051400.1:31813370-31817683 GCF_015228065.2 Penaeus monodon
GGCAATTATAGTTGAGTAGGATAATACTGCTAAGACTGTTTTTCAATTTACAGATCTGTGAAGCCATTGTGATGGTTCAGCCATGGCTTGACAGACAGGATGTTATGAACCTCCATTGTACTGAGAAAGAGCACTACCATGATGGTGACGAGTCCTTTGAGGTCAATTTACCCAATGTCCACCCAACTGCCCATGCTCGACCAGTCTTCAAGTCCCAATTCTTGGTGCGAGACAGTATCGAGAGTGAGGAGAGCAATGAGGTAAGAACACATCAGTTGATCTCATTTTTTTTTTTCAAGGTACATGTGTAAATACAGCTATAATGAATTGGCTGATGCTTGGTAAATTTCAATACCCAAAATGTTTAGCAACTCACATTACTGTTGCAGTTTGTGTTATTGTTGAGAAAAGTTGTGAATTGATTTATAGATAACAATAGATTAGAAGATAGACATCCTGTTTGTAGATTGTTGGCCTCTCTCCTATTTCCATATGGGTTGTACATACTATGCATGGCTTCCTAAGATGTACTGAAGTCTGTTCAACCTGGTACATTCTTCTTACTGGCCAGAGTTCTCTTCTTTTACTTCGGCTTGATGAGTTTGCATTCCTGGTAGCAGTAGTTGAATCCCTTACCCTTTTTCTGTACTGTTAGTGGTGCTGCTTGCTTTTTCTGTATTCCTAATTTGCGCTCCTTTCCCCATTGGTTATAATTATCATTTCCTGTTTATAGACGTAAGGGAGCAGGCAACACTTAGGGTAAAAAAAAAAGTATAACAATCATATGCTCAAAATCTTCCTATACCACCTACAAATCATCCCTGATCAATGTTTCACACCAAATGAGTTGTCTTTGTTTCTAATGTATTGAGGAGATATTTTTGTACACATGGTAGCAACAAATTGTGACTCTTGGCAATGTGGGGCCTGCTGTCTCTTCAGCATTTTATTTTGTGGTATTCTGCTTTTTCTGTGCTGGTGCCTAGTGTTTTTACAATTACAATGGGTAAGAAAAGATTAACAGAAATCTAAGACTGCTAGAAAGCAGCTTTCAAAGTAATTGCTGAAAAAAAAAAAAAATCCTTCGGAGGCGATGTTCCATTTAGGAGTGAGCCACTGCATCCTCCTCCTTGTTGCAGCAAAGAAGTTTTGTATAGCTTTCAATATGCTTATGATGCATCATAAAACATTTTAAAAACAACTTATGAAGCCAGAAATGCGGCACTCACACTCTAGATATATTATAAAAGCAGCAAGCACCAGCTACTTAGAAAAGAGGTGTCCACATCTGGTAAAACAAAATCTCTTTCCATTGATGTAACCTCTCTGACGATCACCAGCAGTTAGATTATATAAATAAAATTGTCAAAGTCATGAACACAATTTCCAGATTTCATATGGTACTGGATGTGTGACTTTGGATGAGTAATCCTTTAAATATAGTACGAGTAGCTGATATTTAATTTTGCTTTTACTGAATTTGTAGAAAATTGAACAATCATTATGATTTACTTGTGACTATCAGGGTATACATTAGTTTATACATTATTGATGGACGAATGAGGAGATATTTTTGATAATGTTAATAGATGACAAAGTGTCATTGCATAGGGCCCTAAAGCCAAAAAATAAGAAAAAATTGTTCATTATTTCGGTCGCTCTACAAGATGAAGTGATAGGCTATGAAATGATGTCATGATGTCACATCATCGTTCTTGTTTACATGAAATATTGGAATCATAAGTGTCTGTTCATCTGGAACATTTCAAGTCTTCACTCCTAATAGTTTTGATTATAGCTAGTGTCTCCTCAGTAATAATAATAAACAAACAATCTCTATAGGATGAGTCTATCCATTATTCATTAAGTACTAGAGTCACAAAATAGTTGGAAATTTTGAATGGGGACAGTTGTATTAAGGAATTTGTCTGTTTACAATGCAAGTGGCATGCCCTTAGGTTTTGAGCATTTGATATTAGCCAGTAGTTTACTGTCAGCAAAGCAAAGGTAAGAAGTTAATCTGTAATATATGTACATATACATTTATGAAAAGAAATGCTTCCTTATCAACGTTTAGAGTGCATCAGTGCCTATATGATATTTTAGTATGTAATCATGTTTTCCTCTCATTTTAACAAAATTTCACTATTGAGATCATCCTATCCTTTATAGACATAAAAGGATTTACCTTCTCTAGTGTATTTATCTTCCATCCATTCATTAGAGACTTATAAAAGAATACATCTGAACTCTTTCTGATTCTGTTCATGGTTGGAAAACTGAATAATGAGACAGTCCCCTCCCCCCTTGGCACTGATGTTTATTGTTCCTTTACTGTTACTCATCTCTTTTTGTGTCTGTAATATCAAACACATCATGTCCTCACAATTTCCATTTTCTGTTGTCATCCCATTGTCTGTTGTTAATAGTACCATAAGTAACAACCTTCTAACACACTTACCCCTGTGCATGTACGTCTCCTTGGGCTTTCTCAAAACTTCTCTATCAGGAACTCAAAGTATATTTTTGTTTCATTCATTAGCAAGGACCACCAAAAACTGATGGAACAGTTTCTTATACACCTTACTCTAATTGTGAGAAAAGAAAGAGTGAGAGAGAGAATAGAAAAAAAAAATCTTTGGTTTGATTTACTTACTTGTTACACTGTGCATGAAAGGGATTTACATTTAACTTGTATTCAAGGTCTCCTGAATCTGGGCAACTGAACTAGAGTTTCTTTTTTTTGTCTAAAATACAAATATATCCTTTCTTTTAATCTCCTTTTCAAAACTTCCATAGCTCTGATTCTTTAGTACCTATCTTAAGTAAATTGCGACCTGATTTCATTATTTTTCTTTAGACTTTCCCTTCCATCTGTCTGGCTTTGCATTTATTGTTATTGTATACAGGAGTTCCTTATAGCTTTGCTAAGCATCAATGTCAAAAGTTAAACTATTTTAGCATGTCCTCCTTCAGGCTGTATATACCACCATCAGCTTGAGATGTGTTAAATCAACCTCTTGTTGTACTATACTGTTTTTGAGGCTTTAGAAATAGGAAAGGCAAAGCTAATGGTTGTTCTACCTCTCCCTCCCCAAAGCGTTTCTACGATCCCTCTGGCCGAACTACCTTCGGCAGTGATGAGTCCTTCGAAGATGATTCAGATGAACTGACTCAGCATGGTGGAGCAAAGGTTAATACTCATTCTGATGAACTGAACCAGCATGATTCTGATGAACTGTTCCAGCATGTTTCTCATGAACATCACGAGCACGATTCTCATGAACGACATGAGCATGATTCTCATGAATGGAATGAGCATGAATCTCACGAACTGATTGGGCATGACTCATTTGAGGTTAATACTGGGCAGCATCCATTTTTCTCAGGTTGATATGGTGAGGAGGAGGACTGGGAATCCAGATAGGAGGTGAAGAAGGTAGCATGTATATACTATATGTATTTCATTTGGAAAGTCAGTGAAAGTTTGGACGCATTTTGGTTGCAGGCAAGGTAGTGTGCATTTATTATTGATGGGTCTATATGGATACCAGCCTCTTCGTGTAAAATAATTTATAGATATGAATTGTAAATTGGTTATTGTTATATCTAAAATTGTTTAAATTCCATAAGGTGGTCTTTGCAGTCTTTTCCTAGTGGTATCTGTACTTATCACCTGCTTCATCATTCTTGCATGTCTTGCACCTTATAATAATCTTCTGTCTAACATTGTCTGTCCCTTCCTCACCTTTGTGTTCATTGTCCAAATCTGTGCATCTGATATGTATTCTAGTTCCTTGTAAGAATTGTCTAAAATTATTTGACTGTGTTATTTTTAAGCCGACAAATGCATAATTTTTAAATCTGCTGTTTCTTCCCTGGAAAGCGTTTCTACGAGCCCTCTGGACGCACAAACATTCACCGACATGACTCTGATGAAGATGACTCTGACGAGTTACCAAGCTTCAGGGGCAAGAGAATGGCACTTGGAGGACCAGGTGGACTTTCTCTTGTTGATGTTAATGACAGTGGGGTCCAGGAAAATGCTAAATTTGCTATTTCATCCGTGGATTCTCTATCTGATGATCCTTTTGCTAGGAATGTTGAAGTATTGGAGGCTCACAAGCAGGTGAGATAATGTGCTATATGCATTTTTTTTTCTTAAATCTTAGCTCTATTTCCTGTAAATGTATTTTAAACCTGTAATTAATCTGTAATGAAATGTAGTGTACTTCTATCCTCTTGTTTTCTTTTTTCTTACCTTACTGAATAAGTCTCCTATTTACACCTAGCATTATCTTGATTACTTGAAT
>NC_051400.1:31817974-31818337 GCF_015228065.2 Penaeus monodon
ATATATACATACATGTATATTTACTTAGGTCTATGCTATATTGATTGCACATATATACACTTAACTTAAGGCTGTGCTATATTTGAAAAGAAGTTGCAAACATTTCTATACCTGACAGGTTGTTGCTGGTCTAAACTGGCACCTCAAACTCAAGGTATACTGGACCACATGCAAAAAGGGGGAACAAGTTGACATAGATGCTTGTGAAAAGGATACAGAGAGACCAAGTACCATCTGTAATGCTATTGTTTATGAGAAACCTTGGGTGAATTTCAAGAAAGTGTCTGAAATGAAATGCAGACCAGAAAATGAGAAACAGTAATTGATAGTGAAAGAATATATTTATTTGTTTGAATTGGTGTT
>NC_051400.1:31818784-31819100 GCF_015228065.2 Penaeus monodon
GGGTGATATAGAAATTCATATCACTTTAATTATAACTATATTGATTTATAAGAAAAAATGGGAAATACTACAGAAAATCACAGGAGGAATTGTATTTTCTAAAGAAAACTAGGGAATGGTAGATAAGCTCACAAAAATGTCCACTGGAAACTTTTTTTTTTTTGGAAACCTTTGGAGACAATACGAATTTCCTAAGGTTCTTGAGGGTTTGATTTTGCAGATACATTTGCATTTTTCTTTTTTACCTGAATTTTTTTGGTTACTATTTGGGCATGCAGTATATTGTAAGAATCTATATTCCAAATCCGGTTAGTGT
>NC_051400.1:31819566-31821665 GCF_015228065.2 Penaeus monodon
TACAACTTATACATTATTTTAATTTTTGACCTCAAGGATATTTTGTTTGCACAAGAGTGCCCTCAAAAGTTTTGATAATTTGCCCATTAATTAGGGACAAACCAACAGGTAAGATGTATATGTAATTGTGTATTGCAAGTACTTCTATGCCCTTGGGTTATAGAAAATTTCTATAAGATTAAAATTACTGTAAGAAAAATTTAAGTTATGCTAATTATGTTAATCAGCAGAACCTAAATTTAAATTATGTATTGGTATTAGTAGTGTAAACTGATTTTCATTCCCTTTGTTTCATTTGACATTAAAACTATGTCCTTTACTTAAAGGGAGATGTTCCCTTTAAATTGTGATACAATTTATGTTTACATATATGGATTATACATAACATAGATACATTTTTCTATAAGCTGGGTATGATAAAAATAGACAAATATTTGTACCTGCAGATTTAAGGTTGACAGAATTCAGATATTACTCACATGCACAGCCAGTTTCATATGTCTCAAGTCCTAGCATCAAAAGGCTAACACATTTCACAATTTCCATAATGTTAGCCTTTTGTTGATAGCATTGCAAGCTATGTGGGTAAGGATAAACCAGTTCAGAGGAATGTATGCAAAATAACAGCTAGGATGATGGATGCTCCTTTGTAGATATTTTCATGGACAGTACTAAGTTTTTTGTCTGTAGTATTTTATCTACAGTTTGTCCTATTCCTCGGTTCCTTGTCACATGTATATCGTAGAGACTGTGTATTATTTAGCACTAGCAATCACCAGAGTAGGGGATACTGCATGCTGTCACAGGTGCACATGCTATCCCAGAATACCTTTTTGTTACTGAGGGGTGTGACAGACACAAAATTCAAGATCAAAATTTCCTGTTAGAAATATTTGAAAATTCAGCATCAGATTTGGATATTTTTTACTGGAGAGAGATATGATTCTCCCTATCATATGGTGTAGGTTGTAGAAGAAAAAAAAACTTTAAATCATACTTTGTATACTTATTTAATTAAATACATATTATATAAATGTGTGGATTATTTTATTGTAAGACCTTAACAACAAACATTTATATGTGAAATCAAGTTTTTTTAGTAAAAATTTTCCTTTTCACAATTACAGAAATCAGTGTTTTTTGTTAATGACTTAAACCAGAATAGACAAGAATAGCTATTAATGACCAATCTAATGTTAATAATCTCTTAAATGAAAACAGACTTTACAATTTGTTTCAAGGATTTTGCTTAACAGTTGGCAACTCACTGAACAAACTTTTTAAAATGGTGATATGACGTAACAAATACATTTTGATTGATTGATGTGATAGTAATGGTAATAATTGCTCTGTAATAGTGCTGATAATAGAAACTGCATATATGTGATAGTGATTTTATTTTTATATGTATGTTAGTATTTGCTTGTGGCTGAAGCTTGGTGTTTTAATAGGAGAGGTGGAACGTTTGATATGGGGGCTTGTGGCCTCCTAAACCAAAAGCAAGAGGCTATAAGTTAAGGATCATAAGCTATTTCAGCTATATACAGGCACTATCTGTGATTTTTTTTTTCATTTCAGATGGTATTTTCCAAGGATTTTTAACCAACCTGTAGCACTGTCATAATTAACTTTGTAAACATAACAGATTCTTATGTTTCAGAAAGAAAAGAATTAAGTATAAACATGACCCAGAAATCAGAAATATTATAATTATGATACTGGAAGTTATATTTTAGAGCTTGTAAGTGATTCTCAGTCAAATGTCATTCGTGTGCGACCAAGGGGACTGTGTTAGGGCTTTGTTACACTGATGGGCAGTTCCCACATTGAAAGATACATTTTCATTTGTATGATTAGTAAAGTTGGCTAATTATTCTTGGCCTAACAATGCTGTTGTTGAAAAATTTCAGAAGACCAAATGTGTGAACAATTTTAACCAACATATTCTTACTAATGTTTGCTAACTGTACCATGATTGTATATTTCTGTATATTGTAATTTAAATTGCAGTTGGTGTCTAATCTATCACATTTTGAGGGAAGGCAGACTCATCACCTAGACCAAGATCTGCTACTGTTGTTAATTTTGTTTATTATGTA
>NC_051400.1:31823017-31823197 GCF_015228065.2 Penaeus monodon
ATGCACAACCAAGTAAAATAAAGTGCGGAGCTAATGAGAGAAAGAGAAATGAATAGACAGACAGATACAGATAGATAGATAGGCATAATGTCTATTTTAACATTCAGGGCTTCATCATACATTTTGCATGGCCAGAATGACGAGAAAAAAAATTGTCGCCTATATACAGGTCTGAAAAGG
>NC_051400.1:31823382-31823774 GCF_015228065.2 Penaeus monodon
TCTGTCACTTATACTTTAAGCGGTTTTTAATATTGCCATATTATGTGAAATAGCTATCACCAGATATATTTTACACCGTCACTTTAAGGCATATAGTACTTAAACGTCTAATTTTCTACTGTCTCGACTTTCATTAAGATAAAATTGTATTTTTGTTGACTTGCTCACGCGGAGAGGGTCTTGTTACAATGTCGGAATATTTCAAGCAGATCTTTTTTTCTACACGTGTGATTTCCATATGAGATGGGGCCCGTCCCGCAGTGCAGTGATTTTTTTTTCGGTATCTCATGTCTGATTTATCGTTTGTATATATTTTGTAATCACGCTGATGCATAGATTATCCTAGCATCATGGCCATTGCTGCATGTCTTCTGCCGTCTTCCTGAAGAGCA
>NC_051400.1:31823932-31824088 GCF_015228065.2 Penaeus monodon
AGGGAAATGCATACACTTATTGCATACGGTAATGATTCGTAAGATAAACAGGTGTTTTGACTGCCCTTAATTTTACTTTCCCAATTCTATTACTAGTTAATTACTTTACCTCACACATTTTTAGTTTCAATATTTTTTTCCTGTCACGCGCACGCT
>NC_051400.1:31824282-31824492 GCF_015228065.2 Penaeus monodon
TTACGTGCTTATAGGAATATAGGATGTATATATAATATAGATTATAGGAATAATCTCCGTGGATGTACTTGCAAATGTAAGTACAGACGAATAAGATCCTTGGCTTACCTGTAGAAATGATTGGTTGACTGTGAGGTCTGCAAGTTCTGTGTTATGCAATTACCATAGAGACGTTGGATTTGTATGTGTATGCTGTGTGTCTTTTCACAA
>NC_051400.1:31824553-31825357 GCF_015228065.2 Penaeus monodon
TTAGTCTAAACTGCCAATTTTTCAGAGGCGGAAGTTCGTACTGATACTGCATCAGTAGATTGATAAAAAAACATCGTAACTTGTGTCTTCCTTGGCCTGGGAATCTCTATAACGGATTAACGCCAGCTGTTACTATGAGAAACTTAGTGACTTGGTATCGAATTATATATTAGTTTCTTTTGCTGAAATGAACTGGCAGTCTGATACCTTGACTATTATTTTCAATCGCTTTCCAGTGGCTGTAAAATCTCTTTACTTGTATCAATTCATGTATTAGTGATGTTGTAAAAAATATGGTGGTGTATATACTATAATGTGTGGATAGAACGGGGATGAGGTAGCGTGTTGGGGAAGAGGTCTAAAAGTTCCAGTTATGTGTATAGTCGTAGCAGTGCTTTACGTGTTGTATTCGGATTAGTAACTATATGTTTCTTTTCTGTGATTTCTTCGACCAAATTAACCCCCCACCAATAAAAAAGAGGGATAAAAATTCCTCGCACTGTTAATATAAAAGAAATCCCGTTCATGCAGAGAATTGCAATTCTAGAATTATGGAAAGTGATATGTTTAGTTGCGCAGAATTACCACCATGCCGTGAACAGACGAAGTGATATCACGTAGTATAATGTAATTTGATAGTGTCCTCTGGGTTATTGAATTCCAGATTCAGGGCAGGGTTTAGCATAAAAAATAAGCTACTGAACACCTTAAAAAAACATAATTATAGGGTTATACTTTTTCACAGCGTTAAATGAGAAGAGAATAGAAGAGGTTTACAGACCTCCCCCCTCCCACGTGCGCGCT
>NC_051400.1:31825526-31825609 GCF_015228065.2 Penaeus monodon
CTATATACTTTGAATATCCGTATGCATGTGTAATAAGGGATATGCATATGTATTTGTCCCCAATTCATCATATATCTTAACTT
>NC_051400.1:31825629-31825950 GCF_015228065.2 Penaeus monodon
AAGAAAAAAGTGCACTACGCTACCAATTTGCATATGACAACAGACATATTCATAACACTTCTTATAACGTAATTTGATCAAAGCTTGAATATCAGCTTCATAACTCATCCTGAACTCGCATAATTCAACTCATTTCTCACTCGACGCTTTCCAAAAGCAGCCTACGTTATGTGTTCTAGATCAACACCCTTAATTTACTGCAACCGTCCAACAGCTGTTTGCAACGATTTACGGCCGAACTCAAAGACTTCTGTAGCCAGGCTTTTTAGCTCATTGTCTTTAAGGCTGAATTTATATGCTGATTTGCAACGCATTTTCATC
>NC_051400.1:31826010-31826300 GCF_015228065.2 Penaeus monodon
CATTTTTCGACGGATAGGACGGGCAAGTTTAATTGGAGATCAGATTAAAGTGTAAATTTAGGGGAAATTGATAACGATTTTCATATACTTATGAATGTAGTTGGTTGAATTCCCCTTTCGATATAACCTTTAAAAAGTGATTTACTATATCATCAGCTGCTGACATAAACGATCAAGTTATTGCAGTGTTCGCCACGCTATTCGCCGACAAATCATTATAATATGCGTGTTTATGGCGATGCGGTAAAGACAGCTCATATTGAACCGAGGGTAAAAGCTTTTTTGTTTTT
>NC_051400.1:31826368-31826546 GCF_015228065.2 Penaeus monodon
TATGATCTTTCTCTTTGCTAATCATCATCTTAATGTAATCTGTTCGGAGAAAAAAAAAGTATACTGAATTACACTGCATTGCAACAAATCCTGAAAACAGTTCATTTGTAACTGAACACATTATTTTAGACAGTATAAAAGATACTATCCCCAATTAGACAACGTAGGAGCTTGTCAT
>NC_051400.1:31827652-31827916 GCF_015228065.2 Penaeus monodon
GACAGAGAAAAGGTAGAAGAACAGAATCAAGAAAATAAGATAGGGGTAACAATAACAAGAGCAGGAGGAAGAGAACATTAGCATGAACTTTTAATTAAGAAAAACATTATACAAACTATTATTCCCGGATAGTGTGATGAGATTGCGCTGGGTTAAAGCATTTTCGTTAGTCTTAATAGTCGGTATGTAAATACTTTCTCTTATTTGTCTATGTATGCTTGGGTAATTTATAAACATGTACGTGCATTTGTGATTGCAAATCAT
>NC_051400.1:31830314-31831107 GCF_015228065.2 Penaeus monodon
GAAATATTTACGTTCGCTGGTAAATGACTAGACGTGCGCCT
Organism: Penaeus monodon; assembly: GCF_015228065.2. Lineage (NCBI taxonomy): Eukaryota > Metazoa > Arthropoda > Malacostraca > Decapoda > Penaeidae > Penaeus > Penaeus monodon. The sequence continues at coordinate 31,830,356 of NC_051400.1, forward strand.
CTCTTGTTCATGTTTGACGTTAATTAAACATTTCACAGGAAATTTAGATCAAACCGTTTCATCACTGAACCCAAACGCGAAGTTCTGTTGGCTTATCCCGCTTACACACGCAACATTGCAATAACTTCCCGGCACTATCAGCTCCGACACCTGCAGTACCGGTAAATAGGATCCAACTCCACTCTGTCGGACTCGGAATACATTCCAATTACTTAGTTGCGAGCGTCACTTGGCATTCGGGTTCGGACGAGGAAATGCGATAGAGACTTCTTGGAATTTGTAATGTTCACGAGTAAATGAAGGGAAGTGGATAAGGTTATCGATATTAGACGAAAGAGAAGAAATGTTCTATTTTACATAAATATTCACGACGGGCCACCAAGAGCGAAGGCGGGCCCCGGGGACACTCGTGGATGCGGGCCCCGTGTACGTTCTTATATCAGTTTTCATTACGTTGTTCTTATTTTCATGCTGAACTTCACGACACATGGCTGTAAATCTAGACATGACGTGCCTCTGCGTTTTGTTTCGTAAAAGCATTATCTAGAAAGACAAAACAAGTCTTGAAATTGCATAATACTCGACGATAGACAATGAAATACCAAAGCTTCATTTTCATGGCCCCCTGCGAGGGTCTGGCCCTCGCCTACCCTGCCCTCGGCGGCCCTGTTTTTATGCATGGGGTGCATGTACTGCATATTTATGCATGTGCATCTGTGTATAGATGTATGAATACATAAGTGCATCGTGGC
>NC_051400.1:31831385-31831666 GCF_015228065.2 Penaeus monodon
GTCGATGGTACATGCATGTATTTATGCATGCATTGTGTCGGTGTTTATGCAAGCTTATCTGCAATGCATATGTGCTCGTGTGCACTATTTATACAATTAGAGCATCTGCACAAAGCATGAATGTTTTCGCGCGAAGAATTATCACGGAGGGTGGAGGCGATTCTGCGCCATTAGAATGCATCGGAATGTATTTGTTCCTAAGTCATGGAGGTTTTCAGCGCTCATCATGGAGGAATTTATGACGGAGGGAGCGACCGGCACCTTCTTCGTGCTCATGGTCG
>NC_051400.1:31832012-31832099 GCF_015228065.2 Penaeus monodon
CTTAGTTCATTGATTCACCACTTCAGTTCCGGATCGAGATGTATCGCTGTATTGAAGTGACGCTATTCCCACAAAAGTAATAAAAAA
>NC_051400.1:31832175-31832313 GCF_015228065.2 Penaeus monodon
CAGCATTTGACGACTTTCCTTAAATCGTGAATGAATCGTAAAGGACGAAACAGCCTTTTGAATCTTTTGCAATCCGGGTCGTGCATTCGTACAAATGGGCTCGTCTCTGCAGTATATATTTTTCTTCCATATATTTCG
>NC_051400.1:31832348-31832625 GCF_015228065.2 Penaeus monodon
GATGGAATGCCTGGAACGGGGTAAGGAAGAGGCATATCCTGCATAGCTTCCTGTCAGAGTCAGACACCGTAGGATCCTTTCGGTGGAATCGTAGATGTACAAAATCTTCTGTTCAGTCTTGTAACCGATTTCTCTTTCTTCGTATTATCAATTTCTTAATTAATATAATTATTTTCTATTTCTAGGAACGATTTGGTGGCGTCGTAGTTAAATCAAGCCTTTTATGGTTACTTTTATGCCTTACTTTCATTATACTTGAATATATTCAACATCTATC
>NC_051400.1:31832741-31833092 GCF_015228065.2 Penaeus monodon
CATCAATCCTTAAAATTTTTCTTCCATATTTTGTCCGCCGGTAGAAAAATTTTCTTTCCCATTTTCCGTTTTGCCGAACAACGCAAAAAACTCGATTTTAAAAGTCTCGAGGACGTGAGTGAAATATTCTGAAGGATGCTTGCGAAAAGTTTTAATTGGAAGGCACGTTATGATAAGTTTATTTTTTATTCCATCTTCTTTTTTTTTATTCCTCAGAGAATTTACAACGATGTATAATGTTATCATGTGTTGTTATCTTCGCTTGTTTGATGTTTATGGGAAATCGATGGTTGGTGGAGAGTGCCGATGTTGGGGCTTCGCTTCCAAAATGATGGGATTAATTTTTTTTTG
>NC_051400.1:31833640-31833744 GCF_015228065.2 Penaeus monodon
TGGCGACGAAAGAGAAAAAATTGTCTGGACGAAATGCAGTTCTTCCGGCTCTCGCCACAGTCTTTTGTGTCATCCATTTGTTACACACAGAAAAGATATGGCCT
>NC_051400.1:31834796-31834934 GCF_015228065.2 Penaeus monodon
TATCTGCTATCTTGAAAAAAAATCATTCTGATGAAATGCGCAGTTCCTCTCTCTCTCTCTACTTTAATTTTTCATTTACTCAATCTTTATTTTCTTCTGTTTGCCAATGCACATCCGTTTGCATCCGTGTGTGTTGGT
>NC_051400.1:31836644-31837364 GCF_015228065.2 Penaeus monodon
ATTATACATGAAAGACTACAGAGACTTTATATACAGTAATAAAGCTATATATGTTATGATGTTCTGTGTGTCTGTAAATGCTCACTGTATATGACTTCCCAGAGGTCAAACACGTCGGTCATAAACCTCATTTATATACACAGATTAGCTCTCATAAACTCATGTATTGGCGCAGATTAAGCTCAGCTATCTTGCAAAAGTTGCTACGTCATAAAAATTCGAATGCTTGCCAAACTTAGCTTGCCCGAGATGACTTCCAAAGCTAGACTGAGGCTTGCGTAGGTTCGAAACCATTTACCATCGCTCTGTATCGTAGACTATCGTTCAGAAGCCGCGGGTCAGAGTTTCTTGACGATTCGCGATGAAGGCGAAAGGGAACGGGAAGATATGATGAGTAGGAATAAAGAGAGGGGGAGTATAGGATGCAGAGGGGGGACTTTAAGAGAATGATATTGAAAAAGACTGTTAAAACTGCTTGATTATGAAAATCATTTTTAAGTCAAGATGCTCCCCTAAGCACTTATCTCCTCCACCAAGGTCATACAATTATATACAAACAAACACATGAAAACATCTAGAATGTAAATAATTGCTTCCGGAACTATATTGCAAACATTGCAAATCTCTCTTGTACCATTGCATGTTTTCAAGACAAAGATTAATACAAAAATAAAACGGCAGCTGAAGAGGAACACTTCTGTGTAGTTATCACCTTTATAT
>NC_051400.1:31840240-31840841 GCF_015228065.2 Penaeus monodon
TGTAGTCGCTGTATCCATGAACTTTTTATACAAGGAACTTATGTGTCGCAGGATCGCATAGCATAGCACGTACCAATATTTTCCGCTTTTATTTCCTGCCTCATATGCCACTGCACTTATGTATCATCTTTCTGAACTTTGCATCCAAGAATATCACCTTTTGTATGTTGCTTATACTTTTAGTTTTCATGTTTCTCGATATCCTATCACTATTTGGTAAAAAAAAAATACATGTAAGACGAAAGGAAAAAGAAAATATGAATCTATTAGTAAAAGTTAGTACAAGATCTCGCATTGGAAATCTATATTTTGCATTTACATTTTTTTCTAACTGTTCACCCAATTATTAAAAGGAAATTCATGATAATAAAAGCAAGAATTATCCAACAGCCTGTGTTATAAAGACTCAATAGCTTGGAACAAAATTGACTGCCCTGAACATGGGATCAAAGCCAAACGATATAATGCGATAAGTCTATGGGTATCATTACACTTGGAAAAATCGAGTGGACAAAGTACTAATGGAAAACGAATTGTGAATCACATTGTTTTTTTTCCTGATTATGATTGGGTCTGTTGGTTCGATGGTCAACGCATTCAC
>NC_051400.1:31844171-31844574 GCF_015228065.2 Penaeus monodon
CAACAAAATAACAAGTCACCAAACAATATATGCAGATTACGTGATATCATGTGAACTGAAAATTGATTTGAGAGAAAGCTACTATTGTTAAAGGAAGCAGCATGTTTGTATTGATTAATCAGAAAAGAAAAATCACAGGCAACCATAACTAACCTACTCTCAGTACTCCGGCAGCACAGTGCTATAAACCTTGCCATATTATGGCCAATTTGGACGTGGAAACTTTATCCACTAACATCCCCGTGATGGAGCAATTGGCATCAACACCACAGACCCATTCAGAAATGTTTATACAACAGAAAATCTTAGTAAGTTCCAAAAGTCCCAAGTTAATCATTGCTCAAGTTGGTTGTAAAGAACTCCCCTTTTCTTTCTGACAACAAATTATTCAAACTAAAAAGAC
>NC_051400.1:31844792-31845066 GCF_015228065.2 Penaeus monodon
ACACGGTGAGCTCACCTCCCTAACAACTCGAGGTCTTCCCTGAAAAACACCACCGTGTGGAAATTTCGTTCGGAAACTACGATTATGAAACTCGTTTTAGTAATCGCAGACGTGATCAAATTTTAGGAACGCACGAGGCAACGAAGGTGATAGTTATTAATATTTGTTAGAATGAAGGTGTACCGCTTTATCCATCCCCAAAGTGACTATGAACATGTCTTATAATGCATCTGAAAGTTATCATTATACTTATCATGACTTTTTAGATTAAGGG
>NC_051400.1:31847761-31847894 GCF_015228065.2 Penaeus monodon
TGTTTAAGTGTTTTCCGAAATGTGAACTCATCCTCAAGTTACAGAGTAAAATAGTTTTACATATGGAAATGGCAATATTCCCCCGGTGAAAAAAGGAAGGTTTTGCGAAATGCAGAGATGGCTATGGGAATTT
>NC_051400.1:31848794-31849026 GCF_015228065.2 Penaeus monodon
CACACACTTAGTCAACCAAATAATCTCGAAAATGATGGAAGCATGCAAAATGAACCCAAAAAATAATAAAAGAATGATATCGAAATGGAATCAAAATGGGTCCAGGAGAGGGTGAGATATAAAGGCACAAAGAGACAATGTGCAGAGGAGGTTCAGGACCGGAACAAAGGAAGAAAGCTGGGCGGAAATGGGGAATGTGTATCAGATGGGAATGTAAAGAGGTAGGTGGAAA
>NC_051400.1:31849464-31849787 GCF_015228065.2 Penaeus monodon
TTCACCCCTTCTCAGCAAACTACCCTTTCCCCTCGACAGATCTTGCTGAAAAAAGCTCTCTCTAAGGCCAACCCCGTATCTCGCATGCACAGCAGCCACGGCATTTAAACTGGAAGCTCTGAGCCATCTCGGCGAATATCTTAAAGGGAAAAAATCCATATAAGTGCATCGTGAACTGCGGGCATGATAGAACGAGCAAGCATGAAAACATTTTGATTTCAAGCTCTTAAAAAAATATATATATGGCGGAAAATCAGCAAGGACAAGTCGTGCATTTTGATAAGTATATTGCCAAATGATGATTGAGGTGATTATCGTAACGG
>NC_051400.1:31849950-31850279 GCF_015228065.2 Penaeus monodon
TATTTGGAAAAATACGTTTTCCATATTTTTCTACTGATTCTTGTTACATTCAATGACGTCCTTTGAAAGCCTCTTTTCATTGCCCGTTTCCTTTCTCTTATCAAACAAAAAAAGCAACTTTTAGGTCATTCAAAGCGCCAGTTCGAAGTGCTGGTAAAAGTCATGTTTACTTTTTGAACCTCTGTTACACTTCCTTTGTCTAATGTAATGGTCTAGCTATTTCGACAACCATTCCTCTGAAATAAAAGTTTAATCTGTGAGTGTCTCGAATGCATAACACTCGCTGCAATTATCTTGCAACCATAAGCTCCAACGAGACTTCTCCCACG
>NC_051400.1:31850341-31850649 GCF_015228065.2 Penaeus monodon
TAACACGTATGACTTACAGCAATGGTGGTACTATAAACCCAGCTCATGTTTAGTGACGAGGGGTCAGGAAAATTCCAGGAGATCGTTAACAGACGAAATTTCCCGTTATTCTCGTTCACTTTCTGAAATACAAGTTCAGCTTGTTCAATTTCTCACAAGTTCATACGCAAATAACGGTAAGTGACGGCATTACTTAGCGTTGTGTGAATTTTGTTGATAAGGTTGTCTGACCTTTGACTTCATAAAAGACCCCGCGAAAAATGATCAGGATTACTTGAATTATGCGAATTTTCAGGTTGAATGGGTTC
>NC_051400.1:31850817-31851068 GCF_015228065.2 Penaeus monodon
GCAGATTTTTTTTACACCCGTATATTCGTCTCATTTTCAAAGCTTTTCTATTCGTTTTTCATCTTCAGGTTTCCCTCGCATCTCGAACTTCCTTTGTTTGGCCGAAATCTCAGACGATCCTCTCTCCAGGATATATTCTCTGCGTGAAGATTATTTGAAGAAGTGAACACGGTTTTGCCTTTTTCTCTCCGCTTGTATTTGGGCTTTGATTTCTCATCATTTTTTTTTCTCTTTGTCACTCTCTGATTCCC
>NC_051400.1:31851492-31851881 GCF_015228065.2 Penaeus monodon
GCGACAGGGGAAAGGCTGACAGGGAGAGGGACAGGGAGAGGCTGAAGGGGAGAGACTGACAGGGGAGACGAAGGGGGAGGCGACAGGGAGAGGTGACAGGGGAAGACTGACAGGGAGGACGACAGGGGAGAGCTGACAGGGGGAGGCGACAGGGGAGAGCTGACAGGGGAAGACGGACGGGGGAGAGCGACAGGGGAGAGCCTGACAGGGGAGTGGCTGACGGGAGAGGCTGACAGGGGAGAGACTGACAGGGGAGAGGCTGACAGGGGAGAGGCTGACAGGGGAGAGGCTGACAGGGAGAGGCTGACAGGGAGAGGCTGACAGGGGAGAGGCTGACAGGGAGAGGCTGACAGGGGAGAGGCTGACAGGGGAGAGAGGCTGACAGGGGA
>NC_051400.1:31852114-31852236 GCF_015228065.2 Penaeus monodon
CTGAGAGGAGATTTAGAGCATGTGAGGGTGACGGTGCAGTGTTATGAGCCGTATATGGTTGAATCTCTGGATTTGGGCCAATTTTGCTTATGCGATAAACACGCACATATGGACGTACAAAG
>NC_051400.1:31852351-31853331 GCF_015228065.2 Penaeus monodon
TATATGCGTATGCATACATAAACACACGTGTGTCTAAGCGCACAGCATATTCGCAGGCGCAGCCGCACCGGAGCAAATCGTCGCGTTCCTTCGCCACAAATCCATGGCGTCGCCGCCAAAGTTCATTGCCCGCTGTGCATTTTCTCACTCCCCGCCTGTCGTACACAGAGTTCTCGCAAATTGCATTGTGTTGCAGCGGAGACCTGAATGTTGCAAAATGACGTACACGCAGAAGGCTGTGCACAAAAGTGAAATAGGACAAGTTTTCTGTCCTGTTCCGCGACTGCATTTTAAAACATTTTCTGACACGACGCGTGGCAGTATTCATTCCTGTTTACGTGATCACTTTCTTTAAAAATCTTTCTGTCCTGTGATTTGGAAAATCCGCAAAACTCACGAGTAAAACAGACATTCCCCTAAAGTCAGAGAGGAAAATGTCTAAACTTGCTTTCCAAACTGAAGGATTTAAACCGATTAAAATTCATTGAAAAGATGTAGATTTTAGCGGCGCAAAATTGGGCGTGTAGATGTATTTGCAATTTAACGATATACAAGCACAGGGGACTACTGACTCTGGATTTTACTGTTATGACAGCGTGGGAATTGGTTCCTGAGATCTGGATGTATTCAGTGGTATATACGTCACGGCAAAAGAAAAATACTGAATTTAGTGTTATAGAATAAGGCCTCACTGTAATTTAGTCATGGTGTGTATTTAATTGGATTTTATGATTTGAGGATTAATGATAAGAAAAGTTATGGGTGTGACTGACCTTTCCACTCTACAAGTTATTGATTATTCTCGTCTATTTACTTAACCATTTTGTCATAATGAACTCTTAATGGATCGTTGTTGCGTCATCATTGTTAGCACGTTAGCTTGAATAACTATCGTATTGTGTGTCCAAATATAATTAGGTATCAAGTTTATAATTGCTGATTCTTGGGTAAGGCACGACAAGCAAACAATATTTATCATA
>NC_051400.1:31853376-31853573 GCF_015228065.2 Penaeus monodon
GGGACTAATGCTGCTTTACTGAAATAATATTGGTCCATCATAAGCTTATCTGAGGCTGGACTAATACCCTGTAGAGACACATGGCACAGTGTCAACACGGGTGTGTTTGCAATCCAGGCCAGCTGATATACACGAGCGAGAACCAGATTCACATTACCTGAAGCTGGAAGGAAAATAAGAACAGTAACATGATTGGA
>NC_051400.1:31853626-31853706 GCF_015228065.2 Penaeus monodon
CTGTCTCTCTGCCTTTCTAGGTCTTTTTGTCTGTCAGCCTGCCATTCATTCTGTCATTCTGTCTCTCTTTTTGTTTCTTC
>NC_051400.1:31853980-31854424 GCF_015228065.2 Penaeus monodon
CCCTTCCCCCCCTCTCTCTCCGCTTTTCTTTCTTGTGCCTCTATACCTCTAGTGCAGGTTATGATGTAAATACTTAACGGTGTCCAGTATTAAAGAAAAAAGAGAGAGAAAAAAATCTCTTACTAATCCACAAGACTATTTTCAGCTGAATTTCAAACATCATTACCAGCAGTGACATCACCAAAATGAATAAGATTATCATAACTTACTGACTAGCAAATAACACGTCCTTTTCCATCAGTACAAAGAGGGGGCCACTTCAACACGATCCCCTCCTTTATAGAAAGCTTCCCTCACGCAGATGGTCGAGATAAGCTTGTTAGTGTGATCATGCAATATATCCGAGGTAGCTTAGAGCGTGCACTTGCAAGACCTGCGAGAGTGTTCAAGGTGATGACTCGCTCTCAGCTGATCGGCGGAACGTGTCTGAATCAGCGTGGGATT
>NC_051400.1:31854760-31854944 GCF_015228065.2 Penaeus monodon
AAATAATGTACACGTTCAGATACATAACATAGGGATGGGGCTCCGCTTGGATGTCGATATTCAAACTATATCAAGTTCTGGATTAGAATTGATGTTTGTTCGATGAGTCATGACTTGCAAGCGATATTTATCACCAGTCTGAAAAATTCATTGGTGCAAAGACCCCCCCTGACCCCCCCCCCCC
>NC_051400.1:31855174-31855270 GCF_015228065.2 Penaeus monodon
TTAACTCCACGCAGAGATATCCACACAGGCTCACTCCATCCACCCAGTATATATACAGACAAATCCACAAAGACACACATCAATATCCATATACAA
>NC_051400.1:31855979-31856139 GCF_015228065.2 Penaeus monodon
GCACACATGCATGCTGCAATTGCAAGGAAAATCGTCTTCATCTCAGCCTCAGCGCGCCAGAGGGAAATCGGACGCGCAGATGACTTCACGAAGATAATCAGGGTCTTGTTAATAATTCCCTTCTCACAAGCCTCTCTGCAACATGCGCAAGTGTTGCAGG
>NC_051400.1:31859514-31859730 GCF_015228065.2 Penaeus monodon
CTGTGAGTTGCAGATTTGTATGTGAATTAATCTTCGTTGTTTGTTTTTGTGTCGCGTTTTTGCAGAATGAGGCTTTGAATACTGTTAAAGAGTATTATATCTTTATTGTCTCTTGTACGTTGGAGACATATTAAATTCTTTCTGCTGATGATTAGAAAGAAATAATATTTATAAGGACATCATTGCAGTGGTGATGTAAAGCTAAGCTATTGTATT
>NC_051400.1:31859756-31860077 GCF_015228065.2 Penaeus monodon
TATTGGTACGAAATGAAGACAAAGAAAGAAAAGCAAAAGGATATAAAGATGTCCAAATATCGGTCGTCTTGAGGTGAACTTACGCCGACCTCCTCCCTCCTCTCCCCTCATTCCTATTCCTCTTCAGCCCTCGCTTCCCCTCATTCCCTCTCGGGTCTATCCCTCTCCTCACTTTCCTCAATTCCTCTCCTCCCTTCTCGGGTCTATTCCTCTCCTCACTTTCCTCAATTCCTCTCCTCCCTTCTCGGGTCTATCCCTCTCCTCACTTTCCTCAATTCCTCTCCTCCCTTCTCGGGTCTATCCCTCTCCTACCACTTTGTA
>NC_051400.1:31860393-31860580 GCF_015228065.2 Penaeus monodon
TCGCTTCCGGCCACATCATGCCACTGTCATCTCGCCTTCAAAGCATCGTTGTTCTTGTATTGGTTGGGGTTCGTTGATTGTTAATCATGGCTCTGTTTCTAGTTTCGTTAATTTCGTTTCCAAATACAGACATATAAATACCTATGCGCGCAATCACACGCGCGCATGCACATCAATCACATAAGAA
>NC_051400.1:31860714-31860861 GCF_015228065.2 Penaeus monodon
GACCATGCTCGCATCTCCGACCACAATTCATGTGTGGTTAGTCAAATAATCTATATACATCTCTCTACTCAGATCAACACTATGAACAAAGTGTTTGTGAAGATATTTTTCATATAATATCCTGGCTTTGTTTTATTCCTTTTTTTC
>NC_051400.1:31860905-31861097 GCF_015228065.2 Penaeus monodon
ACCTAGCTACTACATTTTCTCCATTAGATAATAACTCTCCGCTTTCTACAAAGCCTCGATATCGATAGACGTCATTAAGTCGCTCGAGTATCAACCTTGGCTGAGCGAAGCGAGTCTCTCCTGGGAAATACGCGAAACGCCACGAACCGGAGCCTGTGGATGCGCCAGTAGAACAGATAGTCATTATGTCTT
>NC_051400.1:31861683-31861806 GCF_015228065.2 Penaeus monodon
TTCATATCTCAGTCTTCTAAGTGAATTTAACAGATATCGTAAATACTAATTAAGGACTGGGATGATAATGCTTATTCCAACATAAACCCAATTAGGAAAGCAAACGAAATATTTGCTTTAGAT
>NC_051400.1:31861878-31862176 GCF_015228065.2 Penaeus monodon
ATCAATCTGTAAGTAATAAAAAGAAAAAACTAATTTACCGGCATACTCTTTCCTTAAATAAATTAGGAAGCAAATCGAATTTTGACTTTCATAAAAGTCGTATATCACTATAATTGAGAGAGAATCGTGAGCAAATAAACCTTTCATGTAGAGGTAAATGAATGCAAAATGTAGATGTTATAATACGACACTTTTATGTCTCTTCTGTCTGTTCCTGTATGTATAGTATCGCTAACTATTTTATTTGATGTCTAAATGTATTACTTTTATGTGTGTGATCGGGGCATGTAGGAGTCGT
>NC_051400.1:31862696-31863240 GCF_015228065.2 Penaeus monodon
GTGTGTGTTTGTTAGACAGACCTATTTATATGTCCAGAAGAAAATAACCAGCCACTTGATGTAATTAACCAGTGAAGCAATGAAAGTAACCAGAAAAAAAACATACAAATACGACCTTACATAATATATAAATATGCAAATAAATCAACAGATGAACAGGTGTTTCTGTGCACTTTCTTTCATCCTTGATAAACCCATTAAGAAACCAGCTGTATTGCCCATTAACTTAGAGGAAAACTAACCACGCTTCAGCCCCTCACATTTTGCGAAATTAAAAGATGAAAACATTTCGCGTGAATACATAATTGCATAATGTCAAATTAGTGTTGTTAACGCCATTGTTCTGTGTTAGGCTTTTTGCTTCCGTGTCAACGTAAGGAGAGTTAGTATGAAATAGAGAGTTTATTTAAACCTTACTTTGGCCGTAGCTCAACAGCTCAAGAACAATCAAGTTAGAAATTAACAATATTTAACAATTAACAACAATTTACGATTCGGTAAGGACTCAACAGCAATATAGAGTATTGTTAAAGTGAGCTCTGAC
>NC_051400.1:31863278-31863375 GCF_015228065.2 Penaeus monodon
CCTAGTTGATAGTCAGTGTTTGAGAATAGATCGTATTTTAAAGAAACGTTTTCTTCTCTTGATTTTTTTTTTTCAGAAGTTTTAAAAAATTATTAAA
>NC_051400.1:31863407-31863479 GCF_015228065.2 Penaeus monodon
AGTAAGCATTCTAAGTCAGCAATGTAAAATACAATTCAACTGCCGGTTTTGGTAAACAATTTGGTGAACAGG
>NC_051400.1:31863999-31864300 GCF_015228065.2 Penaeus monodon
AAGAATGCCTCCATTCAACCTGCCGAGCTTCTCTCCTTTGTTTAATTTACATGGTGTTGACATTAAGCGCTTGATTATGCAGACAATAAGTCTAGAAAATTCGCCGTGTCTCTTATCGGTAATGTAATTAGTTCCAGTTGTCTCGTCTATCTCGCTTTTATCACGTTTTTTCCCCATTTCTTATTTTCTTTTATATTCCTCGTCGTGTTTCGTAATTGTAGATTAAAAAAAAAGAATCTCGTTCAGCGTTTGTAACGTGCATTGGATATAAACGCTGTTGGTTTAAATACTAATGAACTTT
>NC_051400.1:31864614-31864755 GCF_015228065.2 Penaeus monodon
TGTAAACTACCCAAAGAATAAGTGAAGACAGCGCACTGGTCATATGTGTCACATAGACAGACAGGTCAAAAAAGGTCAAGCATATGCGGAAGATCTATAAACAAATAAAGGAGACCCTTGTATTGTGAATTTCAAGGCCAA
>NC_051400.1:31865313-31865916 GCF_015228065.2 Penaeus monodon
CTTATAGAAAAGAGTGCCTGAATCTTCAGCTACAACCCAAGCGCGAAAGTTCTATACTGTCTTATGTGGAAGGGAATGACTACAGCACGAAAGGGGGGAGGCAAAAAAACTGATAATTACTTAATGAAATTCGATAATACTGGTCTGTGTCTTTTGGAAAGTTGAGAGGAAGTTGGGTCACCGTATCTTATACTTTATTTTAGTCTGGACGCATTTTTTTTTTTGGGGGGGGGGATAATTGATTTAGAAATAGTGATGACTCATTTGTGTTTTCACTTGTAAGTATTAGTTCCTTAAGCAGACTTTGATGTACAATACTTGTATAGATACATAAAAAAAGGAAATCATAACATATCATTACATAGTCACTTAGCTACGTACGGCACTAAGTAGGGTTGGAATCATAGCCTAAATATGTAGATGAGGAAAATATGCAAATGAGCTGTCAAATATAGATATGGAAATGAGTCCGTGTTCAGTTTTACTCCCAAGATGCTGAAGTTAAGCAGCAAAATTATGCAAAAGGCTCGGAGTTTCAGAAATTCAAGAACACCAGTTGTAATTTCAGTTGTTTATCTTACCTCTCTATGGTTCTTCATCGTG
>NC_051400.1:31865959-31866470 GCF_015228065.2 Penaeus monodon
TTTTGGCTTGCCGCATATAAATTTTGTTTTCTCTTTTCCTAAATCCAGCTTTATCATATCCTTCTTCGCTGATATCTCCATTTCTTTTCTCTCTTTTCCCTTCCTACCATCTCCAACCTTTCGGGCTTTACTTCTTTCTCGTATCTTCATTTTTCTGTTTTCTTATCCCTCCCTTCATATCCTTCTCCGATTATTATCTGTATCTCTCGTCTTTTCTTTCTCGTCCTTCTCCGGTTTTCATATCATCTTTCACTTGCAAGACAAATGCAAGTCAGACTTTCGCCATCGATGCAATGAACCAACAAATCTTGCAATGGACAAAAAAGTATGGCTCCTTATTGCAGTTTCCTCTATTATGTCTATTATCTGTTCGCCTTTTTTCCCTATAATCGTTTTCAATATTACTTACTTTCGCAGTATTTAGATTGCATTTCAGGTAACCTGAATGTTTCTTTGCCTATCAAGATACCAGTTTTTATCTATACAATTAGCTGTTGGATTACTGATAAGA
>NC_051400.1:31868442-31868968 GCF_015228065.2 Penaeus monodon
TTACACTGCCATCTTTTGAGAAACCTTGTATGCGTTGAATCGCGAAAACAAAATGACGATTTCCCGCGCCGGTGTTTCCCTCCTGGAATTGAAAATCCACTTTTACTCCAGGACTCTTTTTATATATATAATTTTCTTTTCCAGTCTCTTGAATTTGTATTTTTGTTAACTTATTGGTTAATTAATAGTACACCAAAAAATGATATGATAAATCTTATGGTTACGTTAGCTGAGTGATATTAAATGAAAATCTGAAAAAATTTTCAGGACAGTTCCTCTAACTGTTAGAAAACTTCTTGTCCTGTCATTTTCCAAGATGAACAAAAGGACTGAACATGTGAACATTTTAAAACTCACCTATAAAAAAATCACAAGTTACTCAAATGTATTCAAGAGAACTCTGGAACAATTTAACAGGGTCTTAAAAATAGCTGTAGAGGAAGCTCGAAGGAGAGAACTTTGAACGTTATTTCCATTTTATTTGTGCTTCTGCCTCCTGCTTTCACTGTGACTCAGTGTGCTTCGT
>NC_051400.1:31869277-31869459 GCF_015228065.2 Penaeus monodon
TATTTGCATATAAATAAGACACACTGTTCATCTATATTTTCACATCATCGGATAAAATAAGATTGAACTAAATCATACTTAGCGAAACCAATATGCAGACAATCTAACAATCCGCCCCCTCTCCCCCCCCCCCCACTCCTCCACGCACTCCTCCAATTCCAGTCTAACGAAGTAACTGTATG
>NC_051400.1:31869491-31869618 GCF_015228065.2 Penaeus monodon
AAAAACTTGGGATATTAGTGCTAATCAACAATGTCCTTGTATCGGCTGTGTTGGGGGGGGACTTCATTATTATTTTTTTTTATGGTTAACGGTGGTATTGCGAGCGTGCTTACCAACTATAGGAGTC
>NC_051400.1:31869938-31870142 GCF_015228065.2 Penaeus monodon
AGGCGTATACTGCTGTACATTATTTAGACCCTGTATTCACTAGCGGGGAAATTCTGAAAATCTTTAGGGGAGCAAATCCCCATGGCGGGGGGGGCGATGAAACTTTTTTTTCTTTTCTTTTTACAAATTTTCTAACGGTTTCACCCTGATTGTTTTTTTTTTTTACACTGACTAATTGATCACATAAGGGAACACACATACAGT
>NC_051400.1:31870246-31870399 GCF_015228065.2 Penaeus monodon
TTCATCCGACTCTCCAATATTAATGTTCTCCTCACAGCCTTCGTCTCAAAAACAACTTTTTATTCTTCCGCAACAAATTATCTCCTTCTCAAATCCCTCCTTTCTCATTCATCTTCGTATTTTGTTCATCAGTGGCTCAGTGTCGGGTTCATA
>NC_051400.1:31870528-31870785 GCF_015228065.2 Penaeus monodon
GATGCCGTTCCAACCAAAGGAAGTCCAGGCTTTGATCACGAATCCTAATCAGGGGCGATCATCTCGCTGTTCGCTCGTCATGACGTACCTGGTAGGGGAGAGGAGAGAGCGAGAACGTAAGTTTTTAACTCTTTAACTGATCTGCAGCAGTTAATTCGATAAACGTTTGTATAAAGGTATATTAACGATAAAAAAAATTGCATGAAAGAAATAACACACGCATACGCACATTTGCACGTACACACAAAAACAACCCC
>NC_051400.1:31870825-31870902 GCF_015228065.2 Penaeus monodon
ACAGAAGTAAACGCAAAAAAACACACATTTCATGTACAAGGGGAAAAGGGGGAAAGGAAGAGAGAGAGAGAGAAGAA
>NC_051400.1:31871051-31871115 GCF_015228065.2 Penaeus monodon
GGGGGGGATTTAAGACCACGATTTTCAATTGAAACTCGGTTCTCCGAAATCCTCGTACACAGGA
>NC_051400.1:31872057-31872731 GCF_015228065.2 Penaeus monodon
TGGGGACCCCAAAAGGGGAAATCCCTAAGTACCAAGGGATCTCAAGACCCCAACCCTTTAAATTTTGCAAATTTTATTTTTTAAACTTGAAGTATCGGGAAGGAAAAAACCAAGAGTTTCACTTGAGATCGTATAGGCCTATAGATGTTAATTAATATTAATATTAATTAGCCGACATTTTTTTTTTTGTCTATTTTCTTATTTTCATGTTGATAAGATAAGTTTGGTTTATTAAGTTAAAAAGATCGTTTAATTGTTTTGGTGAATGTGCATACACTCGAGAAAAAAAGGTATTTGATTTATATTTTCATTACGTCGGTTCAGCCTGAGAAAAAAAAAAATTCGACCTTTGGGAGGAGTTATGGAGGTACGATAATTTCGATTTTTTGTTCTCGCAATTTTAAAATGTTGAAAGGAGGATAAATATTCAAGATAAGTGACTAATTCCTGGAAATGGAGCAATATGCTGATTTAAAAGGTATATTATAAGCACCATATTATCCTGACGTTTGTTGAAAGACCGCTGGGGGTTTAAAAAAATAAAAACAGTATCTAATTCAGTGTTATTTTCCTGTTAGTAACTTTTCAAAAAAAAAATTTTTTTAACAAGGGTATGCATTAAAGGGGTACTGAGTTTAATCTTGTAATAATCATTCACAAAGTATTTTAGCAAG
>NC_051400.1:31872895-31873078 GCF_015228065.2 Penaeus monodon
AGTCGAGCTAATACTATTAATGGGACAGTCACACCGGCAGATGTGATTCATAAAAAGCTTTCAGATGTTTCTAGGAATATGTGTCTATAAACAGATTAATGAATAGATGAAAACGAAGATGAATCAATTACTAACACGTGGATGAATATGTGAATGCAGTAACATGCTAGGGATGTGAGTGTG
>NC_051400.1:31873843-31874295 GCF_015228065.2 Penaeus monodon
CCATATTTGATTTATCCAATTTCCAGAAATGTTCATGATTCGCGCAATGAGGTTGATATATCTACTACATAAATAAAAATATATGGATCGCTTCACATCAGAAAAAAAAATCGAAAAAAAAGAAGAGAAACAATCCACGAGAATTTCTACGACCTCGGCAAACTTTTCCGAAAGAATTTCCCATGAACATTGTTTTTGCTTCTTTCTCTTCGGTGTTCTTTGTGAACATTTGAAAAACGAAAAACTCGGGGGAAAAAACGGCCTCGATTTAAATCTCTCGAAATTTGTGTTGAATACGCGGACCCGGATTCCGACCAATAACACGATACGTTATGACTGTACAATGTAACCAATAAGCTTTCATTTTTTTTTAAATGGGGTAAAAATCAGGGGTTTATTATCATTCAAATGCACCGTTTTTTTTTCTTCAAAATTCGTATTTGGATTTATCG
>NC_051400.1:31874471-31874867 GCF_015228065.2 Penaeus monodon
GTGAGTCGATATATAAGCCTTCGTATGCATACACATTAAGCATACTTATCGCAATGCAGAATGGAAAAAAAAATCATTGTTGATGGCGAGTATCAAGAATTATGGCTTTGGGATCCAATTTATCTCTATTTTTACCCGGGATTCTCAATGCATTTTGTCTTCCACGAGAAACGTACGTTATCGTCCAGTCTCCTTTTGGCAAAGAGATAAAAATAGGTATGTGGTGAGATAAGAAGCTGATAATGATGAGAATGAGGACTCGAAAGAAAGTGGAGGAATAGGAGGAAGAGGATAATCATAATAATGAGATATAAATGACGAATAGAAAAAAAAAGTAAAAGAAGCAGAAACAAAATGTAGTACGATAAGAGATAACATGAACATGAACTTGATAAT
>NC_051400.1:31874939-31875657 GCF_015228065.2 Penaeus monodon
ATTTCCATGATCGTGTTGCTTCGTTTAGCGTCGTAGTAATGGAGCTGAAAATAGTTTTTAATTTATACATTTTATAATTCGCCGAGTGCAGTACAGCATTCGTACTTTTAATCAACGATGTATCTTCAACATTATGTAAGTATATTAATTGAATATACATTTAAAATGAAGAAAACATATCCTGTTGGCATGAATATTTAGAAAATATCTCTAGAAAAAACATAAAAATCTACTAATTTAGACTGAATTACTCAGACTATCAACAGCAGCCATCTTGCCTGAGATCGTCAATAGGCAGACAAATAATGAGAAAAGTTTTTCCTATGGCTCTTGTAATGCTTTCGAAAACTTATTAAAACCTGACATTACCGCCGACTTTTGCGAATAAGAATAAGTTCATTTCCCGGCCTCAAGCGTTAACGGGAGTTCATTCTGTTAACGGCAATTCTGTGTTTAGGTTTTACGGTCTTTGTTCACGCGGATTTTCGTTGATCGGGGTTACTAAATGACGCGCTGGGAAGATTTTTTTTTCTTGTTTAATTTTCAAAGAATGGATTGCGGTATTCTTTATCTGACTTGAATGGATTTCTGCTTCACTTCAGCTATATTTCAATCATATTCTTGTGTTAGACTATCCTTCGCATATGTGTCAGTGTCACTGTTGCTAGTATAACTATTTTATTATTCAATTACTAAAGGACTGGCCACCTAAGTGATA
>NC_051400.1:31875966-31876594 GCF_015228065.2 Penaeus monodon
TCAAAAAAACTTAGAACACAAACAAACGAGCAAAATGCAAAACCTAACGACTGCAATTGTTGAAAAAAATCATGCAAAGACAGAGATGAACTGCAAGGTAAGAATTAATGAAGAATCATTCGCTGTTATCTCAGTTCGTTCTTCTGCAAGCTTGTCATTGGGTTAGCACTGAAGTAAACTCGGTAAAGACGCAGCAACACTAGCATCCTATAAAGCCTGCAGCAGGGACATTCTGCATGCAATTGAGCACAATGCAATGGCTCATCTTCAGGAGACTATCAGGAGGGAGAGCCCATCTTTGATGTCGTTCCCGCGAGCTTATTGTTTTCTATTTCCTAATGCAGTGCAAAGGATTCATGAACACAGACGCAAGTACGGTTATGTCTGTACACCGAAATGACACGCACAGCCACAGTGGTATTGGAAGTGGATAATGGGAATGTAGCTTATCAAATTCGGTTTTACGACTTGATGAGGAGTATCGATTCGGAATCGAAACGTCACGGGGCAGTGTTTACCTTTTATGGCAGTGTTTTCAGTTTTCTAAAGATTCGATGTTTATTCCCCTTTCTCCACCGAAGTTATGATCGGGGAGTAAACTGATGCAATGTAATTCGGTGGCAGAAGA
>NC_051400.1:31877000-31877791 GCF_015228065.2 Penaeus monodon
TGGTAGGATACTGAAAATGGCGTTCCTCTTTTGCCTGACACTTCCATGATATATTTATCATTTAGCATTATAGATTCTTATATTTCGTGGCTGGTTTCGTATAATTCTTATTTAACCGCGTGAATAAATAGCAAACACCAAAAGGATAACGTGTGTAAAAACTATAATAAGAACACGACTCATCTTTTTAAAATTAGTTCCAAATTATTTAAGTTACGCGTTTAGATTATCTTTTACCAGCAAAGCGAAAATATAAGCACTTCCGACGTGGTTTAGCATATTGGAAGAGGGGAGATAGTAGGTAATAGCATTCATTCATTAACGTTGTGCAGAGAGCATATGATGAGGCAACTTTATGAAGACCAACTCTCCACTTCTTAATGCGTCCACTACACACTACGCAACACTTTTCCTCTCTTCATTGCTAATGGGACGAGGATTTTCTCTTAGTTGCAATTACGTGAATTCGTCTTAATTACCTACCAAAGCTAATATTTGTTGTAGGTTTGAGTTTTTTACGAGGTAGATGTACCTCCAACACACCCATGAGAAGCTTCATTGTAAGGTGATGAGTGGTTAAGTGAATAGAGGGCTTTTCATGACCACTCAAGAGCACCATCACCATCTCTTGTTAGCAAGTTGTTCACATCTGTACCCTTAGTTTTATGATTGTTTTACTTTATTTCCGTAATCAATTCCCTTTTATTTCCTGCCATAGTCGTACGTCTAGCAGTAACAGGATTGACTACTCTACAGATGGCATTTCGAATCAGATCAAACAGCGGGAACAG
>NC_051400.1:31877990-31878355 GCF_015228065.2 Penaeus monodon
TCGAGAAGGGAAGTGAAGTCAGCGATAATCTCGGGTCTCCATTTCCCGCCTCTCGCTTCGCCTTCGCTCCGGCCTCTTTGTCTGAAGCTTTACCTCCTTCACGAATGCTATTTGGGAGGAGAATAAGATGTCTTGAAGACGCGATAGCTTGTTGATTTCCGTCTTTTGATATGATTGTGTGGGTTTCTACTTCGCCGGAAAGGGGGGGGGGGCTGGGTTGCCAGATATTATTAATGGAAAAGTATTATGGACGAGGCTGGTGGAATGGCCTAATTCTGTTTCACTGCTGAGTGTATGATTAATGTTCTTTTTCTTTAAAAAATGATCCTGGTCTGAAATCCAAATGAAAGATAAACTGTGTGATG
>NC_051400.1:31878827-31879051 GCF_015228065.2 Penaeus monodon
TACACAATAATAATAGCAATGAATATCACACTAATTCTAATTTATCGTTATTGCCATCAATTATTCCTTTTCGGCCTCTTTCTTTCTTATCCCTCGCGCATCTTCCTCTCTCCCTTATCCCCATCAGGGACGGGCTAAAGGTAATCAATCTCTGAGGAGCATCTATTGCGTGACGAACGAGAGGTCTATCTCTGTCAATCAATGATGGTTGGTTTTCAAGTCGT
>NC_051400.1:31879192-31879370 GCF_015228065.2 Penaeus monodon
AAGTTTTAATGGAGTTAACGAATGGAAAATGGAGACTGTGTCATTAGCTTATCGGTGGGTCTTGTCGGTAATTTTGTTTGTTTGTGACTTTCAAGTTTGTCTTTGTTTTTGTGTTCCTTTATATCTTTCTTTCGATTTGTTAGTATCTCTCTGTATCTCTGTCTATGCCTTTCGCTTG
>NC_051400.1:31879477-31879704 GCF_015228065.2 Penaeus monodon
ACCCCCCCCTCTCAACTCCACCTCTTTATCTCTCTTCTTCCCATCCTCCTTCCTTCCTTTCCTTCTTTCTATCCCTCTCCCCAGATCGTAGACAGATAGGGAGATGTAGTTAATGATTTTTCTTTTTTTTTGGGGGGGGGTAGGGTCGAATAACAAGGAAATTAATGACCTCTTGGTAGTAATGATGTGACAAGGTTATTCGTATGAGCCGCCATTTTTAAAAATCG
>NC_051400.1:31879971-31880080 GCF_015228065.2 Penaeus monodon
TGAATTTCATTCGAAACAAAATACCGCCTGGCAACCATCCAAGGCTTCATGACAAGGCTAAGAAGCGCAGCACTCATTATGGATGCCGTCAGCTGAGCAAGTGGGCTTC
>NC_051400.1:31881362-31881649 GCF_015228065.2 Penaeus monodon
ACGGAGAACTATGCAGACATCATTTATGACTCAATTTGCTACTTCGTGTTACGTTCTGAGAATATGATTTCCTTTTGGTCTTGTCATCCCTCAGTTTGTTTATTTGATTAATTTGATGTGAAGTAAAACAACTATATTGTAGGGCCAGGACTGAGGGTGTATATTCATATCAATTACTTTTCGTCTTCAAAGAAAGGTTAAAAGACGTTTTAAAATGGTTTCGGGGAATTTGGTCTCACAGCGTATTGTGTTTAAAGTGATGTAAAGCAGATTGTGGCAAGGTGACG
>NC_051400.1:31882691-31883801 GCF_015228065.2 Penaeus monodon
TTTACCAAGGAAATGTGATACAACTACGAGTACTGAGGTTATGATTTAGATTAACTCGTGATTCACGCTGGATGCCCCCAAGGTCAAATTAAGATTTCAAAACATCTGAGTCGTTACAGTTACCAGGAACTGTATCCACCACGAGATCAGGTGTTCGTTACAGCCGTCTTGTTAAACATTACGAGCGGCTCTTATGGGGAACATAGGAGGACATCATGTCTCTTTTTATGGTTCTAAGAAACGTCGCAGGTAATTACGTGAGCATTTCCGGGAGTGTAAGTTACTGCATAAACATTGCAAATTAAGCCGCACGAACACGTGTCAAAGGTTGCATCGCCATTATGCTAGCCCGGTATTTCCTTTCATCTGCGTCCTTTTCTGCCGTGTGTTTATTTCTTTTTTTTCTTATTATTAGGCGTTATCACTATTTTCATCTGATTTATAATCCCCCTCCAGAAACAATTTCACACAAAAGGACATAACCTTATAGTCAATGTTTACATTGTTCGGTCCACGTGCTTGAAGTTACCGCGTGTACCTGTTGTTTACATTGCGTCATCAGCTGCTGACGTCATTTGGCAACTGCTGGCATTCACACCTGACGACACTTCGAATAAGACGCTCCTTCTTGGCAGAGACTTGCGCGTCGGGCGGCAATCCTCATATCAAAGACGTGCATCAGTCTGGCCGGAAAATTCATGAAAGTTAAGGCGTTTGATGTTCGCAAACTCCATGCACGATCTTGGCTGCAGACAGATGAACGTAAAATCCCATGAACAATCTAATCACTTAGATAAACAATATTAATCTTTCAGAAATGCTATGTGCTAATTAAGATGGACTGCAGACCCAACAAAATGATTATGATGACGCCTCGACGAACCGGGCCGGCGCCATGAGTAATGCTTGAGCACAGGTGTTTGAGCGGCCCCGTCTGCTTACAGCTGTGTCGCGCCAGTAACTTGGTGTAAGTTAGTTTGTAGGGTCACGTCGCCCCTTCCTCGCGTGGCCGCCGGGGACTGAGCGGTGCGTGCGCTTTGTATGTCTGCCTGGAAGGTGAGGCGGTGGTTGATTCGTCTGTCGGTCTGTAGAATCATGGGGGGTAGTGTT
>NC_051400.1:31884648-31884873 GCF_015228065.2 Penaeus monodon
TGGGTTATAATGTAATACACATAAAAGAGAAATGCGCTATGGATATTTGTAGTAGAGATAAACTGCAAGACCAACGAAAAAAAACCCTCAGTGTACATGCCTGTGATTGTGTCTAACCATACCGAAACATCCATATGGAAATGAAGTCAACGCATAGACACTGATTTATTTTCTTTCCTATCGATAATATTTACGTTTTGATATCAGGTGTTCGAACAACCCACC
>NC_051400.1:31884944-31885169 GCF_015228065.2 Penaeus monodon
GACACACACACGAGGAAATGCCTTTCACGAACGAAAAGTAAAAGAAAACGTGATTAGAATTTGGAAATGTTGCAGTCTTTGGAACGTTAAAATTAACGTTGCCTTTTTTTTTTTAAGAGGGATGTGTGTTATTCTAGAAGGAGGTGATCCTGTGGTCTATTGGAAGAAGTGGTCGGAAATAGACGGCACTTTAGAATGGCGAAGCAGCCTGCCAGTTCAGGTAAG
>NC_051400.1:31885550-31885760 GCF_015228065.2 Penaeus monodon
ATTTTCCGTTCTTGTGTTCCATAATAAAATTTTCTCATCTGGATACATGAAAAGAAAACGCCAACAGCCTCTGACATTCCACAGAAAATTAAGCATCGGATATCGGATATCTGAAACTGTTTTTCATCATCATTTATTTAATCAACTCCTATGCGGATGGCGCGTTTTGATACATTTCGTCAGTGGGCGGGTATGTGTGTGGGTAGGAGG
>NC_051400.1:31886086-31886984 GCF_015228065.2 Penaeus monodon
AGAACAATAAGAAAATGTCGATTTAATTCTTACGAAAGCAAGCAAACAAACCAACATAAAGACAGGCACTAAGACGAACCACAAGGAAAAAAAAATCACACTAAGTTCCCTGTCCGGCCGCACGTGGACCTAAAGGATCTAAGTTCTTTAATTAATACCCGCGTTGAGAGTGCACTTCCATCACCACCTCCCTCCTGCATATGTTGGAGATAGCAAGCAGGAACGTGGCCAAATATCATCTTGTCATTCGCTTCTCGAGTGGGAAAATCAGCATGGGTTTTTCCCACGCTCACTTAGTAAAAGGGTCTGCGTTCTGAATTCGTCACGCAAAGATGACGTTAATCTGGTATGACAAGTTGATGTGACGAGGATGCTGAACAGATGTCAGGAAAAGAAATATGTATTACTAATTTTGACACTGTTTATGATCTGATATGAAAATAATACTGAAAATACGGAATGGAAGAAAAGATGTATGGATACAAAAACGTCAAAGTGTACCATATGTCAAGGTTTGACTTAACAAAATATTTGTATTGAAGTAAGAACAATACTCAATATATATCAGAAAATCTCCAAAGAATAGCACAAGAAAACTGAAATACGAAAGCAGGTTAGCAAAGTAAATAACTTATTTGTTTTTTCTTTCTCCAAATCTGTCAGCGGACATCCCCCCTACCCATAACACCTGATATTTTTAAGACTATTATGCATTTTAACTTTTAGGGGCGTTGATTTGATGGTTATGTAAGATATTACTGTTGGAGTTTAGAAGTTCCTGTCTATGGTATGAAGAGAGAGGAGGAGTTGCAGAAGACCGTAGACAGAAATTATTATTAGCATTATTCAGCGTCAATAAAACTAATGATAATTTCTCTTTCGCTCTCTCTCCATACCT
>NC_051400.1:31887534-31887734 GCF_015228065.2 Penaeus monodon
CTTATTCTAAACCAACATGACGGCTTCCAAAGAGGAGATCCATTAAGAGAGAGTCATGTTGGCTCCTTGTCCCGCTGCATGTGGACCTTCCCTCATAACTTACAGCTTATCACCGACGCGATAACTTTCTCACTTGGGAACTTTGGCATCGCTAATCAGATCGCCAAGTTCTCTTTGGTCTTTTCTCGGTAATATATATT
>NC_051400.1:31888138-31888319 GCF_015228065.2 Penaeus monodon
TCGTATATTCTTGTTCACAAAAACGTACCACTGAAACTGCTATTATTAAGCATAACTGTTTTTGGGAGTGTTAATTGCATATGCTTTATCAGATACATGCACATTCATTAATTTTCCTTATCAACGTAATTAACCACACTGATACTAAAGAAAATGATAACGATATTAGCGTTACTCCAAC
>NC_051400.1:31889204-31889338 GCF_015228065.2 Penaeus monodon
CTGGAAGAAACACCGATCATTAGTCATTTCTCTGTGTGGACGTGACATTTTCCAACTCTGCTTTCAAAGTTAACCCTTCTTCGTACTTCCCAAGCCGTTCGATCATAATTAACGTTTGTGGAAGCGAGTTCGGA
>NC_051400.1:31889450-31889515 GCF_015228065.2 Penaeus monodon
ATCACATTTCATCATAAGAAAATGTCAAGACTTATTATTATCATTTTTACAATCAATCATTCAAC
>NC_051400.1:31889703-31890136 GCF_015228065.2 Penaeus monodon
CCTGATGAGATCGTTATCCTCAAAATGGTTTATCATGTAATATCCCTTTCAGATACGTCAGTTAAAGACTCAGTAATACACTCACTCAGTATCAGTGACAAAATCGCCTATAAAAAGAAATGAGAAATCAATCGGTATTTCTTCGGAGAACTACAAGTTTATGGCAATTCTTCAACACACGTTGGGCTCGTAGTCACTGACATACGAGGCGGGCCTGTAAAAAACATGACGTCACATATACCATTCCGTCATCAATAGTTACCGTTGTCATTTTTTCTGTCGTGTTTTGGCATCCCTTATTCTCATGAATCATCATTGCTTCTTCATTCTTAAAACATCACATTTCATGAATAGTTGTTCATGTCGTGTTTTACCATAAATCAATCTGATAAATCATCTTTGTAATTTTTGTTGTCTCATTTTGGTTCTCAAT
>NC_051400.1:31890185-31890339 GCF_015228065.2 Penaeus monodon
TGCCTCAGGAATATTTTTAGGAACTCGCGATGTGTCAACAAAAGAGGGGATTCCCCGAATCGTCACAAGCCAATGTTTTCATTTTCTCGATTCCTGACGTTTTTCTTTGAACCGTCCCAATCCCGGCTTTACCTGCTTCAGGTGATAACTTTAT
>NC_051400.1:31891196-31891375 GCF_015228065.2 Penaeus monodon
TGCCGTATACCCCACTCACTATCCTACACAGACAGAAAACACACACAAACAAATATTTCCTTCAATCTGCCTTCTTTCTTCCGAAATCTATACCTGAGTCTTTAAGAAAACCTTACGTCATCGTGAACGGGGTGACGTAAAGTTCATGGTGGTGAATTCGCCCCTAATTATCACTTTTC
>NC_051400.1:31893860-31894067 GCF_015228065.2 Penaeus monodon
AATAAATGCATGTATGTGTATATATGTATCGAAATCTTACAGCTCCCAATTTGTTCCAAAGAATCCGTCTACGACAGAAACCGGTCACATGCCTCAAGATAACACAAAACGCCTTTCGAAGAAGTACTGTCTTTATCGGAAAACCTTCTATAAGCCAGATTGTAAATACGAAAAGGAATTCGCCGCCGGATATATGAAGACAGGGAA
>NC_051400.1:31896087-31896445 GCF_015228065.2 Penaeus monodon
TTCAAGGAGGTGTTTGGGAAAGGGGCAGAGGGGGTGGAAGGGGGGGGGGGAGGGATGAAGGATCCCAAGAAGGAGGAATCGAGAAGACTGGAATCTGCGTCTGTTCCGCCGTGCCGCTGGGATCCATCTTGCGGATTCTGTTTCGTATATTTTCCCAGCTTATGTCTTTTTATGTTTATGTTATTTCACCTCCTTTCTTGTCTTTTTCTTTCTCTTCCTGTTTTTTTTTTCTTTTCGTATTCCTCGATTTTTGTTCTCGTTTTTTCGTGGTTTTCCCCCCTTTTTGATAATTATTTCATCTTTCATTATTTTTATTTTTGCCGTTTATCATCATTTTTCATTTTCCTTTTATCATTAC
>NC_051400.1:31897360-31897573 GCF_015228065.2 Penaeus monodon
CATTCATCTTCTTTCTTTGCTTTCCTTTCCCTTTTGTGCCTCTCACTTTCTCTTTATATTCGTTTACCTCGCTTTTATTCTCCTCATTTTCATTCTCTCATTCTTAATTTCCCCCCCCCTCTCTCTCTGTCTATCGTGTTTCTTCTTTTTATTAACATTCCCGCGTTCAGTTTCTCAGTGCATTCCCTCCCCCCCCATCTCTGTCATCGTTTT
>NC_051400.1:31897642-31897784 GCF_015228065.2 Penaeus monodon
TGAGTGTAAGAGTTGTTTGGGTCCTCCTGTTGACACCAGTTGTCAGTGTAGCGTTGTGGACATCCCTGCGCTGCTGGTTGACGGAAATGCATGGTCTCGTTGCACTCTTTATTGGAGATGGTCACACGGGCGAAGGCTGTGC
>NC_051400.1:31898025-31898090 GCF_015228065.2 Penaeus monodon
AGTTGAAGCGCAACGACTTGAAGAAGCGATGTAATGTAAACTGAATCTAAGAAGAAAGCGAGGAA
>NC_051400.1:31898671-31898935 GCF_015228065.2 Penaeus monodon
CTTTCTGAAGGCTGAAGGTTTAATACGTGTCAATGCGGTATACATTACGTTTACGTTTAGTCTGTTTTATATACACGGATATACGTATGTACGGGCTTGAAAATTTGTAAATGGGAATTAATAATACTGAATTCTGGGTTGATACCTTCAGATTCTTCTTTAGATATTTATTATTTGTTGTAAAACATGCATGTATATAAACGCATATGTTTGAATGTCAGTTTGTTTCTGTTCATCTAACGTTGTTATTTTTTTCTTGACTTA
>NC_051400.1:31898996-31899466 GCF_015228065.2 Penaeus monodon
CTGACGCACCAGATTTAACCGCAAGACTATTAACCAGCTCTTATGTTGATACATAAAGATGAAGCCTCTCATAAATCTCGTTTTAACAACAACAACAAAAAAGAAAAGAAAAAAATATATATAATGACTCAGACTGAATAAAGTATGGTGTAGTTTCCTACAGCTGTATTGGACACGTATATAGGGAATAGGTCGTTGTATGATTTGTAAGGAGAAGTAAGTTCTAGTTAATAATGTTAATTTAAACCATGTGAAGAGGTTGAGATGTGATTATACAGTAATAATTCCTTAGAAAGATGAAAATAGCGTCAATTTTGTTTGTTCTGCTACTTCTGTGTCATATCATTAATGTACTGAGACACAGAAAATGTTTGTTGAGGAAATGATACTTGTTTCAATGTTTCAAGGGTAATCTATAGCGTATAACTGTGTGAATCAATTTACAATAATTTTTAAGTAAATGTAATACT
>NC_051400.1:31900788-31901009 GCF_015228065.2 Penaeus monodon
AATACATACAACACGCGATAACTCTCCCACACACGGTCCCCAAAATTACCCTCCACGATTTTAGCGACCTGTTAAGATGCGAAGTGTGGCATCGTCTCTGCAAAATCTCCGAGGCACTTCCGGCCCGGGACAAAACTCTCGGAATCTGCTGGTTTTTAGCATGACGTTTGAAGGCGAGGATAGAGCGGGCAGAAAGAAAAATCATATTTCTTCTGTCTGTA
>NC_051400.1:31901139-31901214 GCF_015228065.2 Penaeus monodon
ATGAATTTATGTATTGTGCGGTCGTGGCGGCGATTTGTGTGCAGTCGTGCGTCTGGGCATCTTCCTGAGTCTGCA
>NC_051400.1:31901296-31902500 GCF_015228065.2 Penaeus monodon
CTGTCGCTCCTCCCTTGCCCATCCTTTATTTCTCCATTCACCTTTTCTTCCCTCATTCCTCATTTCACTTCCTCTTTCTCTATCCCCTCAATTTCCCGCTCTTCTTATTTTCCCCTTCTTTTATTCCCTTCCTCCGCTTATATCTATCCACCCATTCGTCTTGTTTTTCTTCTTTCCTTCCCGTCTCTCTCCTTCCTAATAGTCTCCTATCTCTTTCCTGCACTTCCTTCTCTCTTTTTTTCTCCTGTTATCGCCCTCCATTCCTCTCTTTCCACACTTCCCGGCCTCACTTATCTAACTCTCCCTTATTCTCTCTTCCTTTCCACTTTACTGACTTTTCTTATCCCCTCATTTATTTCTTTTTCTTTCTTTTCAACTTCCCTTCACTCATTTATCTTTCCCTTTCTTATTTTCTCTTTCCACCTATCCACCAGTTCTCCTTTTTTCCTCTTTCTCTTATCTTTCTCTCTCTTCTTCTCTCTTCCTCTTACCGAATTTTTTCACTTGCCTTTCGTCTCTTATTATTCCTTGTCTTATTTTCTTTCTTAACATCTCTCTCATATCTTTCCTTTTCTTATTCTCTCTTTCTTTGCACCTCACCGCCTTTCCTCACTTACCCTCCCTCTATTATCTTTCCCTCCTTCATTCTCCCTTTCTTTCCCTCACTAATTCCAAGTATCGTCTCCGGTAAAAAGTCTTTCTAAGATTTTTTTTCCTCAACTTTACGGACGTCTCATAGATGGCGCCGCTTCAACCACAGGCATAATTGAGTTCCCGAGATTAGGCTACAGTCCTTTCAAGATTCTCGCGGCCCAAGTCTTAAACGTTGCTGGGGCTTTGCTAAACGTTCACAGGAAACGTTTCGTTGTCCTTTATTCACAGCTGAGAAATCGATGGTAATGATAATAGTAAAAACAAGAACAGCAGCAGAAAAGCAGTTGTAGTAATGATGATGATAATAGGAATAACAGTAAAACTATCATTTATTATAAAAAAAAGATTGAAAATATTGGTGATAACAAATGCGAGAGCGACAGCAACAACAGCAAAAATATGTGTAATAAAAAATGATATTCGTTATTTTCATCACTAAATCAAATGGCAGCGATGGTGGTGATTTCTTTTTATAATCTTTTTGCAATGTCAATTTTGAATAGGATATATTTGCAGATATTTCCGATATTCTATTTTTTTATGGAAAAAA
>NC_051400.1:31903317-31903465 GCF_015228065.2 Penaeus monodon
ACCGTCGTATCGCCACAGTCAGCTGACAGCACACACTAGCACCCCGCACCAACAGCCGCAAACAGGCCGAGAATCCGCATAAACTGCTGTTGCCGTTCCGCACAAGGTCAGTAGCTGGAACCGGTCGAACCAATTCTAGGAAGACGCT
>NC_051400.1:31903672-31903856 GCF_015228065.2 Penaeus monodon
AAGGAAGGGAGATAAAAAAGACACATACGAGAGAGTTCATAGGGCAAGAACAAAGTACAAGGAGTAGAAAAAGGGGTCAAGAGGAAGCAAGTAGTAAAAGAACGGAAAGTGAGATAGGGAGGTATGGCAGAGGAGAGGAGGAGGGGGGGGGGGCAAGTATTACATGACAAACACGGGCTTTTAG
>NC_051400.1:31903920-31904253 GCF_015228065.2 Penaeus monodon
TAAACTAGCTCTGTTACCGGGAATTCGTTTTGTTAGACTAAATGCTTTCGCGATCCGTCCGTATTGTTTGCGTATATGTGTTGTGCATGGTTTTACGTTATGTTGCAAGTGGTATCAATACTGCAAATAATTGTTTTTAAAACCCTTTTACGTAGCGGGAAAACGTGTTGAATGTGCAATTTTTATTTCATTACGTTTTATATGAAATCCACTGCATTTGTTTTCGAATCGGGTTTTAGTTCAAATGTGTTTTCTGTAACCGTAATTGTGTTAGATATGATATTAAAGAGATTATATTGGATACAAGAATTATAAAGTAAATTAATGAATAAG
>NC_051400.1:31904805-31905373 GCF_015228065.2 Penaeus monodon
GTAATTGTGTTGACAGGTGAGCACACGCGAAGTCGGATACTGTTACCTGTTATGAAGTGACGCTTAGGCTGTCAAGAATAGTTCAGTCACGCGAGGTCGCCTGTCAAGAGAACACCTTTTAGTGTGGAGAGTTCACTTCAGAGTCACTATTTAAACCTTTCGTTTTTTTTTACTACTGAAATGCGATTTGTATTTTATTACATGATGAAATTCTGAAAATCATCTAATCAATGTCTTTTCTGGTGACGCTCTGAAAGGGTCTGTGGAAAGTTAACAATGGATGATTATGATGAATACAAAACGCGAATGAATTTGTCTAAATCATTAATAAAGGTCAGATATTATAAAGTTTATCATCCAAAGCACGTAACATTCTCGTTTTGTTAACTGAAGTAGGTGTGACATTTCTTCAAAGTGGAAAGCCACTTTGCCTTAAAGTTTTAATGAAACTCAAGTATACCGAGACTCGCATAGTTACAATTACATATAATTACGTAGCAATTTCTACTTCGTGATGATATAGTAACCTCCTCTATTTGCACATTCATTGCAATTAACGTAGCACGCG
>NC_051400.1:31905651-31905833 GCF_015228065.2 Penaeus monodon
CATCATCTCCAGAAAGTGTGTGTTAATTCTCGCCGCCAAAGAGCGCGCATCTGCCTGCACGCGATTTCTTATCTTTGTTGTCTATGGCATCTCTTTTTCTTGGAGGTGTTTGTATTTTCACCACAGACTACTTATTAACATCTATTCCTAGCTTTTTCTTTGTTATTATTGATATTTCATTG
>NC_051400.1:31905989-31907038 GCF_015228065.2 Penaeus monodon
CCATCAACACAATTATTGACGCCGCTGTTGCCATTACCATCCTTATTTTACAATCATCATCATCATTACCGAATCAGTGACGTAGAAATCCTCTCCCTTGCGCTTCCCTCCCTTCAGCCAGGTCGTTCGAGGTTTAACCCAGGTCGTACTTTCAACTGGCGCCAAAGTCGTACATACGATAATTTCGGGCTTTGCGTCGTTTCAGTGTAATATTCATGGAATACGGAATTAAAGGATTAATGATTATGTAATTAAATGAAATTATAAACCGCCTGTTATATTTAGAATCCCTAGACTTTGGGAGGTGTAGGTATGTTTATATTATTTCGGAATTACTTATGTATCATTCAAACCTTTCGGATAATTCAACATTTATGATATCCATTTTTTAAAAAAGTTACTTTATGACTTTTGTAATGCTCGTCCTAACATCCCAGGATAGAAAAATTATTTTACCCGTTGAATTTAATTCCTATAATCTAAATTCATTGTTTTCGTGTTAATTTTCATAATGAATTCCGCAGCGACACACCTTCTTTACGTGGAAAAAATTCACATGTATTGACCACCGTACCACACTCCGACTGACGCAGAAATATTGATTCATTATGAAATATTATCCCACGATACTCTATTCTTCTAACAGTCACGAATGACATATATTTCTCTTCCATATCATTTGGTAAAATACGAGATTCTTGTACTATCGCGTAATTTTCTGACAACTCGCAGACACGCAAAAATATTAGCTGCAATAGTTACCCTTGAAAGTCTGTTAATAAGCTGCAGGTCAATCTCATTTTAAACAGAACACGTAATCAACATTTTTTTCATACAGAATGCGTAATCAAAATGAGTGATGTTGGACCAACTGCCCCATTACACGTCTGCAATGGAGGTTGTCATCCAATACATCATCTTTATTCTGTGAATCTGCAATTGCAATGCTGCGTTCTCGCCTTCACGTATAGATTGATGATACTCTTTGATAAAATTTTATGCTTTGCTCACCAGGTCATTGTGGGGAGTCATGGGAATTTTCTCTTTCT
>NC_051400.1:31907945-31908362 GCF_015228065.2 Penaeus monodon
TGTGTGTGTATGCGTCAGTCAGTCCCCGCCCTCGAGAAAACCCCCCATAAAACTCTTCACACACTCCTCGCCTCGCTCTCCGCCTCAGCAAGCACATTCTCGGATTTCCTGTCCTTCTGCGGCGCCACGTCTACCTCCTGCCGTTACTGCCACGTCCGCCGCCGCGCCGGAATCGCTTCTTCGAAATCTGGACTGAAATGACCCGAAAATAGCGGTTTCGTGGGTTTACGGAGAAGCGCGGGGCGGGCGGTGGCAGAGAGTCGTGTGCGGGCCTGGACACGGACGCACACTCGGACGTGTATGTGGACTCCTATATCTCTCTGTGTCTGTCTGTTTATTTGTGGATCGATCTACTTTTCTAACTATTTATGTGTTTCTCCCTCGTCTCACGTTCTCTCTCTCTCACACACACACACA
>NC_051400.1:31908896-31909535 GCF_015228065.2 Penaeus monodon
ATTGAAGTGAAACACCAGTTTCGAAGCGAATGTGTTTGTGCCGACGTATAAACAGTGATGATCGGAGGTACTTTTTTCGCCGGGAAAAATGTTTGTGTGGAGGTGCTGAACGCGCGGCTTCACATTACGCAATTGATCAAGGTAAATTTCACCGAAAACGATTTTTGGAGCGACTTGACATCTACCAGGAAGTTGGAAAAATGGTTTGTTATCTGCAGTTTAAAAAAAAAAGGTAATCAAATTAAGCGAAATGGATATAAACCATATTCCAGGTAATTTTTACTAATTCTTTTTTGAAAAAAAAAGTTCATTCATTTCAATTTGTTGCATAATCCATCCAAAACTTTCGCTTCATTATACGTGAAAATGGGTATCTGTAATCAGCAGCTTTTAATTAAAATATTTATTTGTTATGTAACATCAATTCCTTTGTACAAACACATATGATAAAACTCGAATAATCAATGGCTGCACGATACAAACCATCAGGAATTTGATTATGTTCGACGTGGACCAAATATTAACATATTCCCAATTCCAGGAATCTATTAAACGCTCTGATTGGCTGGAATCGTAACCTCTCTATGTCAATTGACGCACCTTTATATCTATCTGCTTATTTTTCTGTTTTTCGTGTCT
>NC_051400.1:31911111-31911466 GCF_015228065.2 Penaeus monodon
GAACAGGGAGAAACAAAGGCAGAGAAACAAAGGAAGAGAGAAACATGCACGACGCGACGCGGTAAGTGATCCGCCAATTATTCCCCGTCCGAGCCCCCCCCCCCCGAACAGCGCAAGCAAGCCGCCGTCTAACGCAAGCAATGTAACTTAGGAACATCAGGGACTGACCTGAGGGTGCGTGTTCCTCCTGCTACAACACCACGCACTCACTTAAAAGGATTGCGAGCAGGAAATTGTCTAGTCGCCGAAAAGAGGTTCCTTGTCCAACCTTTTCGCCCCGACTGACAGCGAAGGTTTAAGTGACGTTTCCCTTGAGAAAGGGGAATGGGGGAAGGTAAAGAAATAACGTTACGCC
>NC_051400.1:31911658-31912380 GCF_015228065.2 Penaeus monodon
AGTTAGAGAAATAATCTTTGTCCAGTTACTGGAGAAGATAAATATGCCTGCATATAATTAAATATTTTTATGTTAGTTGTCGCGGAGTTTAGAGAAAAACTTTTACACCAACACTTTGCTGCGTAGAGATATACATTTAAAAACAAAGCATTTTGAAAATGAAAAGGTCTTATAAATCAAAATTCAAAGATGAGCGATTTTGAGATTTGAATGCTTACATGAAGATCGTACGGATGTGAAAATATAGATAAATTATTAGTTGATCAGACAAATTTTAATGTTTACATCCTTGTGCGTACACACAGGGCAACGCACACTCAAGCACGATAACAAACATAAACGTACGTAAACACAGTTAAGCATAAACATACACACGGAAAAATATAGGATAGTAATTTATGTTAATGTCATCATATCACTCAACAGTCTCTGCCAGAAGACTTATATTAAATGATTTCTGATTTTCACCGATTCGACAAATTAGGTGATGCATAATGTCTGTTTGAGAAATCATTAATTGATATTAACTGTTTTATTTTGTGAGTGAGTTGCGTAATAGCTATAATTAATGAAATGCATTAATGGATTATATCCGTTTGTGAAAAGACTTCTGTGTTTGGGAAGTACTAAGGAAATCAAATGGTAGAAAGTTAGATAATTTAAACAAATAGTATAATTTCAGAAGTCAAAGAGAGAAAGAGGAAAAAAAAGAAGAAAAAAAA
>NC_051400.1:31912802-31913016 GCF_015228065.2 Penaeus monodon
AATTTGAACTACAGCCAACCCTCTTCCAGACAGTTTAAACGTCTTTCAACTAGGCCAGACGAACGGAAATAACCCCCCCCCCCCTCGACCTGCCCCCGACTATTATACATTGACAAGCACGTACGTTTGTATTACTGTAGCCTTTAAGATCTATATACTTTTTTTCTACTCCAAAAATTATTTCCTGGTATAATGACGTCCAAAAGTCAGTCTG
>NC_051400.1:31913055-31913128 GCF_015228065.2 Penaeus monodon
TTGTCTGTCTTAACGATATACACCTCTTTCTATGCAAACATGTATTCGATAGAGTAAAGCAGCCGGGGTAATC
>NC_051400.1:31913499-31913990 GCF_015228065.2 Penaeus monodon
CACATTCCTTACTGATTATGTGTGGGAAGCTTTCCTTCTCACGGGTAAACAAAGTGCCAACACACCTTCAAACAAACGAAACACGATTAATAGTTGAGACCAACTGTATCCATTTTCTTCTTTTTTCTTTATTTTTCTTTTCTTCTAATTTTGATATTTGTTTAATTCCTCCCCAAATGTTTACACTTACGATATTTGAATAATATATTCCCCTGACAACTAACGGATATTAGAACATATTATCAATCACACTTCCACGGTGTGAAATTCTTATAAGAAGCTCCGTTTGCATCGAAAGGGAACGAACTTGGGTAAAATATATGTCGTTGAATTTGATGAAATGTGCGTTTTGAAGACGGCAACAGATGGGCTCCTCTTTGGAGAATTTTCTTGAATTTGCGGTGGGATTCCTCGCCTCACTTCTCCCTTCCGGACTTTCTGCCGAGAGACGCTCGCTCCTTTCTCGTCCCTTGGCTTTTCATGTGGTAAGC
>NC_051400.1:31915247-31915693 GCF_015228065.2 Penaeus monodon
AATCCTACCAAAAATATCTTCCATTAAAGACTGCTTCACCTAAGCGTCCCAATCGGCCTGCTGTGACAAAGACCCCATTTTGCTTCACCGAGTGGTAGGGGTCGTTAATATCGGCAGGGGAAAGGGGCGCCGACAGGGGGCATCGCACACTGCTCCGTGACACAGTATCAGCCGCCATTATGCCTCTAGATAATGTGCCCAAAGCTTTTACGCAAAAGAGGAGAATATGCTTGTAGAATGGAATTTTTTTTCAGGGTAAATGGGGTTATGATATAATTTTCTTTTTGATATCTACTTTTTCCCGTTTCATTCGTGAATACTTAATTGTTAATGTTGGTAATAATATCTAAATAATGATCTTTTTCATTTTTTACAAGGGTTAGTGGGTCGATAGATATTTCCACCCATAAAAAAAATACATCACCATACAATCACAGTCAATTCAA
>NC_051400.1:31915712-31916214 GCF_015228065.2 Penaeus monodon
AATCACGAAAGACTTGCACACTTCATGCATAAAAATTATAATGCATATTTCTATTGGGACCTTAAAGTGAGTGAATCGATTACTTCACATATACTCGTAATAAAACCGATAAGATTATAACCACACAAGCTATCGTCATCATATAAACCAGAAAACCCCTTATTGTAATGTTCTCTCCCCCCAAACCACAGTTTACGTAACAACAAACAACAATAACATGACGCCAATACAGGACCCTGAATGATTTAGTACGAAACGGGACTCGTATACAGCAAAAGTAATTAGAGAAACGCAATCACATAGGAGTACGTCATGCTAATGAGGCTATTGCGTGAATGATCTATTTCCTGTAATGGTCCTTAATTGTATCATCCTTCTTCCAGTATTTTGACTTACGAGTTACCTGAGCGCACGCTGTATCTCTCGCTTAACCCGGATGCATGAGGGTACTTATTGCTTTTGAAGGGGGATGAACTTTCATACACGAGCGAGCGCACAAACG
>NC_051400.1:31916393-31916941 GCF_015228065.2 Penaeus monodon
AGCATTGCCTATAAAACTATAACAATAGCTCTAACACTGATTAAGTAGCTATAACTATAACTATAACTGACTATATAACTATAATGAAAACACTATGGACTACAAAAATAACAGCATGTTTATAACTGTAAGATTGAGTACATATTACTATAAGTATAAGCATAACATTGACTATCCCACTCTATTATTACTAAAACACTGAGTCTGTAACTATAATCCTAAAACTGGCTCTCTAACTAAACCTATAACTACCACTATACCGTTGACTAGGTATCTATGATAATAATAACTATAACACTGACAATATAACTATAACTTTAACATTTGCCTAATACTTCCACTCCTAACCCATCTTTGCCATCTCTTTATATCTCCATTCCTCCTCCTTTTCCTCTTCCTCTGTGGAGCTGTCATGAACTGTCATAAGGCACTGCATAATCAAGTATTCGCCGTGAACCTTGGCTTTGACTGTCATGTCTGGTCTGTCACGTTGGATGACGTGATCTGTTCGAATTATAAAGTTTTTGAATTTTCTGGTGTATGTTTTT
>NC_051400.1:31917312-31917699 GCF_015228065.2 Penaeus monodon
CCCTTTCTCGCTAACATACAAAAATGTTTACGATATCCCACACTTCAAGTTAAAATTTACTTTACAGAAGAAGAAAGAAAAAAAGTGAAGCTAATGTTTCCCGACTGCAAGGGTAGCGGGAAAACTTTCTGATATATTCTTTCTTGGTAATTTGATATTCCTTAATCTACATAATTTGTGGGATGAGTTCAAGGAAAGCTTTATCATCTACATGCTCCTTCCACAAAAGATTTTTTTTTTGCGTGGCCATCTTCGTTGTAAAGAGGTTGAGGGGAATTGTGAATGAAGGGGAAACTATGATAGGTTGATAGCCCATGATCGCACTGTATTGGCTGGAAAGTGGAGTCATCTCTCTATCTGTAATGGACGATTTTCCAAGAACTATTG
>NC_051400.1:31918024-31918088 GCF_015228065.2 Penaeus monodon
CTGAGAATATCAGAACCCAAGAATAAAATAAGAATTAGAACTAAGCCTCCCCTTCCCCCCAGTC
>NC_051400.1:31918211-31918445 GCF_015228065.2 Penaeus monodon
TTTCTTATCCCCTCGGTCATCCTTGGTATGGAGGGTCCTGATTATCCTTTTATGGAATTCAAACTTCCGCTGAGATGATTTCGAATGAGATTATCGACTTCGATGCTGAGAGGGGATGGGTAAGGAGGGGGAGGGGTAAGGAGGGGGAGGGGTAAGGGGGGAGGGGCAAGGGGGGTAAGGAGGGGGAGGGGTAAGGAGGGGGAGGGGAGACATTTCAGAAATTGGCATTCAGAT
>NC_051400.1:31918864-31919144 GCF_015228065.2 Penaeus monodon
CATGTTCGTGTATGCGTTTGCAGACATTGCTTTTACATTTTCCGAATTTTAATACAAGGAAGATATTCATTCAAAGATAAATAATTTTACCGATTATTATCCCAAATTTTGCAAATTAATATCCTTTCGAAAACTGGTCTATGACGTAAAAAGTTATCTTGTGAAGTCACGCACAGATTAAACGGTTTCGGTTTGACGTCAGAGGTGTAATTTTGAAAACGTTATAGGAATTGCTGGTTCTGTTGAAGGATATTGAAGGACACACACGCGTGCGCGCTTT
>NC_051400.1:31919424-31919614 GCF_015228065.2 Penaeus monodon
ACATGTGTTTGTGCACATGTCTTTGCGTGTATTTACGTGCGTATATGTAGGCCTATGTATAACATCAGGTATTCAAGTAGAACAAACAGATCAAAGAAGAATCTCTGCCACCAGCTCTAAGGAAATAAAATGTGGTAATCTCTCGGATTTAATGCTGCACGATCCTGAACGAGAGAATTCTCTGATGCCA
>NC_051400.1:31920219-31920489 GCF_015228065.2 Penaeus monodon
CATACATAGCGAGTGCGAAAGAGGAAGTTTTACTGAAAGTTAGTGCCATAATTTCCTGAAGAACACGCAGCCAAGTGCTTTCGCCCAAAGGGAAATGGAGAGAGAGAGAAAAAAACTGATTTTCCGAACTTGGTACACAAGCACATGCTGCTTCTCGTGACCTTCCTTGTGAGTTTGCAAGATCTTCCTTCAGAGGATGTCTTTGACTTGTGTGATTAGATGATTGGGTATCATGAGACTTGCGTTGTATTCAGAATCAATGTTTTCACC
>NC_051400.1:31920989-31921448 GCF_015228065.2 Penaeus monodon
TGAACAATACAATTATTTCACAATTCACGTTTGAAATGTGTTATATGCCTAATGGACCAATAACCAACCTGGTAGCTGACAGTTTCTTTTCTCAGCATATAAATATTTACCAAATAAAACCCTCACTGTGTAAATAATTCACCTACTTCAATTCAATTCTTAAAAAAAAATAATAATAATTATTAAGAAATTGTATTCAAACAGTCCCTTCATGTCATAAGCCTTTTACCATTGTAGCTCCAAGTTAATCACTCTCTAAAGCCGACCCATTCATCACACGATGTCAGTTATCAAGAATGAACGTTGTCCAGCCGTGTTACATTCATCACTTAGCCGTCGGCCTCCTAACGTTAGCTGTTTGTACCTCCATTTACAATCTTTCCTTAGTTACTGTGGGGGTTTCATTCCAGCCGTGAAGAGAGGAGGGTATATTTTTTTCTTTTTAGATATAAGGATATC
>NC_051400.1:31921674-31922221 GCF_015228065.2 Penaeus monodon
AAATGTTATTTCATTTTCTCTTTTTTTCTTGGTGGAGGTGTCCGAGGAAGTGTTAAAGTTGTATGTGTAGAATCCGTTTTTTTTTTAATTTCATAATCTTACTTAGATTGTATATTATCTGAAATTCAGTGCAGGACCAGACTTATTATTTACAATTATTTTTTTTTTAATTATTTATTCTTCGCCTAGAAAGTCGAGAAAATAAATATATTTTACGGATGTCATTCTCCTGAACGATGAAAGTGGAGACATGCATTAGATTTCAGACGCTCCTAAGTATTTTCCTTCAACATCCTCGTTCTTTCCACTGAACACAAAACCACATTTTTTTTAGTCATTAAGTCTCATTCCATGTTCTTGGTGGAAGGAATTTCGAGAGAGATTTCATGATTTTCCTCTAATATGATTTCACTCTCTGTCTTTCATGATATTACATCACGGGACGAGTGACTGGCGGGGCCTCCATCAAGTGGTCATATGGCATAATGACAGGAAGCCTTTGATGTAGAGCAAAAAACATATATATTTTACACAAGTGATATACCGG
>NC_051400.1:31922297-31922595 GCF_015228065.2 Penaeus monodon
CAGACAAGTTGATAAACAGATGAATGACCAAACTATATTGACGAGCATAACCGTACATGAACACAGTGGGACTCACTCACTGCCTCTGCGACAAAGCGCCTCCGTTATTTCGACCTGCTCGGCGGAGGCGGGTCGATCTGCGCGAGAGACGAATATGCAGCAAACACTCTAGCCAGCTGGGGCGAGATTTCTCAGCGTGGGAGAGAACTTCACTTTTAAAGAGAATATAGAACATACGAAAAAAAACAACGAAAAGAATAATCAAAATGTCCAATTATAGTTATACAAATTGTCGTTT
>NC_051400.1:31922908-31923174 GCF_015228065.2 Penaeus monodon
ATATCACAATATCCTAACCCAGGAAAAGAAATTTCAGAATTTCGAAAGCAGTTCTCCAGATAACGCCTTTTATCCTCTTCTCGACTTAGAAATGCTGTAAGAGGGAAAGATAAACTGGAATATTGCAGATTATTCGAGAGCTTAGCTGCGAGACGAAGAAAGAACTCGCATAAGGGGGAATCGGAGGTCGAATACTAAGGCGTGAGAGCAGGTGGGGGACGCCCCTTTGTGATACTGCAGGATTGCAAACTCAGTATCAGCCAGAC
>NC_051400.1:31923272-31924891 GCF_015228065.2 Penaeus monodon
AAGAAATAGACGATAAGAAATGGAAGACGCAGCAGGATCACAGTAACTCTGTGATCCTGCAGGCTTATGGAAATTCTAAGTTTCCCAGAACAGGAACAGTGACGCGGAGAAACGGAATTAAGTCCTCTCTTACGCCACAGAACCAGAGGATCACTAAAGGATTATTAACTAAAGAGATAAGAAAAGTTTGGGAATTCAAGGTATCTCTTTAACTTTGGGAAACAGGAGAGGAGGTTTGGCAGCCGTAACAGACTTCCAGGAGCTTCAGTTAGGCATCGGTTGTGAAAAGCTGAACGCTGGTTGGTGGAGGAGGATGGTGCAGGGAAACAGCGAAGTGCATTAGTTATTTTATTTTATTCTTTTTTAAATAACTAGGGCGGAGCGGTGTTTCATCGCTTTATGAAGAAGGAACCTCGAGAAAATAACAGTTAAAAAATCACGTATGGCTGACTAACGAGGGTGGTGCGTTGTTTCATCTCTCGCTTAATGAGGCCCATCGAAAAAAAAAAGAAATATTACGCTCGACTGCCTGTTGCCGCGCCACTCTTCCTTCTCCTCCTACTTTGCTATAAAAAAAGATGAATAATGATATCATCAAGGGGCAAGATCGCCCTGCACCAGGTGACAAGGGAGACTAAGCTAGCATGATCACGATGTTGGAAGTTTAGGTGTTTTATCAGTATCACTACGGGCGTGTTGAATAGCACTATGTTTAATCGACGTAAGAATGCCAGCTAATTTACCTGAAGAGGAGAGAATCGACTCTGCAGATTTCAGGCTTTCCGTCTCGTTCTCTAAATGCTTCACATAATTTAAAAACATCGATAACGGAGATTTATTCCGACTCTCCCATTAATGACTTCCTTTTCACTGATTCTTTGCGAGTCGTATTTTTCACCAAAACATTATGCAAAGCAGGTAACCTTTCCATTTGTTTTCCTTCTTTTCTTGTTTCATTTGTCATGCCACCCTTTTGCATAATATTATCAAACACGGATATACTATTTGTAGCATAATATATGTCCCATCATCAAGCAAGAAACTCCATCCAGACAACTTGCAGTGGTCTGTGAGGTTCTTTTGAAAACCCGCCACTGCTGCCATTTCTTTACAATAATAGTGAAAAGAAGCTGAAATGTTTAGTTTTGAAAATACCAAGACTTCCTTTCATAATGACGAATATTTGGGAATATAAGAAAAAAAAAGGTTTTTAATTGCTTTCATTTTTGTTTCTGCCTTATATTCCATTTATTACCAACTACGATAAAAAAGATAAATTAACTAATTGATAACGAGATGGCGATTGAGAGAAGGTTAAGGGAACTAAAGTGAATTAAGAATGGGATGAAAGCACCAAAAGTAATGCGCAGGTTTGATCATAATTCCTTAGGTTTCACATCTGCCTGATCGTCTTCGAATGGTATTTCCGAAGAAATTTCTGTATCATATGTATCTGATTTTTACGCTGTATTTATTTATTATTGTACAAGAAATGTAGATTGTATTCTAAAATCTATAAGAGAAACATGAGAAAATTAATGCATCAGAGTACCTGCGTGAAACCACACCGTCCACTTGGCATGACTGGGATCGAACGCGGGACCTTCGCGTCGAAGTCA
>NC_051400.1:31925224-31925539 GCF_015228065.2 Penaeus monodon
TTTTAACCAATGATAAATAAAAATTTCTCCAAAGAGAAACGTTTGTTAATCCCGAGTTTAGTCGCAGCATCTTATCGCTGACTGAAGATGGCGGTTCTCGTCACTCATAAAATCGATATGATAATTTCGTCATGTCATTGACGTGCAATCTCATTTGCTCTTCCTCATGCCGAGAAACCCATGCAATGTTTGTCTTCCATATTCTCATCTTAGAAAAAATGGATAAGATAAATATTCATTCTTCATCCCAGACCCAGTGACTGTTGAGATCGATATCTCGTTTTCTCTCGTCGCCATAATTCGTTTTCAGTGGTC
>NC_051400.1:31925637-31926140 GCF_015228065.2 Penaeus monodon
TTTAGATATTGTTTTTGCTTTTTATTGTGATTTGATTTTAAGTATGAATACATTTCCCCATATTAAAAACAAAAACATAAAAAGATGTATATATCATATAGTTACAATAGAGACAAAGGCTTAGATTTATATAAAATGCATTCGCGTGCGCAGGCAACCAAGAAAACGTGAAAAAGGGGTGTTTTACCTGAATATTAACCTGTAAATTAACGTGAATGTAAAGTAGAGAGAATGCAACATACTGATAATAGGGATACAAGAGAAAAAAAATAACAAAGAGACAAACATCACACCCGCCCTTCCCGCCCCCGCCAGGCCTTTTGCTTTGTTTATCGCCTTTAGTACAAATGGAACCCGATTATTTAGAAAGAAATCTGGACAGAGTATATTATAAAGATCCAATCTCTTAGTAATTTGGTTGCGCATCACAGCTATCAATTGTTGACAAGAATCGATTTTTCATCCTGCAAACAGAAGGGATAATAAATAACGCTTAAGCTAGC
>NC_051400.1:31926329-31928324 GCF_015228065.2 Penaeus monodon
AAAAAGATAGTGAAGTAAAAAAAAAATGCATTGTTACAGTTCAGTTCACGAACTAAAAACTGTCGTCCATGATAAACTGTCGGCCTCCAAAGTTGGCTTACAAACTTTATTTATAATCGCCACCAAGTGATTTCTTTTGGATCCACCCCTGTCTCTCTAATTCCATTTTTCCCTCTCACTTTCCTGCTTTACTCTCGATACATCCCTTATTATTTCTTTGCTCCCATTGCCGTATTATCTTTTCCCTTCCTCTTTTATTCTATTTGCAACGAGTGACTAAATAAAACATTTTACGTATATCAACCTTTATGCAAAAGAAAGAAAGTTAAACGCCTGGAAACATGCTGTATTATTTTTTAAAATTGGGTTTTTCATCGAACAGCCAACGTTAATGCTGAACCAGCGGCTTATGTGCAGATCACAGTAGCCTCCGGCATATGATAGGCTGATAGAGAAGTAGATGGCGATGATGAGGCAATAAAGCAACTTCAGAGAAATAAGAATGGAGTGAAAGCACCAAAGGAAGTTTCCACGTATGGCAGATTGGCTTCGGGTGTAAACCTGATTTTATTATTTTTTGTATTTGTCATGGCTATGATAACATATCAGAAAAGAAATAATATTCAAGATGAAAAAGCTAAATGAAAGCAGGGTACCTGCGTGAAACCACACCGTCCACTTGGCATGACTGGGATCGAACGCGGGACCTTCGAGTCAAAGTCACGCGTCTTACCAGTGCACCACTGCGTTCCACTTTAACTTGTACTGATAAATAATTATAAATTACTTAGTTAAAAGTATGCTGACGTATACTTACATATTAGAAAACCTTTTCTTTTGTGTCTTCTCTAACTTGTGAACACTGACTAATGCATTTAATAGATCAATAATTCGTATTTCCATTTTTTTGTTCGTCTGGAGTTTAATCGTTGTCTCCTGTTATTTTCAACAGGGCGCCACTGCGTTCCAATTATTTTGAAAAATGAGAATTTATCATTGAGAGTTTAGACTACAGTGAAATATTGTTTTTACATATCCAAAGCATAATTCTTATATGGTTTTGTTTATTTGTTTGTCAGAGTGTGTTCTGAGCAACAATTTGGATCAACTGTTTTTTTTTCCAAAGTTGCGATTACTATTGAAATCACTGATGAAAAAAAAACTTTTTTGTGTTTCTTTTAAGTCTAATCGCAGTCTCCTGTCAATTTATACATAACATCAGTTGACAGAGCAGACGTGATGAAGATCCCGCTGACAAATTTTATTTTTTAGTTCGCGACCTTGATTAACTGACGTCACAGCTGATTTGCTTTTCTACATACTGAACAACCTCACGAAGTTCTTACGGTATTATTTGCCAATTTGCTTAGTATATAATTTCCTTTTCGTATATTGCTCGTGGTATTATTTTCTTGCATTTATTTTTAGCTAAACATTTTCGGTTGGAATACTTATTTCGATTTACCTGTTTTATTCCTTTGTTTTGCAATTCCATTTTGTTTCTGAGAAATGTAAATTGTGTTTGTTTGTTTGTTTTTCTTATGATTTATGTACAGAGTATTATATATAATCATATCCAAATATTTTACAAAAACTTGATCCGTATACACATGCCACCTACGGTGCATCCTGAATCTGCCTTCAGTTTTATGATTATTATTCAGCAAAGCGAGCAAATGGCAATTACCAATGCTGGTTTTCACTTCATTATTTATCCATCATGGTAATTAGGTCTGAGCAGTTGCCTTGCTGTTCACTTTCATTCTTACAGAAGTCTAAGGACAATTTCACCAGCTTTCAGATACTCATCAAGTTAAAAAGTTGAAGGTCGATCGCTTTAATATCTTGCTTCGTTTCGATCTTGCCTTTGCCTCGTCCGTTTCTCTATCTTATTCTTTCTTTTATTACTAATCATTTCCGAGTTGTCATTTTTCATCAGCAATGTTGTCTCTTCTCTAATTTCTCATAGAATCATGTAAAGCAGACGATTACCTA
>NC_051400.1:31929421-31930155 GCF_015228065.2 Penaeus monodon
TTGGGGGCTAATTCAAGAATTAATACTTAATTTCTAGAAACATTAATTTACCCACAGGGCCCAAGCATGTAATTTCTTACTCCAATGGGGTAAATTTACCTCCGGCTGAGAAACACTATTTTAGTTGTTCGTGAGTGGTCGCGGCAAGATATATATTATTTGAGCATTTACTGACCAACAAGTAAATGTTTGCTGCCTCTATAGCGGCGTAGTGTGTCATATGCAGCAAAAGGAGGTGACAAACAAATTATACTTGGAGCTGCCAGAAGCGTCTTGGGCCTACCCCCTACCCTGTCTATATGGGATTGTGCAGCAAAAGCGCATATTTGTGTAATCTCAGATTTCTCGAGAAGGATCGCTCACCTGAACTCCTCGATTTTATGAAACTGCAAGAACCGCATTTTGATATATCAGTTATAACCCTCGTTTTGGCAAGGCCATTGTGCAAGTTAGTTAATATGATACTTCTAATTATTATGGCAGAGTCATTGTTCTGCTGTAAATTTTTATTTCTTATATACGTTCTATTTTGTCACTTCTCTTTACACTGACTTTTCTTGCTTGAGGAATGAGGAAAGGTGCGCGTTGGATAAGGAAATGTTTTATATTTCAAACTGTCACATGCATTTCAATTACTTAATCTATCTCTATATAATACGGCAAAACAAACAGGTAGACCTACTGTAGTTTTTTTCTGCCAAACTGCGGAGGCGACTGTTGATTGATTATTTAAA
>NC_051400.1:31930250-31931166 GCF_015228065.2 Penaeus monodon
AAGACTGCAAAAAATATTTTAATGTTAGCGGCTTATATGGAAGGTCGATTTTTTTATCGTTTACGTAAAAAAGAAAAGAAATTGCTGATTAAGACCTAGATGGCTGTGGAACAGTTAAAATAACCAGAAGATATTTGCTAATTATATCGAAATTCATAAAGGTTGTCATACGCCTGATCGTCTTCTGATACTATTTCCAAATAAATTGGAAGGTGTTCTATAACAGATTTTAACGTTTTATTTACCTACCATTGTAATAACTGTACATCATTTCATAGGATCTATAAAAGAAACAAGAAAAATGTTCACTGACAACAGGGTACCTGCGTGAAACCACACCGTCCACTCGGCATGACTGGGATCGAACGCGGGACCTTCGAGTCAAAGTCACGCGTCTTACCAATGCACCACTGTGTTCTGATCACTTATTGTCATTGTCAGTTAATTTAACGTCAATAATTTGAGGTATACTGGATTCTATAGCTAACAATCTTGATGATTTGATGTACCAGCTGATTTGCTTTTCTTTACGTTGAGCGATATATTTGCCTTCATATTAGAAAGAGTTTTCATTACAAATCCATCGAATATAAAAGGTGTCTAGTGAGTTGCTTCTCGTTTTCATCTAATGCCATTTCACTCTAACATGCTAACATAGTTTCACTTGTTTTTTTCAGTTTAGTTTCTTTATTTAGCAACTGTATGAAATGGCATCAGATGAAGACGAGAAGCAACACTTTAGACACTTTTTATATTCGATGGATTTGTAAGGAAAACTCTAATATGAAGGCAAATAGTGTGGTTTCACGCAGGTACACTGTTGACATGAGACATTTTTCATGTTTCTTTTATAGATCTTATTGATGTATATTTATGTATATTTCTTTTTTCTTCCTTTTTTCTTAAAATCACATAT
>NC_051400.1:31931195-31931506 GCF_015228065.2 Penaeus monodon
TTCAAGTAGAATATTAATGTCATCACATCCGAACGTTACCATGTATCGTGTACAACACTTGCAACCAACCATGAATATCAAATTTGTTTTTGACCTTATGGTTATTATTCAGCACAACGAGTAAACGGTAATTGCCAATCTCAGTTTTCAATTAAGTCATGACCCTTCATGTGATTTGGTCCAAGCTGTTGCTTTTTTTGTCATTCCACGGTTACAGAGTCTAAGTAAATATTACCTGTTTGGAAACAGTCCTGCAGCAGGGTTGAAGAAGGTCGATCACCTTAAGATCTTGCTTCATCTCTCACTCGTTA
>NC_051400.1:31933266-31933993 GCF_015228065.2 Penaeus monodon
CCTTCCTCCCCTTTATCCCCTATTCTCTTTAGATTTATTTGCAATCAACGTAACTTCTTTTTATTTTTATTTCTGTCACTTTATATCCATAATTATCCATCCCACTTTCTTTCCTTTTCTTATTTCATGCATCGTATTATTGTCATTTCTTACCATTAGTAGTGAGAATGAACGAACTTTTGTTTTGAAAACAACTTTGGTAAATTTAATAATGGACATTTGGAAAGGAAAGAGTTCACATTTTGAATCGTTATGAATATATTTACTTAGTTTCGTCTATACTTATATGCCCATCGTCTATATTTATAGGCTGCTGTTAAAAGAAAACAAATGAAAAAAAGTCGTTCTCTCTTTGTTTTCGTTCATTCATGTGCCTTCCCCGTGTTCTTCTCTTTTTCGTTGGCAGAAGCAAGAACTTTTAGGTTTGAAAATCCCGTGACTTTACCTGCTTCAGAAATGAAGAATGATAAGCTTTAGATATGAAAACACATCATATTTCAAATTGTTATGTATATTTTAACTCACTCTGTCTTTAGATAATACTGAAAAATAAAACATGCAAAAAAAAAAAAAGGATTTAAAAAAAAAGGGCTTTCTGGCTCCAAATTGCTTCTGTTGGTGTCACTGGCTAATAAGGAAGGTCATAGTAGCAAAAAAAAAAAAAGAAAGAAAGTAATGGCTGCTTGACAGCTACATGGCGTTGTGACTAAGGGATGGAGTGAAAGAG
>NC_051400.1:31934051-31934335 GCF_015228065.2 Penaeus monodon
TATATAACTGATATCAGCGTTTTATTTAGTTATTAATGT
The DNA here is from genome assembly GCF_015228065.2 of Penaeus monodon. Taxonomy (NCBI): domain Eukaryota; kingdom Metazoa; phylum Arthropoda; class Malacostraca; order Decapoda; family Penaeidae; genus Penaeus; species Penaeus monodon. Next base: position 31,934,091 of record NC_051400.1, read on the forward strand.
AATAAGTGCGAACCGTATTATAAAATGTAAAACTTATAAAAGAGGAGAAAAGTTATGAGAACAATGTACCTACGTGAAACCACACCGTCCACTTGGCATGACTGGGATCGAACGCGGGAACTTCGAGTCAAAGTCACGCGTCTTACCACCATTGCGTCTCCTGGCTGATTGAATAAAATAATTATATTTAGCTAAAGTGTATTAAATTATTATGCTTACGAATATATAACAATACTTTTACATGT
>NC_051400.1:31934722-31936431 GCF_015228065.2 Penaeus monodon
CTGAAATGTCGCAGCTCAACTTTTCCTATTGAAGATTTTTTGTCTTTTTGTTAGGTTTTAATTTGAATTATGATTACATTTTACAATATTTATTTCTACACCTATATTACATACATATTCGTAATATATGGAAAGGTTTACACAAATATACCATAATATATTCGAACACACATGCAACCAAGCATATATACCGAATGTACATTTTACCTAAAAGTCTAACTGTAAATTTACAAGAATGTAAAACTAAAACGCAGAGAAGAAGACAAACGATAATAACGATAAAACAGTGGAGAAACAAGAGACGAAATATCCTCCCTGTCGCCTTTCAGTTCAGGAAAACAAGTGAGTAGACGTATAAGGAACAAGAAAATATAGGGAATATCTTCCAGTGAATAAGGAATCGAAGCCGATTACATGGACTCCGATCTGCGCAAAGAGTTTACTATTAGGGTCCGATTCCACAGTATTCTGGTTGCGTCGCGAGGTTTTGATTTCCGAATTGCAACTGTCATTTGTTAACAAAAATCAGAAGATGATGCTTTAAATCCCTTATTCTTCCCGCCAGCCCAAGGGATCATGATTAATGATTTAGTTAAGGGAAAATAAAAATATTCCTGTTGTCCACGAGATTCCATGGCTGGGATTCAGGTAGTTCTGTTGACATATTTTTGTCATCTACGTATGTGTCTGTTATTATTAAATAACAAATCTCAATTCATTTGTACACAAGAAAATACGGAATATGACGAAACTGCCATAGATTTTGCACGTTTCGAGAAAAGTCCAGAGTTTCATTTAAACTGCTATCCTTTACGTTCACTTTGACGTAGGCAGTTTTCCAATTATAACGATTCATGTTTCTTCTCTCTTGCTGACGAAATTCCCATTTCTGCTGACGATACGATAAACTGTCGTCAGCGATATGAGGTTCGTGACATGAACTGTCAGTCTGCAGAGTTGGTTCTCAAACTGTATCTTCCAGCGGGGAACATTTGCAATCAGTGTCGAGAGATTTCTTTCCATCCACCCTGAAATATTGTTTCTTATTCCATGTTATTTTCTTCCTTTCATTTTCTAACATTACATAAATCTCTGTCTTTCTTTGCCCTCCTTCTCATATTTTCTTTACCGTCTCTTTTCCTATTTCGTTCGTCGCCTGAACGCCGTCTCGTGGAAGCCGCAGCAAAAATATGTGTTGATTTTTACCTTTGAAAATGCCATGGTTTTCTTTGGTGAAAATGTCAACAAGAAGTAGCGTTTCAGGAGAGAACTTATAATACTGCAAATCATTGTTTATATATTTTTTTACTTTTATGATTTATTCAACTCTTCTCTCAACTGGCCAAAATTTATCCACATTTAAGCAATGTGGTCGAAATATGCCGCGAAACGTTCTCTATTATTTAAGTAGGTTTTTTCACAGTAGCTTCCAAGAGAAATTATTGTTAACTAGATGGCGAGAATGAGACAATAAAGATAACTCAAGAGAAATAATAATGGAATGAACCACCAAAGGCGATTCGGAAGTCTTAAGAGGAAACCAGAAGTTTTACCAGAAAGCAGATCGTATTTGGAATTTTAAAATTTTATTTATTTGTTATTGCAATAACTGCACGTCAGAATCATTAATATTTAACAAAAGAAAAAAAATTAAATGATAGGGAACTGCAAGAAACCACACCTTTCACTTGCCTAACTATTTCTAGTTC
>NC_051400.1:31936512-31936976 GCF_015228065.2 Penaeus monodon
GCAACTAACTCTTCATTATATTAATGGTTCTAATATCGCGAATGATGTTGATAAGATACAGATTACTTCATCTTGAAAGGCAAAGCTTCGAGGGTCCTATCAGTGGCGTCGAAATTTTTTTTTTCTGAATATTGATACTCGGAGCTGCCTGATGACGTTCGTCCAACTCCGATTGTCCTGAATTATTAGAAATTTGATGACCGCCTTCGTTAAATTTCCCTTCGAATTTGTAAAAACTGCAAGAATCATATTTTCTACTCATGGGTGGTCATATACCTCGACCTGGCAACGCCACTGAATAGAGAAATGGTTATGATGCAGCTAAGATTCATTACTGATCAGTGTTCTGTTGTTATTGGTTCTTTATATTCATTTTATGTTTATTTTGCATATGTTCTATTTAAATCATAAAGGAAAAGGTGTGATTTCCTATCAGTCAAAGTAACCTTTTTCTTACTCTCCGA
>NC_051400.1:31937043-31937217 GCF_015228065.2 Penaeus monodon
ATCAGTCGTTTCACTGCCAACTCCCAAGAGCAGTGCAAATGACTGTCAAACATTAGTTCTGAAATCACCAAGACTTCCTTTTGTAGAAATATTAACACTGACAAGCATTTGGGAAGGAATATTGTTACATTTCAAATTGTCATATTCAAGTTCTTATCCATTTTTTTCCCGATG
>NC_051400.1:31937324-31937815 GCF_015228065.2 Penaeus monodon
ACAACCCTCTCCTTTTGGCAAAAGCAAAAGTGCCAATTTTTAGGCTTGAAAATACCATGATTTCTGTCGCTTAAGAAAGGACGAAATATAAACTTTCAGGAAGAAAACGTCTTGTTTTAGTTTCAGATTGATATGATTTTGTTGCTTGACTCGATTCATGATTATACTTTAAATAAACTCAAGAAAGCGAATGGTATTGATTATGGAATTGGCGCTTTCATCTAACGCCGGGAACGTTATTGGCAACTTATATAAGACCACAGTAATATCATAATAGATTAATTGGCTAATAATTAGACTGTAATCAGAAGGCAATTCAGGCAAGTCTAGAAAAATAATGAAAGATTCGCAATTCTTTTTTTAAATCAAGGCGCTTGAGGACGTTTCCGAATAAATTAGCATTTTTCTCTATAAGCGACGTTAAATTTATATTTTTTTCCTGTCATTTCAGTTATTAACATCAAAGTATGAACTACATAAAAGAAAACACA
>NC_051400.1:31937934-31938668 GCF_015228065.2 Penaeus monodon
CTACTTTCACTCAAGCGTTGTTGAATAATTTAACGTCAATACTGTTAGAAACACCCAAATATTATTTGTACACATCATTTTTTTTTTTTTTGTATGTGTATGTTCTCAATATATGTTTTATGGGTTTTATATTGTAACTTTTTAATATCTTTGAAATTATCCATTAGACAGGTAAATGACGATATTTGTTTCTTTAGCTTCTATTCTCTTGCATTTTCCCAAAGTTTTCTATCATTTCATACAAGTCACCAGTTTTTACCCACTATTAGAATATTTGCGATGCTACACCCTCAGGCGAATTTCAAGTTTGAAATAATTTCCGTTGGTAAATCAATATGCCGGTTACTTTTTTCAAGTTGAGCGATATTGCAAAGTTTTCGTGCTGTAATTTCCCTTTCGTTTCATAACATAAGAATGATGGAATAAATTGAAAGGCATCATTAAACGTCTTCATTAAATAAACACTTTTTAATGCTATAAGTTGCCTATATGTAATAGGATATAATTTGCCTTTCGTCCCATAACAGAAGAAAGATTTGATAACCTGAAAGCCATCGCTCGTTCGGACTCATCACATGTGACGATTGTTATTTCGTGTCATTTATCGTCATCTTGCAAGTAACATACTATTTTTTTCAGTTAATTTTGTTACCCATGTCCTTATCCTTAACTTTCCTTATTCAATGTATCTCGGTCTTTCTCATCTTGTAATAATTAGATAACTTTTTCCGTCT
>NC_051400.1:31938920-31939158 GCF_015228065.2 Penaeus monodon
TTGCCCTTAAATACGAAATAGACTTTATTTATACGAAATGTGTTTTATGCGAAGTATGTTATAAAAATTAGGTCCAGATTCGCAGTGTGTCATGTTCTTTACAAACTCCTATTATAGAAAAAAAATCACTTTATGTGTTGTGTGTCTTTATGTATTTGAATGATATGTGTTGTGGAGAGATACAGCAGATCAGGTTATCATACTATAAATACTATCAAATGGAAAGTCGAATGATGAA
>NC_051400.1:31939268-31939625 GCF_015228065.2 Penaeus monodon
TATGATTAAAGTCATGAACGAAAAGAGAAAAAAAAATGATATCGCTTCAGATGGAGTGAAAGTTAATTATTTTATACTCGGGTTCTCTTACCGGGATTTCACAAGTTCGGTCGCCTGTGTTTATTTATACGAAATGTGATCTGTGCAGATTGTATGTTCTTAATAATTTTAGGTCCTAATTCACAGTATTTTATGTTCTTTGCAAAGACTCTGATTAAGGAAAGAATTTATGTTATGTGTTATGTGTCATTATGTATTTTAGATTATCAACAAACTCGGGGATAAAGAGAAGTGAGATAAAGCAGAGTAGGCTATTATGTTACCAATGCTATCCAATTGAAAGATCAATGATGAGGT
>NC_051400.1:31939753-31940555 GCF_015228065.2 Penaeus monodon
TTAGTGCAAAAGTCATACCATGAATAAATAGCTAATATGACAAGAAATGATAAATAACGTTTCAGATGGAACGGAATTACTTGTTTTATCCGTGGGTTCTCTAAGCGGGATTTGCAATCTGCGCATGCGTGTTCATTATCATCAGGCAACGCTTACAGTATTTATGTGAAAACAAGAGAAGTGCGATGGAACTGCCCTCGATCTGTTCACTTCAAGAGCAATGTAAAACCCGTTATTAAGATTTAAGCTATTATCCTATATTTTCATCTGTATTTTCAATGTCTTTTATTGCCTCCCACGCCAGCAGGTGTCTAAATAAGGATGCTTTTAACTCGTACGATGAAAGAGGTTAGTGAAGTCGCCAATATTTACTCAGTTGAAGGACACAAGCGACGAGAGAAAATACGTAATTAGTCAAATTTATTCTGCTAATTATGAAATGCCGCTTGCAGAAAATAGGTAAATGAGGAGAAAATTAACTGTCCACGGAGAGAATAAAACTGTTTTGATAGCAAAGCTTCACACAGAAATGTCTGACAGCGCGATACCATAATTCGTAACCACACACGTTCGTCTATGCACGCTTATGACGCCATATGTGTATGTATGCTTGTATGCTTCTTAATGTACTCAAAGTTTTAATTCTGATGCTCATTATACATGCTTCTACAACTGATCCTCTGTAAAACGCGAGGAAATTTCGCAATCAAAAAAATAATCATAGTATTTCGTGTCCTGTAACATGCAAAGCCTTGGAATTTCTCCTTCTGGACTTTAGAGAAAATGCTCGTTTTCTACCTCA
>NC_051400.1:31940601-31940696 GCF_015228065.2 Penaeus monodon
ACACCGCCTTGGATTATCTAACCCAATCAAGAAAACTATCTCTTTATCGCCCATGAACTGAATGGTTTTACAACAGACGTACGTATTCAAAGCAA
>NC_051400.1:31940750-31941345 GCF_015228065.2 Penaeus monodon
TTCTGGCTGAGAAAGTGAAGAACCGATTCCGTAGATTTTTCTTTTTGGTCTCGTTGATAATCCTGATTCCTTTGGTGATACTGATAAGGACTTTAAATGATAATGATACAGTTTTATTACTTCCCCTTCGATATATCAGTTATTCTGCCGTAATTAATATTTTTGAGTAACTTGGGCGACTACTAGTTCTTATCTTCTTTTTTGATGCTTCTGTCTCGCTGATAAAATTCTTAAACCTGTTGATTGCATTAGTAACTACCGAAAATGATATTGATAAAAAGCGTATTCCCATTTTTTTTCGACCAGTCAATTAAAGTTTCATGTTTCTTTTCCTACTTTGCCTGTGCTCTTATTATTTTTCCCTTCAGTCTGATCATTTAGAGACCAACAGTACAAATAAAACTTAACGATTTCATAAAAAAAAACTTTTTATAATACCTTCGACTTCGACAGAAAATAACAAAAAAGCCCAACTCCGTTTTCTATATCTAAACTAGTACAGTGCAGAGGCCGGTAGGAGTCAAGACCGTGTGCCTTCGAGAGGTCCAGTCAATTTTCGTTTTTCATCCTTATCGTTTGTGTTGTTGGAATAGTT
>NC_051400.1:31941370-31941902 GCF_015228065.2 Penaeus monodon
CGTGTTGGATTTAAAGCTGAGGATGTCATACACTGAGGAAAACGGTGCCTTTGGAGGTGAGATGTTGGAAATCATTAGTGTCTTACTATGAAAGAAAGTGTAAGACAGCAAAGGCAACGGCTATTAGGCTGAACCAAAGTGCTACTGTAGAAGTACTAGGGACGACTGCAGGCATTCCTTAAAAGCAATTTTTGATAAAATACTATGATCACCACACTGCATTACACGAGTATAATTTTGCGCATCCTTGAACTCTCAAGTACTGCACTCTCCACGAAGCTTAAACATCAGTGGAGGGATTCATGTGTATATATATATTCATAAATACACAAATATCCGAATCTAAACTAAACAGGGTGTACACATAACATACATATCATTTTGCAATGCTGAAATTCTAAGGAAAAAACGGTAGCTTACAGTGAGATTTAAATTCCTGCGATTTTTTTTTCCTTCAGAACGTATACTTGACGTCCCTGCCTGGCAAACGAATACAACGTAAAAGTGTGGAAATGATGCATGGGCTTACACA
>NC_051400.1:31942062-31942276 GCF_015228065.2 Penaeus monodon
TCCCACAAAACGCAGGGATACGGCATTCCTCATAATACATCTGAGCTCCGGGGAGTCCAGGCGGCAGATCCTCGAGTCGGCCACTGGGATATGAGAAACGACTGTGATATATCGAGAACGAACAGCCATGTCAATAATTCTGGGAAAAATAGATTAAATTCAATTAAATCCGGAGGGTAATCTATGATATAATGTCCTTTATGTTTCCTTTCAC
>NC_051400.1:31942767-31943223 GCF_015228065.2 Penaeus monodon
GATGCGTGGTAATAAAAAAATAAAAAAATAATAAATAAGAAAATAAAATAATAAAATAAATAATAATAAAAAAAGGAAAAAAAAAGAAATAAGGTAATAAAAATGGTAATAAAAAAAGAAAAAAAATGAAATAAGAAAATTTCGTAAGAAATTACGAAAAGATAACCGGGCAACTTTTCGGAATGTGAATCGAGTCGAGCCTTTCCCGGAAACAGACTGGGAGACGCATCGGGCGGAAAATTCGCACAAAAGATACATGGACGCAACTACTAAAGATTCAGAAAGTTGTAAAGCGTTCCATTGAGGCTTTCATGTTTTAGGCGTTACTTTCCTTTTCTCTTCTCGAATATTTTTTTAGGGTTATTTAAGTCGCGTGCTTGCGTGTCGCCAATTGCTTGCTTGGGCAGTTTTTTTCCTGTCTTTTGTTATGCGTTTTGATGTTTCATCTATTTTGAT
>NC_051400.1:31943516-31943879 GCF_015228065.2 Penaeus monodon
AACCTTGTACATTTCTCCTTTCCTTACATTATCTCTCCTTCCCCTTTTTTATCTATATTTTTTAGCTAACCTCTAAAGAAACGAAGAAAACTCCTGATAATTTCAACGTAAAAGAAGTTATCTTGATTAAAGTTTTTAGTATGCAACACTGAGGCTCAAAGAAAATCGAAAGATGTTACCTGCCCTCAATTATAACTTTTACAATTTTTACGGTATACATACTTTTTTGTAACTTTATATAGCTATACATATTTTATTTACACTTATAACTTCATGTATTGTTCAACGTTTTGAGGTGAATTTTCCGTGTTTGATAATCCTTCTGAAACACTATAGCTATTTGATCTTTAAAGTTATGTTCCA
>NC_051400.1:31944181-31944415 GCF_015228065.2 Penaeus monodon
ACCACCATCACGATCTTCTTTCCTATTAAGCGGTAACCATAATAGAATGGCAAAGGAATCGCTATGATAACCCGCGGCTGGGGTTCGGTTCAAACGAATCGGGTTCGAATCCCGTAACGAGGGAGGTTTCAGGAAAAGTAATGGCCTCTGTTCCCTCATAAAAATATCCTTCGAAAAGGTTAGCATCCTTGTCTAGGCGAGAGTGGAAGTTCCTCATGGCCTTTGATGACGAAA
>NC_051400.1:31944447-31945420 GCF_015228065.2 Penaeus monodon
CGCAGGCAAGTCATATGAACAATGGAACAAACAAGCCAATAGATAAGTAAACGGGTTAATAAACACACAATGATCCTCTACAACGAAAAACAAAACAAAACATAAAAGAAATCGTATCAACGTACCTTTTTTTGACCCAAAACTGCCCAAAAGTTCGGACTTCCCTGCACGAAAAAGCAACTTAACGGATCCGCAGCCGACATCGAAGTCAATAATCGGCTTTTGATGAGTCTGCGTCGAAAGTTTGAATTCGATAGAAAGATAATAACAGCATCTTTCTCGTCCTGGGGAGGGGGGAGGGGGGGGAGAGGGAGGAGGAAGAGAGAGGGGAGAGGGAGGGGGGAGGGGGCGGGGAGAGGGAGGAGGAAGAGAGAGGGGAGAGGGAGGAGGAAGAGAGAGGGGAGAGGGAGGGGGGAGGGGGCGGGGAGAGGGAGGAGGAAGAGAGAGGGGAGAGGGAGGAGGAAGAGAGAGGGGAGAGGGAGGAGGAAGAGAGAGGGGAGAGGGAGGGGGGAGGGGGCGGGGAGAGGGAGGAGGAAGAGAGAGGGGAGAGGGAGGGGGGAGGGGGCGGGGAGAGGGAGGAGGAAGAGAGAGGGAGAGGGAGGGGGGAGGGGGGGAGCGGAAAGATGTGAGGGGAAAAAGAGAGATGAGGGGAAAAGAGAAATAAGGGAAAAAAGAGAGGTGAAGAGAAAAGAGAAATGAGGGGGAAAGAGGGATGGAGGAGGGGAAAGAGGAGGTAGGAGGGGAGGGGGGGCGGAAAGACGTGAGGGGAAAATAAGAGATGAAGAAAAAGAGAAATGAGGAGAGGAAGGACGAAGAAGGGGGAGGGGGAGACATGATGATAAGAGAAGCATGAGAGGAAGAGGGGAAATGATGTCCAGGGAGAGAAAGAAAGAAATACTGATAAGAGGAAATGGAGGATTTGAACTGATGTCAGGGAAAAGGAGAGAGAGGATGATATGAATGATAAAAAGGA
>NC_051400.1:31945668-31946306 GCF_015228065.2 Penaeus monodon
AGTAATCAGAGAGATAAAGAGAGAAAAAATGAATATTTATGCACGAAAAAAAAAAAATCTGTAAAGGAAAAATACTGACGCATAAAAAAATATAAAAAAAGACGCAAGAGCAGGACGGTTAAAGAAAGAAATAACGAATCGAGGAGAGAGGCGACGGGCGGAGGGGAACAGCCATGTAATTCTCCTCAGTATATCAACGCCATCGCTTCGCTCGCCGCTGCTCCTTTGTCGAAAGATTCCATTAGCATTTCAACAAGAGCAAGGAATGGGAAATCGTGGTTGTTAGTATTATCTGTCTTCTTAATGTCGGTCATGGTTATTTTCCATTATTTTTCGTCTCTTTTTTTTAAATATCTGATCATCTTTTTCATGTTTGCACGAGTTTCCATTTGCGATCATGTTTACTTTCATTTTCCTTATGTGTTCATTTTCTTGACGTTTTCATTCTCTATATATCTTCATTTTCTTGATGTTTTCACTTTTGATCCATGTTTTCATTTTCTTGATGTTTTCATTTTATTGATATTTTCATTTGCTTTATGCTTTCATTGTCTTTTGTTTTCATTTTCTTTATGCTTTCATTTTTTATGTCTTTATTTTCTTTACATTTTCATTTCTGTGTTTTCATTTCCTTTTTA
>NC_051400.1:31946686-31946758 GCF_015228065.2 Penaeus monodon
TATCTATCATCCATGTTAAACAGATACCCCCCCCTTTACCGCCCCCCGCCCCCCCGAATCTCCACGAAGAGG
>NC_051400.1:31946789-31946872 GCF_015228065.2 Penaeus monodon
TGCTAAACCATTCCTAGAATCCATCGCACAAGGCATGTAAGTTAGGGAATATCAAATTCCAGAGTGAGGATACATTGAAAAGT
>NC_051400.1:31947080-31947249 GCF_015228065.2 Penaeus monodon
GATGCGTAAGCTCTCGGGAAACATTACCAGTCGCAAGTTACACTCTTTATCGCTCAACTTTGAAGTCGTGTTTACGTCGATGCGAGGGAGCCTTTTGATAGAGCCTTGTCTAGGGGGGAGGGGGGGGGGGTCGAATTCACGCACAGACGTTCATTCATGCATTTGGTGA
>NC_051400.1:31947505-31947593 GCF_015228065.2 Penaeus monodon
TAAAATTAGGCCTATAAAACCAGGACCATTTTTTCACATAGAAGGAAGTCCGCGCCAGTCCTTAGATTTTGTGATCCTCTAAACATAT
>NC_051400.1:31948092-31948229 GCF_015228065.2 Penaeus monodon
TATTATGACGATGAAAAGAAGAAAAATAGAGTTAAGAATTTCCCAGAAACCGTAGACTTAAAAAGTTTGCAAGACCGGCAAGATTTTCTCTATTCCATTAGTTTACAATGAAAATCGCTTACATAAGCAGTCCATGT
>NC_051400.1:31948299-31948485 GCF_015228065.2 Penaeus monodon
GGCAGAAAGATAAATAATCATAACAAGAATAGAGAGAAAATGCGATGAACAAAAGTAAGGAAAAGAACAGGAAGTTCGGTTTGATTGATGACTGTTCATGAATTTATCACTTTCTCTGACAGCGTCTTTCGCCCACTTGCCCAAGAACATATTTTGCTTTCATATTTGCTTTTACATTATTAACTA
>NC_051400.1:31949243-31950437 GCF_015228065.2 Penaeus monodon
TTAAAACTTTTTCCAATCAGCCATCATACTCTAGTATATGAACTTCAAGTAAATTTCTTTTTAACTTCTTATAATGTGAAAGAACAGTAAAAAAGATGTCTGACTAGTAAGGAACACGCAAATTAAGAAGAGTATAAAAGATAATAATAATTACATAGCCTAGCCTTGTTTAAATTAATGCTATTATATTCCATCAGAAACTAAATGTTGATTCTTGTCTCCCTTCCAACAATATGAATAGCATTTTGATGTAATATTTTGGCAGAATCAGTAAAATAAATGTTCAAAATAAATGCTCACTAATGTGCCATTGTTTAACAGGGCAGCTCCTGGGTCTTTAGTAAATAAGTGTGTGCAAATCAATTTTAGTTTCCTCACTTAATCTGCACCAAGGAACCGCCTTAGCCATTGCCCCACGTCATCTATATGATCCATTCGCTCATTCCTAGCCAGAACCCATTTGTGGAGAAAGGGAATAGATGACCCTGAATCATTAGGCTCGTTAGACAGGAATAGTGTCATTTAATTAATGAAACGATGCTAGGTCTAGCATCTTGTGCAATGACGATATTAGAGACACTTTGAGAGCTGTTGCTGTAAAGGGAAAGAAAGTGGCATCGGATGGAAAGATAAAAGTCAAGCTATTTTTTTCAATACTCTTGATGAATAGCTAAAACTTTTGCCAGACAGTGCCTGGTTGATTGCCTGCAAATGAGGCCTTCTATGGTGAAGGGCGTGTAGACGTAAATATACAGTGAATCCATTGATGTATCTTAAAGAAACTTGCCCATCACTTGCGTGATCTATTTAAAATGAAATGAAAAATTGCGTCCAGAGCTTTGTCATGTGAAGCACTGATGGTTGTGGGTTGAACAAATCTATGCAAACAGACTTGTTTTTGAAGCAAGAGCCATTATATGGCTATGTGTGTCACCGCTTCAGGATATTGTGAAGAAGAGCAACTAGGTTCTGACCGCTACGGAGTGCAGAACAAAAAATACTCCATTTTGCCAATCTACCTGCTAAGTGGTCATGGACTCTCCCTGAATTAACATAGTTCCCCTTTTGTGGTCTGTGAGGTTCTTTTGAAAACCCGCTCCCTTCACGTAACCGAGTCTGATCTGGTTCCATATACTGCAATGAGGGGTCAGGAGTGAGAGTGCCATTGAAGTTATAGCAATATCAAAATGAGAA
>NC_051400.1:31950871-31951132 GCF_015228065.2 Penaeus monodon
AGAAGAGAGCGGGTCCTGTGATAGTATAAGGTGGCAAATAAATCGGTAAGGGTTATTAGTGGATATCCAAGGGATATATTGTATCATACCAACTGTATAGTTAATTGAAGCGAGGTTTATATTAAATGACATTCGGTTGTGAGCACGGGGGATCCATGTCTGTCTGCCCTCCATGCTCACTCAGTTCACTGTGAAAGCAGTGTATCATTATTTTTCTATAGATTGAATTCTGAGTCAAGCACATACAAACATATTGTATAA
>NC_051400.1:31951376-31951526 GCF_015228065.2 Penaeus monodon
TGGGGGTGTGTGGTAAATTTTTTTTATAGATTGAATTCTGATTCAAAAAAATTAAAACAATTGTATAATATCTATATATTAAATCTGTCACCTATTCTTCTCTCTCCTCTCCAGGTCTATTATCTATCTATTTTTCTATTGTCACTCTCG
>NC_051400.1:31951654-31952273 GCF_015228065.2 Penaeus monodon
TTTGGTGGGGGTTTTGGGGTGTATTGTTTTGGGGTGCGTGTGGTGTGTCGTAGGGGTTGAGAGTGAGAGGCATGTCGACCAAAACCTAGTCTAGAGAAAATCAAGTTTGAAAGGGTGAAAATTTATCCGCGATGATTGCATGGATTTTGTTCTGGATTGTCTTAAAAAAATACTTGTATGCAAGGCCTTATAATCGTGTTAGCAAAGTTTTACAATGACAAGGAAAAAATGTTGCCACATAAAGAGAGTCTAATATTTTTTTCACCAATAGGTAAAATTTGTAAATTCGTATTTTTTAAATACCTGTAAAAAGAAGATCATTTTGGGGGGAAGATGACCATGAGTCACTCAGTGCGCTTGCGGGAAGACATAGGGACGTGGTTTCCCAGGTGCCCCCAGGTGATCGATGCGCTAGTGGGTATTTTGCGAGTGGACTTCTTTTGCCTAAATGTGCCTGGGCTTGACATAGGACTCGTCTATTCTGAAATTCTGCTCCCAGGCAGCGGGTAGTCAGGCCCGAGATGTTGATAGTGAAGGAGTATCTTTTAGTATTCTCAGTCTTAAACCCGAGGAATAAATCAAAACATTTGGACTAAGACTAAGAGGCATAATCAAGCTT
>NC_051400.1:31953414-31953940 GCF_015228065.2 Penaeus monodon
GCCTCTTAGTCTTAGTCCAAATGTTTTGATTTATTCCTCGGGTTTAAGACTCAGAATACTAAAAGATACTCCTTCACTATCAACATCTCGGGCCTGACTACCCGCTGACTGGGAGCAGAATTTCAGAATGGACGAGTCCTATGTCAAGCCCAGGCACATTTAGGCAAAAGAGTCACACTCGCATAATCAGCCAATAAGCGCATCGTATCACCTGAGGGTCACCTCGGAAACCACGGTCACACTATGTCTTCCCGCAAGCGCACTGAGTGACTCATGGTCATCTTCCCCCCAAAATGATCTTCTTTTTACAGGTATTTAAAATACGAATTTACAAATTTTACCTATTGGTGAAAAAAATATTAGACCCTTTATTGGGGAACATTTTTTCCTTGTCATTGTAAAACTTTGCTAACACAATTATAAGGCCTTGCATACAAGTATCTTTTAAGACAATCCAGAACAAAATCCATGCAATCATCGCAGAGATAATATCTTTCAGCCTTCAAACTTGATTTTCTCTAGACTA
>NC_051400.1:31954626-31954748 GCF_015228065.2 Penaeus monodon
AACACACAGGACAAAGGGAAAAACGGAGGAACATCTCGCGCTCACGTGACATTTACTGAAGTCTCGCGATAACTTATGACGTCACTATCTGGTTGTTCACTAAGGAACGAAGGGCGAGGATT
>NC_051400.1:31955320-31955843 GCF_015228065.2 Penaeus monodon
AAAATCTTCAAAGGATATGTCACAACGTATTATGTATTGCCATGTGCGGCAGATTAACATCTACAAACATCAAACTTTACCCGTATTTTTATTCATTATGATTCATTATTCAAGCCATTTCTTAATACATAAGATATATCGAGTGTTTTATCTTTTCTCTTCGATTCTTATATATTATGTATTTTCGAAATTATCTTGAATATTTCTATAAAGCTGATGATGAATATAAAATTTCTTCTCTCTTTCCTGCCAAATATCAGTATAAAATTCAAATGTTTCTCTTTTCCTTCTGAATCTTCTTTAATGTGTCTCTAACGTATATTCCTTATTTCCATAAACATTGTCTTTTGCTTCTCCATTCTCTTTCCTGGAAGACCCTTCGGCAATTTCATTATTCTTCTTATTAAGGAAATAATCGCAGGCTGGGCGGGAATTCAAATAAGCCGTTTGCCATTTCACTTCCTCGCGTAACTTTTGCTGCCTGCCATTTGCACGTATCCGCTGGGTTATGGTATTTGAGGTT
>NC_051400.1:31956059-31956635 GCF_015228065.2 Penaeus monodon
ACACACACACATCCTAAATGAGAATTAGATCTCTTTCGAAAAACAATCTCTTCATTCTCAAATCTCTTTTGCTGCAGAAGTCATTAAAAAAAGGAAGCAAGAAAAATAAACGCATGACCCATAAGCATATTATTCGCTTCCATCCGTCTAAACAGAGAAGCACCAAAGAAAAGGAATCCAAACCCACGCTGTACGCCCCCAAAGGTGACCGAATTGACCTTCTTATTCTTTTCCGGACAGAAGGAAACCCTTTCGACTGACCTTTAAGAGTCCGTTTCTTGCCGAAAGTCGTAATCGAGGTTATAAATCCTTCCCTGATAGTGGTATAAACAAACCTCTCTCCAGGGCTCGAATACTGTACCTGCCAAAAAGGTGTGAGACAATTGCACCTTTGTGTTTTGTGTGGATTTGTGGGGAATTCTTACGTGAAGTAGATAACATATAGCAATTATGTATGTTTGTAATGATGCAGGGTACGTACACTGACAGTGCTTGTCACAGTGAAGAAATTTGGCGGAGTAGAAGGTACAGAGTAATAGGTAACATCGGATAGTTGACTATCTCCTTAGATATTTG
>NC_051400.1:31956684-31958090 GCF_015228065.2 Penaeus monodon
TTTTCCAAACAATTTTCTGGCAGTACAACTATTAACAAATATCTGCTATTTAAATATCATTACTTATTTCTCACATGAAGAAAACACCAAGCACCATTACATATAATTAATAATATGCTAGTTTAGTCGATGTAACTCATGAGAGAACAGAAGAAAATCCATTTCCTTAAGAGAGAGAGAAAAAAATCCATTTATTCTGCGCCTTATGAATCATATATGCTGATAATATCCATAAACATATATTTATATAATGGACTACGCCATTCTACTTCTTCAGACTCACATTTGATGAAAAAGATGGAACATAAATCTAGTGTTTGTATGTGCAAGAATGAGGCAGACCATAGCATTCTGTGTTGTTGTGTTGCCTTCATAATGTCTATCATCATCATTAACGTCACCGCCTTTTGGGGTATCGAGCTGCTTATCTTCTTATTTTCTTCCCCTTTCTCTCCCACGCTGTATCTTCTCTTCTTGTCCTTTCTTATTTTTCGTATCGCAATACTCGGCCGCGTCTTCCATTAGGCACTCACTGTCAGGCGGCGACAACCTCCATTTGTTTCTCTCGTTTCTCGGAAACTTTTGTCTCTTTATCGCTCTTCTGCCCCCGGATGCTGCGAGGCCCATGCTATGTCATGAGACCTACAGCATGCCATGACAAATGTTCGCTTCTTTTTCCCATTTCTCGCGAGTTTCGGAGAAGTACTCGACGGTCCTGCCATCTATCGGCGGCGGGGGGAGGTTCTGGCTTCCAGAGGCAGTCGGAGTCGTAACTTCTCATTACGCGAAGTGAGATTTGACTACCGGAAAACGAAAATATATTTGTTAACTTAGCTGGGAAGAGCGGGATGCATTCGTTTCCACGTAAAACCGGATTTTTTTCGGAGATATTTCATTACGCGTTGCTGCAGAGCTGTCATAAAACTCTTCCGAGGGGACGCACTGCACTTGCTGATGATAATAGTCAAATCATATAACTTTCCACCATCAAATTAAAATTCCGTATCCAGGCAGTGAGGTGTACACCTTGGTTTCGCGCATTTCCCACCACGGGCGCTTCCAAGAACGACGAACAACACGGACAGAAGGCATCCACGTATCCCACTGTTACAGAAGAGGCAGTAGAACACAATACAAAGGATGAACAGGTTAACTCCAGGAAGATTGAGTTTGCGATCTATAATGCTGTCGGAATTCACTCGCGGAGCTAGAAAAGAAGCAATTATTTAGGAGGGAAAAAAATGGAAGCGTGCGTTGAAAGACCTTGTCGTTGTGAAATAAGGGGGAGAGTTTCAGACATATAGAAGGGGTGAACTTGAAGGAAAAAATAAGCGAGATGGAGGTTGGTTGTCAAGGGGTGTGTTTATGAGAGTGTTCGAATGCGATCGAATGGCAACAGGTAAATT
>NC_051400.1:31958109-31958548 GCF_015228065.2 Penaeus monodon
GTAGAGAGAAACATATAAACCAAATCATATTTACATTTATGAGATATAATTGCGCAAAAGAATTACACAAATAGTTTGCTGAATTAATGAGTCAAACAAAACAATAATTCAAAACAGATGTAAAATTATCTCAACATAGTATGACTGCAGGTCTTATGAGCTCAAGCGTAAGTACAGATTCCAGTCGCTATAGAATTGGGGCCATGCTGTGTGAAATACTTCGGGACAGGAATCTACTGCCGGTGAAAATGGATAACACGTGGGAGAGAAATATGGCCAAGGGAGCAACCATTGTTAGGAACTCGTGCATTTGCAGGGTCGAAAGAAATGGCCAAAAAGTGCAAAGAAAAAGTATTTAAAAGTATTTCGTTTCATGTGAGACAGTAATCGATTTATCCACTAACCAAGAACAGGGTTACAAATGCAAACAAAGGGTAAA
>NC_051400.1:31958624-31959289 GCF_015228065.2 Penaeus monodon
GTCAAAAACAATTTTGCGAGTGTCAGCTGGCTCGTGCGGAATCTCTGCCAAGCATTAGGTTGTGTGATACCATTGTGAAATTTCTCACGCGGAAATTCTGTATGCATATCCCGTGGCTCTGGACTTCGGATATGCATATTCAGTGAACACTAAGCCACTCCATCCGAGAAAGATAATGTTATTGATATCGGATATCGGTGGCGCGTGACTCCGTAGGGTTGTCGATGTTAGTTGTAATAATTTTCTGAATCTTGTATTATTTCGTTGAGTCTCGCGTTCGTTCCTGTGTCTAAACGTTTCTCTCTTTTATTAATTTTTTTCATGGAATTGATTAGCCATTCTGGTATCTTTATTCGCCCTCGCATATCGGATTTAAAAGCAGCCATTTTGCTTGTTTCAATCGCTGATATTTATTCATAAAATCCTTGCTCACTCTTATAACCATTTGGCATAAATAAAGCTTAATTATGTACTGAAGGATCTCTCAAATCTTTTTGAAGAAAGAAAAATCCTTATTATCACAAAAAGAAACACTCCTAAGATGAGAATATCATGCAAATCAGTCATGCACACGCCATGCAGTCAGTTTGTCTTGGCCAGTTTTCTTCAAGTTTGTTTTCGCGATTAGCCTTTACTGAACGCTGCTTGTTATCAGTCACTAAATT
>NC_051400.1:31959388-31959511 GCF_015228065.2 Penaeus monodon
GCGAATCTTCCCCCTCTTGTCCCTAAAAAAATATATAAATAAAAGATGAAAAAAAGACAGCCATATAGAAAGCACACTCAAGGAGGCTCGTATGAATCCTCTCTCGCCTCTTCCCCCTTCGTT
>NC_051400.1:31959754-31960094 GCF_015228065.2 Penaeus monodon
ACTTAATTCGTTCCCTCAGCGCCTCACAAGCAAACAAGCTCGCTCTCTAAACTCAGTCTTGCCTTCTGATTCATCATGCATGAAAGCAAGCACAGACATACCCCGACGTGCTCATCGATCTTCATAAAGTTTCCTTCACAACAACGTTTCCGTTATTTACAACCGAGCTCAAACAAAACGTTTATTGATGGTGCACCTGTGACTTCGGTCTGTAATAGTTGTTAGTCGACTTTGTTATGTTCCTTTTTATCTATTTATTCATTCTTATGTTTTTACGTCACATCCTTCGAGTACTTCTGCAATGTTGCAGCGAAACCGCTACAGTATAACCGAAATGAAA
>NC_051400.1:31960477-31960543 GCF_015228065.2 Penaeus monodon
GTAGGCCGTGCAAATCCACGGTTGACTCTTCCCTCAAAGGCTCCTCGTCAGCGAGACCCGATGATT